>NC_065451.1:55556362-56166362 GCF_917563875.1 Diabrotica virgifera virgifera
ACCAACTCTTTATTGTAGGAAATTTAATTACACAACTTTTATGTCAATACAACTTTTCTCGGAAATGAATACTCTTAAAGTTATAGTCAAAAAACGAAGAAAAAAATCGAATTTTTCCTTCATTTTTTGACATTTTGATTATTTAAACAATGTTCCGGACCTTTTTGAGAGGGAGGATAACTCAAATATTATTAATTGAGTTATTTTCAAGCAATTTCTGCAAAAAAATTTGAGTCACCTCTCAACGTCCAAATGCACTAATATTTTTACAGATGCGCCCTGGTCTATTTCCAGTCTAGAAGAAAGTCCATACCCATCGTTCCAGTGTTGCACATCAGTTAAGTCTATAATAATCACAAGTTCCACAAAGGAGCAAGATACTTTTTGAAGAACATCAGAAAAGCTATAAGCCATACGGGCTTCAAAAGTGCAATAGAGAGATTATCAAAAGCTTCAATAGTAGTGATGATTACATTTGTCTATATGCTAAAAAGAATGATACAAAAGGTATGGAATGTTCTAATGGAAATTTATTTAGCATGGATTCCTGGACATAAAATAATAACTGGAGACAAAATTGCTGACCACGAGGCAAATATTGAGTAATGCAGCGAAAATGAGTAAAGAAAAGAAAATATACAAAAACTACACTGTCCGCTGTCCTGTCCCTGTGGCAATCTCATCCAGTTTGGCCACAATCTCCTTTATGTTGCATACCCATTTCTTCTGAGGTCTCCCTGTAATTCTTCTTGTCTCTCTTGGTCTCCACTCAAGGATTCTCTGTGTCCATCTGTTATTTATTTATTCCATTGGTCTTTGTGTTGTTTTTATTTTTGTTAATATACTTCACGGCAAGGGATATAGTCTCTAATCAATACATACACATACACACCAACAGTATTCGCGGTGTGCAAGTACTCGGAAGGGATACGCGAAACGATCGTGAGCGAATAGCGGAGAAATATTGCAACTTTCTTAAATAATTGATATTGTCAATTTAAATTGTCAAATTGACGTACATTTCATACCTATTGTCATTTAAGAAGAAAAATTATATATTGCTTCACAATATTGATATGATATGCAATTATTATATAAAGGTAAATTTAATTAATTGTTGATGGATTCGACCGTTACTTGATGGAAGTTCATTTTATCTCACAATAAAACACTGAAAACTTTTGTTTTCTATACTTCCACAAAATTTATTATTTACAACTATGTGACTACAGCTGTTTAGGCAGAGTGTCTTTCTCAAGTGATATAATTTACAATGGGTTTGCCTTTTTAAGTCTCTAACTGAAGAGGTTGAGGAGTGGGGAGCTGTTTGTCTCGAGTTGGTCATTCAGAATTATATCTGTATTTTTCAGTTTATTAATTTCCATAGATTCTAAAAAAGATAGCTTAAGGCCTTTATTTTGGATATGCAGAATTTGAAACTCTTCATTGAAAGAATGATTATGATCTAGAATCTAGAAGGTGAAGTGCGTATGTAGAAGTGTCTGTTTTTCTATTGTTGAAAGCCCTTTTGTGTTCTGCTATCCGTTTGTCAAAAGTTCTGCCAGTTTGGCCGATGTACCTTTTCGGACAGTCACCACAAGTTAGTTTGTACACACCACTCTGTAGTTGCTTTCTCTTTCGGCTTTTATTGTTCTTAATATATTTGCTTAAGTTGTTGTTAGTTCTGAAAGCTGGTATTATTCCTTTCTTTTTTATGTATCTGGCTATTTTTGTTGTTATATTGCCAGTATATGTGAGAGAGCAGAAGGTACTGGGTTCTTTCTGTGGTGGTGGTTAATTCACTTCATAGTCATATTGAGTTTACAATAGAAACAGAACAGAATAATTCCATAAACTTTCTAGATGTAACGATTACCAGACTACACAACAAACATGAGTTCTCCGTATATCATAAACCTACCCATACTGACACAACTATACACAATTCATCATCCCATCCTACACAACACAAATTAGCAGCCTACCATAGCATGATACATAGACTGACAGAAATTCCCATGACAAAAAATAACTTCGAGATAGAACTAAACACCATTAAACAAATAGCAGTAAACAACGGCTATAACGAACAAACAGTTAACAAAATTTTAAATCAAAAACTCCATAAGAAAGCCCTGAAATTAGTGTATCCACCACCACAGAAAGAACCCAGTACCTTCTGCTCTCTCACATATACTGGCAAGATAACAACTAAACAAAGCCAGATACATAAAAAAGAAAGGAATAATACCAGCTTTCAGAACTAACAACAACTTAAGCAAATATATTAAGAACAATAAAAGCCGAAAGAGAAAGCAACTACAGAGTGGTGTGTACAAACTAACTTGTGGTGACTGTCCGAAAACGTACATCGGCCAAACTGGCAGAACTTTTGACAAACGGATAGCAGAACACAAAAAGGCTTTCAACGATAGAAAAACAGACACTTCTACATACGCACTTCACCTTCTACATTCTAGATCATAATCATTCTTTCAATGAAGAGTTTCAAATTCTGCATATCCAAAATAAAGGCCTTAGCTATCTTTTTTAGAATCTATGGAAATTAATAAACTGAAAAATACAGATATAATTCTGAATGACCAACTCGAGACAAACAGCTACCCACTCCTCAACCTCTTCAGTTAGAGACTTAAAAAGGCAAACACATTGTAAATTATATCACTTGAGAAAGGCACTCTGCCGAAACAGCTGTAGTCACATAGTTGTAAATAATAAATTTTGTGGAAGTATAGAAAACAAAAGTTTTCAGTGTTTTATTGTGAGATTAATTAATTGTATTTTGCTTGCAGTACTGCATTTTAATAACTAATTTTATTTACTACATACAATTGTTTACGTTTTAAAAACATAACCTAAATCTTATTTTTTCTTCTTATTATTTTTTTTTTTGGACTATGGCCTTGACAATTATCCAGTAACCAGGACCATATGATTGGCCAATATAATTAAAAGTGCGAATAAAAGTGCAGAGCGAAAAAACCAGGTGTCGCTTTTCCGAACTTGCACGGTCCCAATACAAGTGTATACTTTATAAGTTTCTCTATAATAGTTTTCTCTATAAGTTTTTAGGAATGGAGCTGTTTTTATGATGTACACCCAAGGTTGATTTCATGCACTAATTGAGTACTAAGTAATTATGCAATAACAACTGAAGTCAAAAGACTATACAGGTATTGACACCTGCAGGGAATGCCTAAAAATCATCATCATCATCATTGGCTCTACAACTCATGGTGGATCTTGGGTGTTAGCCTGTTCCAGAATCAGCTTCCATTCCTTTCTATCCTTCGCCTTAGTTTTCGTAATGTCTAAAAGTAGATGACAAAAAAAAATAGAAAAAGAGACTCCAACCACTAGAAGAAGATGAGATAGACTAAGACAGTCTTGGAAACAAGATGGCAAATATGCAATGACCGCCAGTGATTTAAAAACTGAAGATTGTTTCGACAGGAAATGCAGGAAATTATGATGTGAGAAACAGCACCAGCTGTACAAAACTCTAATATTATTATTATTACCATATGAAGTTCTATCAGATATCTTCAAAACCATGATGCCAAATTTGTAAAAGAAGACACTCAACCAATGTCTGCCTCCACTTATGACTTATGATGCCAAGACACTTTACTGAACCCAGGCCACTGCAACCAAACTAAGAGTGGACCAGAGAACAATGAAACAGTTGTTAATTGAACTGACGGAAGGAAATAAGAAAAAGAAAAGGCATCTCAGATGTTATATAACGCATAGAATGACTGCAGTGGAACTGGACAAACTATGTGGCCAAAATGAATGACGGTAGAGGACCTAAAAAATTAGTGTGGAGACCAACAGCAGACAGAAGCACAAAAAGGTTGTGTATAATACAATAATATTTCCGCATTTTAATTATTGTATGTCACTGTTTATTTCATGTTCAAATGAACAGGTATATCGTTTGCAGTTGCTTCAAAATAAAGCTATGAGAATTCTCCTTGGATGTAGCAAGTATACCTCTATAAACTTTATGCTGGAAACATTAAATTTTTTAGATGTTAATCAGCTTATTACTGAGTCATGTTTGGTGTTAATATTTAAAATTATTAACAAGCAAGCTCCTCAATACTTCAATAATTATGTATGTCATTAAAAGATCACTTTTTTTAGGTCAGTATAATTTAAGATTTGATAATTATCATATTGAAAGGTTCAATACAAGTGCCATGGAAAAAACTCTTTTTGTTGAAGGACTAAGAATATATAACAGTCTACCATCTAGCATAAAAGATTCACCAAATGTTAAAGTCTTCAAAAGTAGGTTAAAAAATTGTATTTTAAGAATTAGTTGATTTCTCGTTTTTAAGTTATAGTTATTTCAATATATGTAAATGTTTATTTGTAATGTAATAGCTAAAAAGCTAAATAAATCCTATTATTACTAGAGGTAAACTAACTACACGCTGGACAGACAATGTAAAAAGAATGGCTGGGAACTGGCTGCAGGAACCTCAAAACTGACAGAACTGGAAGAAATTAGGGGATGCCTATGTTTAACTTTGGATGCAGCTGGATGATGATGATATAGATAATTTAATTTAATTTCAAATCAATTTAAAACTAACATCTACAACAACATAAAAAATTATGAGTTAAGTATAAGATATTATATTATCAGTAATCTAAGATTGACCCAACTTGTACGTGCCGTTACATTATTAATTGTTCTATATACACTTGAGAGCAAAACAATTGACTCAGTCTCTGCATTATTTATTTATTTATTTATTTTATTTAACGGGACGAACCCTTTTTCCTTACAAAAAATTACAATATATACTGTTATATTTCTATTTGATATAAAAATTAAAATTTGATAATTATAAACAAAATTTACTGTAATATAAAATATTTTTAATTTTCTCAACCTCGGGCATATAAATTTAGAACAACCTGTATACAACAAATTGTTATATTTAATTTTAAGAAGTGATTAGAATAAGCGTACGAAACTCGGAACAATGTGCTTAGATAAACAAAGTGAATGACGCGTACCATTATCGTTCTTCTCGGAAGGTCGATCATTAGCCTATGCTAAATAAAACTCAGTGAAATAGATGATAGTTCATTATCGTTTTTCGCGGAAGGATCGATCATTAGCCGATGCTAAATAAGACTAAGTGGAAATAGAGAATAGGTCGTTAACATTTGTATATAGTAGAAAGTAATTTTAGAATGGGAATTAACTATTTTCTTTGAAATCCATTAAGCATATTTAGAAAGTTTAAAAATTGGTTTTGAGGAATACTGCGAATGAGAGTTGGTGGTGGAATTTTGATTTGTGAATCTGGAAGGGATATTTAGAAAGTAGGGGAATGAATGACAAATAGAGATCAGAATGTTTTGAGCTGTCGAGAAGTGAAGTCGAGTAGTAGACGGTAGTGTACGGAGAGTGAGAAAGCCGGTGTAGTTCCGTGAGTGTGGAGTATCTATCGTGGAACGAGAAGTAGGCCAGGTCGAGAGTAAAAGAACCTCCTTGAGCCAAGAGTGTCCCGGTAGCTGATAGCAGTTTCGAAAAAGGTAGAACACAGCATCACAACAGAAGCAGGAACGAGAACTATTCGAGCTAGTTTTACAAAGGAGAACATTACTGGAAGCCAGGACGAGGTTTGATCGCAGCCAAGGATAGCAGGAAACGGGTCTTGTGTGAGGACATTTTCAGTTCACCAGGAAAAGGTCAGTCTCATTTGTTTGGACATGAATGTATGGGGTTTTCGTATTAAATTCCACATAAAAAATTGAATAACATAATCAATAATACCAGAAAAGCTTCATCAAACTTAAATAGAGTTGTGCTAATAACTCCTAATAGTTAAATGTTAATAAAAACTTTCAATTGAAAACTAAAAGGAAATAAGATTCCCATTAGTAAATGTTATGTTTAAGAATAATAAGAAATAGCAAATATTAAGCATTGATTGCCTTTTAAATAAAATAAAAAATATTTTGATTATAATTGTAACCCATATATGTGTATTTTTTTTACTCTTTTCTTTTCTATCCCGATTAGGAACCATTAAGAAATATTTGAAGCCACGAAAGTAAGTAATTAATTTATAATTCGCCCTGAGATTGAAAACATATTGATATGTGATCTGGTTAATTAATTAGATTAGTATTAATACATTGATTAAATTAAGTGACATATAAGAATATTATCTCATATCAATAATCAAGATCACATCAACTGTCGTCCAACGTGGAAAGCATTGTAAAGTATTTCTAGTGGCAAATTTGAAGGATAGAAAGAGTAAAGCCGGTATGTGAAAATTTATATGCCTGTGGTAAAAAGTGAGATACTTACATTTGATAACATAAAATTTTAGATCTCTTTAGGTACAAATTTTACATAACTGATTTAATAATTTATTTTTACGATATTTACATTTGATATATTTATTGACAATTTATAATATTTGGGTGAGAAAAAGTCGTCTTGGTAACACTAGTAAAATTTCATATTTGGCGGGGATAGTACTTCTTGAAAACAAATGTCTGTGACAAGAAGCCAAAGCAAAGACAACAAAAAACAAAAAGAACATTCAGACCAAGAAGATATTTTAGACACGACAATCATGGCATCAGAACAGCAAGAATTATCAGGAATAGATAAACTATTACAACTGATGCAACTCCAGTCACAAAAAATGGATGAAGCAAAAAGGACAATGGATAAAGTGGAGAAAAAAATGGATGACAATCAACAGGAAACAAAACAAGCGATAGAAGAGAACAATAAGAAAATAGAGGAACGCATAGAAAAGTATGAAATGAAAATTAAAGATCACATGCAAAAACAAGAAATGAGAATGAAGGACCACATGAAAGAACAAGAAATGAAAATTCAAAATAAAATGAAGGAGTTAACGAATTGCCAGAAAAAAGAAATGGAAAGTTTGGAAAACAAGTTGCAAAACGCTATTCAAGCAGACATAGAAGAAGTGGAAAGAAAGATTGCGGAAATCAATACTCAACAGAATGTCGGAGAAAGAAGAGAAATGGTTATACATAGCACAGATGACGTGAAGATAAGGTTTGGCGGGGATGTAAGAAGATTACACCCAGTGCCGTTCATAAATAGCCTAAAAAAGAAAATACAGCACATCGGAAATTTCGAAACAGCAAAAGAAACTATCAGAAACCATCTCAAATATGAAGCAAGCCTATGGTTCGATAGTAAAGAAGAAGAATTCGGCAATTGGCAACAATTTGAACAAAAATTTTTGAATTATTTCTGGGGAAAAGTCCAACAATTGGAAATTAACAAGGAATTGCAAAATGGGAAATACAATGATAGGATGGGGGTATCAGAAAGGACATATGCTTTACAAATTTACAATAATGCAAAACATTTACAATATAATTACTCATCGGAACAATTAGTCGAACTGATTGCAAGACATTTCGAAGAAACGCTGGAAGACCATATCACATTGCAAAACTACAAAGACATAGATAGTCTATGCCAATTCTTCAAATAAGAGAATCACGTCTAAGAGAAAGAAAATCAAGAAGGTCGCGAGAAGATTACAGGCCCCGAGAAACACAAGATTACAGAGATAGAAATCAAAATAGGAGGGACTATACAAGACGAGATTTTAATCCCAGAAGGGAAAACGAAAATAGAGACAACAGAAGAGGAAATTATGAACAAAGAAATAGGCAATGGAATGAGGACAGAAATCGAGAATACCAGAATAGAAACACCACACGCTCAAATCAAGAAAACAGAAATAATGGTAGACAAAATGAACAGGGTTATCGAGAAAACCGAAACAGATCCGACAGACCAAGAGAAAATAGAAGAGAAGTAAATAATACCCAGACAGATGAATATGACGGAGAGAGACATTATGACGAAAATATAAACAACGATGAGCAACCGGCGTCTTTTCACGACGGCGCTCACTAAAAACCAAAAATCAAACAGGAATCTTTTGTCACCCCAAGGAGTTTATTAAATTGGCAGGAAACAACGAAAAGAAAAATGGAGTTAATTTAAAATTTGTGGATGGATTTATCAACGAGAAACCAATTAAAATTATGATAGACACTGGATCTGAAATAACATTGGTCAACAGAAAACTAATAGAAGAAGTTAACTTAACAAATTTAATTTATAAAATACCTAGGGTAAATTTAGTGGGCGCAAACAAACGGACATTGGCAACTATAAATGAAGGCATACGAGTAATGGTACGACTGGGCAAGAATATGTATGCACTACAATGTGTAATAATGCCAAACATGTCACATGACATGATAGTAGGAGTGGACGAATTGGCAGAAAAACATGTAGTGATAGATTTTAAAAATAATACGATGAAACTAACAGAAGAAAAAGAAAAAGAACAGGACAAGGAACATGAGAAACAAAATACGGACGAATCAGGTAAAGAACAAACAGTGGAAATGAATTTGGCAGCGAAGCAAGGACAAAGAAAAAAAAGGAGAAAAGGTCAGAAAAAGATAAAAGAAAATGAAACCTGTGGCTCCTCAAAAGAAGAGTTGAGCCCAGAAGAAGAAAATTTGAGAGTATCAGAAACAAAGGAAACCTGGGATTCCTCAAAAGAAGAGACGGGCTCAGGAGAAGAAGAAATAAAGCTAAAAAATGAAAGTGAAAAGAATATGATTGAAACAGTGGTATTTGAAGAGGAGGTATATGCAAACGAGGATGCAGAATGCACGGTAAACATGTGTGAAGAATCTGAGAAAAAAGACAGAAAATTGATATGTGGAGAAGGGAAAGAAAAAGAATTGCGGATGATGTTAAGAAACTACGAAAATTTGATCAATGAGGAAAACAGAGTGGCTAAAAAGTACGAACATTCATTTGAGGTGAAAAACTTGGGAAATTTTCGATCAAAGACTTACCCGATTCCATACAAGTATCGACAAGAGGTGAAAGAAGAAATAAATAAAATGTTGGAAGATCAAATCATCGAAAGATGTGATTCACCGTATGTTAACCCGATTGTGATAGTAAAGAAAAGCAGTGGAGAATTGAGATTATGTTTAGATGCCAGGAATATCAACCAGCACACTGTATCACAATATGAATCACCTCTAAACATCGAGGCCATTTTTGGAAGAATCACGGGGTCACACATATTTTCGAAAATTGACTTAAAACACAGTTTTTGGTTGATACCGTTAGCTGAAAAGTGTAGAAACTACACCGCTTTTTCTATTGATGGTATTGTCTACCGGTTTAAGGTAGTGCCGTTTGGATTGCAAAGTGCTTGTGCTGCACTCGTCCGAGCTCTACATACCATTTTGAATCGCCACGAAGATTTCATAGTTCATTATATCGATGATTTATTAATTTTTTCACAAGATACTCAGAGTCATCTGAAACACATAGAAATAATTCTGGAAGAATTGGACGCAGCGGGATTGAAATTAAACATTGAAAAATGTCAATTTTTTCAAAAAGAAGTCATTTATTTGGGTTTTCAATTGGACACCAAAACAGTAAGATTAGCCGAAGACAGAGTCAAGCTCATAGATGAATACCCAAGACCAACGAATTTGAAAACATTGAGAGGTTTTCTTGGCACGATTAATTATTTTAAAAAACTGATTCCCGATTTGAGCCAAAAGGAAATCCCTCTGATAAAGTTGCTTAAAAAAGGAATAAAATGGAATTGGAAAGAAGAACAGGAGGAAGCTTTCAAAACATTAAAACGAGAATTCGCAAAAGGAACGAAAATATACCACCCCATTTACAATTTACCTTTTATACTCCGAACTGATGCGTCCATACAAAAATTTGCAGGAGTTTTGTCTCAAATACAAAACGACCAAGAAGTGCCGATATGTTTTATATCTCGAGTGACTAAAACACATGAGAGAAAATATAGTGTTACAGAATTGGAGTTTGCCAGTGTACTATATTGCGTAAACAAATTGAGGTTTTACTTATTGGGAGCAAAATTCACAATCGAAACAGACCATGCAGCTTTAGTACATATCATGAAGAATAGATTAGTAAATAATAGAATACATAGAGGCATTCTATTATTACAGGAGTATGATTTTGAGTTCCGATATATAAAAGGAAAAGACAACATAATAGCCGACGCTCTAACACGGGATGAGGACACGGGAAAAAAGGAAACAATTACTCTACAGGTGGGACTAAATAGATTAATACAAGAAGAAGGGATATATTCGTTAAATGAGATAAGGACAAACCAAGAAGACCTAGAGGAAAGAGAGAAAAGAAGAGCGGAAGTAGAAAATGACATATATTTTAAGAGAATAGACGGAAAGGAACTATATTTAGTGACACAGACATTGGCCGAAAAGATAATAAAGAAATTACATGAGGACAATGGGCATATCGGTAGCAGAAAAGTTTGGCTCGTTTTTAGGGAAAATTACATCAGCCGACAGGATTACCGCATTGCAAAGGAAATTACCCAGAAGTGCGATGTATGTCAAAAATATAAGAGTCGGAATTTCAAAAACGAAAATGTTGCAAAAAATATTGAAGCCCGAAACAAACTAGACATTGTAGCAATAGATATGTTAAGCGACCTAATTATGACCACTAAAAGGAACAAACATATTCTGGTAATGGTGGATGTGTTTTCAAAATACGTAAAATTATATAGTTGCCGCACCACAAAGGGGGAGGAAATATTAAGAAAAATCGACAATTTTATAGCCATAGTAGGAACACCAAAAAAGATCCTACTGGACAATGCAACGTATTTCCGAAATGATCGTTTCAAGGGACAACTTCGAGAACGAGGAATAGAGACAAATTTTGTCAGCATCAGGCATCCACAGAGTAATCCTTCGGAACGATTCATACAGGAAGTGACGAAATTTCTTCGCATTGCAACAGATGGTCAACATCGCCACTGGGACAGGAAAATGGCGGAAATAGAAAGGTATCTAAATACAATTCCGAGCACAGTAACAAAAGAGACCCCAGAATACATCATGAAGGGTGTACTGCCGATAAGGCCATGGGAAGACCAAGAGCCAAAAGAATATCAACAGGTGATTGAAACCGTACAGAGAAGATTACGGCGAAGCAACGAAAAATATATCCAAAGACAGGAACAAAATAGAAAAAGAAGACCAGTGACTTTCCAAAAGGGTGAAAAAGTACTCGTGAGGGCATTACGAGTATCAAATCTTCCTGGGGGCATTTGCGCAAAGTTGATGCCTGTTTTCGAAGGCCCTTACATCGTGAATAATGAAAATGGGATAAATAGTTATGAGTTGAGGCACAGGAACTCGGAAAAGATCCGAGGAATTTATAATATTCACGATGTATACAAATATCACGAATAAAAGACAGAATTACATGAAGTAGATAGTAAGTTAGGATATAAGACGTAGATTAAAGTAAGGAAATATACAGGGAGTTGGTTTTGCCTCGAGAAAATTTATTTAAAAATGCAGATAAATTTTATCGAATACAAGGCGGGGATTTGTTATATTTCTATTTGATATAAAAATTAAAATTTGATAATTATAAACAAAATTTACTGTAATATAAAATATTTTTAATTTTCTCAACCTCGGGCATATAAATTTAGAACAACCTGTATACAACAAATTGTTATATTTAATTTTAAGAAGTGATTAGAATAAGCGTACGAAACTCGGAACAATGTGCTTAGATAAACAAAGTGAATGACGCGTACCATTATCGTTCTTCTCGGAAGGTCGATCATTAGCCTATGCTAAATAAAACTCAGTGAAATAGATGATAGTTCATTATCGTTTTTCGCGGAAGGATCGATCATTAGCCGATGCTAAATAAGACTAAGTGGAAATAGAGAATAGGTCGTTAAAATTTGTATATAGTAGAAAGTAATTTTAGAATGGGAATTAACTATTTTCTTTGAAATCCATTAAGCATATTTAGAAAGTTTAAAAATTGGTTTTGAGGAATACTGCGAATGAGAGTTGGTGGTGGAATTTTGATTTGTGAATCTGGAAGGGATATTTAGAAAGTAGGGGAATGAATGACAAATAGAGATCAGAATGTTTTGAGCTGTCGAGAAGTGAAGTCGAGTAGTAGACGGTAGTGTACGGAGAGTGAGAAAGCCGGTGTAGTTCCGTGAGTGTGGAGTATCTATCGTGGAACGAGAAGTAGGCCAGGTCGAGAGTAAAAGAACCTCCTTGAGCCAAGAGTGTCCCGGTAGCTGATAGCAGTTTCGAAAAAGGTAGAACACAGCATCACAACAGAAGCAGGAACGAGAACTATTCGAGCTAGTTTTACAAAGGAGAACATTACTGGAAGCCAGGACGAGGTTTGATCGCAGCCAAGGATAGCAGGAAACGGGTCTTGTGTGAGGACATTTTCAGTTCACCAGGAAAAGGTCAGTCTCATTTGTTTGGACATGAATGTATGGGTTTTTCGTATTAAATTCCACATAAAAAATTGAATAACATAATCAATAATATCAGAAAAGCTTCATCAAACTTAAATAGAGTTGTGCTAATAACTCCTAATAGTTAAATGTTAATAAAAACTTTCAATTGAAAACTAAAAGGAAATAAGATTCCCATTTGTAAATGTTATGTTTAAGAATAATAAGAAATAGCAAATATTAAGCATTGATTGCCTTTTAAATAAAATAAAAAATATTTTGATTATAATTGTAACCCATATATGTGTATTTTTTTTCTCTTTTCTTTTCTATCCCGATTAGGAACCATTAAGAAATATTTGAAGCCACGAAAGTAAGTAATTAATTTATAATTCGCCCTGAGATTGAAAACATATTGATATGTGATCTGGTTAATTAATTAGATTAGTATTAATACATTGATTAAATTAAGTGACATATAAGAATATTATCTCATATCAATAATCAAGATCACATCAATACTTATAATTAACATATAAACTGTAGTCATATATTACATATTTTAAAAGTAGGTATTAATAATATCAATGTCTCAATTTCTTCAAAGAATTATTGAATGCGGACACAGATGGATTAAGCAATTCAACACTATCTTGCAAACGATTGGCAGTTTTTATCATCCTTGTGATTGTCTCATTTTTACCATAGTTAGTGTGATGAAACTTTAGTCTAAATAGGTCAGAAGAACGTGTTCTTCTAGAATTTACATTAAAAACAATTACTTCTAGCAGTTCCGGACAATCAACAAAACCATTAAGAATTTTATGCAAAAAACGCAATTCACACTCAGATTCTCTATTTTCCTAAGTTTTCATATTAAGTTGACAAAGAATATAGTTATAATCACAGTTAGTTCTATTGAAACCCATTTTATACCTGAAAATTCTTAGAAATTTATTCTGAACTCGTTCTAACTGATCCACGTACTTACGTGTTATAATAAGGATACCAAATAATATTACAATATTCCAAAATGGACCGAACTAGAGAACAATACAAAATTTTGAAAGTAAATGCTGAAAATTCCTGGGAGTTCCTCTGAACAAAGCCGAGCATCCTATAAGCCCGCGACGTAATATCATTAATAAGCCCATCAAACATTAGTCTCTGATCAAATGTAATTCCGAGGTCTCTAATTTGATTAACTTCCTTAACTGATACGCCCTTAAGTATGTATGTTCTATCTAACTGATGTTTAGTATTTCTAGAAAACGTAATTTTGTAGCACTTTTTAAGATTTAAATACAAGGCATTGATGTCACACCAACGAGATAAATTATTTAAGTCAGACTGGAGAGCATCCATATCAGAGGTATTTTTAATTGCTTTAAAGATCTTTATGTCATCAGCAAACAGCAGAAATTCACTATTATTAATTACTGATGATATATCATTCACAAAAAGATTAAATAGAAGTGGGCCTAAGTGAGAACCTTAAGGAACACCCGAGGTAACACTAATGGCTTCAGAAACAAAATGACCATATTTCACTATTTGTGAACGATCTGTTAAATAACTCCTGATCCAACCCAATAAATCATCTCCAATTCCATATCCACGAAGTTTAGCAATTAATATTTCATGATTCACAGTGTCAAATGTTTTGGCAAAATCAGCATATATGGAGTCAACTTGGGTACCCGATTCCAAAGAATTAACAATGAAGTTTGAATACAAAATGAGATTTGTACAAGTAGACTTCTTCTGAGAGAAACCATGTTGTTGACCAACAATTAAATTTTTACAGTCGTAGGTTGACATATGGTTAACAAAAAAATCAAGCAACTTCGGTAGTTCAGACTGCAAACAAACCGCCCTGTAATTTTCAACATTATTATTTTTACCAGATTTAAAAATGGGCTTCAAAAAACTAACTTTCCAAAAATCAGGAAATGTAGAAGAAGTTAATGACATATTGAATAATAACTGAATAGGTTTTGCAAGAGTGAATAAACATTTTTTAATAAAATACATCGGTATACCATCTGGACCTGCTGTCTGTTTCCACGGATTATTCTGTATCTTATCAATAATATCCTTAACACTAATTAAATAAGTATTAACATCAACATTATTTTCGTACTTAAAATCAGGAACCTGATTTATTTTTTCTTTGTTGTAGCATTGATTATAGACACGGATAGATACCCAAAGCTGTACAACAAAACCGTGCCAAATTTTCTCCCCTCAAAACAGTATTGCCATCTGTAGTTGAGAATGATGATTACGCGGCAGTCGAAAGAAATCCAACATAAAAGGTTTCTTCACTTTTCAATGCCTCCCCTACATTCTCAACGTAAATACGGTTTCCCCACTCTAGATAAGCTTGGAAGATCTTCGAATTCTTCGGGTCACCCGCGGGGGGCCCGGCGGGTGTGCTGTGTTCGGGTCTGTTTAGTGTCCGCTAAAAGCAATGGTTTTAGCCAGGGTTGTTAACTCTACGGATTTTTCCGTAGATCTACGGATTTTCGAAATTATTTCGGATTTTCAGATATCGACCACATTTCTACGGATTTTTCAGCTGCAGCCATCAAGAAGCTAAAATGAGGATTTTTTTACTCTTAAGGTGTCATTCTTCTTCTTTTTTTGTCTGTCAAGTGTCATTCTTCTTCTTCTTTGGTCTGTCAAGTGCCATTCTTCTTCGTTTTTGGCCTATCAAGTGTCATTCTTCTTCTTTTTGGTCTGTCAAGTGTCATTCTTCTTCTTTTTTGGTCTGCCAAGTGTCATTCTTCTTTTTTGTCTGTCAAGTGTCATTTTTCTTCTTTTTTTGGTCTGCCAAGTGTCATTTTCTGTCAGATTTCTGCACTACGGATTTCTACGGATTTTTGAAGCGCCCTCTACGGAAGTATTCAGTTGCGTTGTTAACAACCCTGGTTTTAGCTTACCGTTGCCGTTACTAACCTCTTGTTTCGGTATCTTAGTAATTCCTCGTTGTTTTGATATTATGTATTCTTAAAATAACACATTTTACAGAACGTGTTTAAGAGTAGGTATCACAAATTCAATACCTATAATAATTACCTACTATATTTCTTTATTCTGGAATTAAATTTTAATAAGCGTGTAATAAAAAAATTCCATAACATCTACTTTTTCGATATTTATGCAAATTAACCCAATATAATATAATATCTAAAAATTATTACTTCACAAGAAGGCGATTTTAATACTAGTGGCATGTTATACAGTAGATAACTATGTAGTTTCTGTATTTTTTTTATTTAACATCGCACAAAATTGCATAATAAATTAAGTAAAATTAAATAAAATGCGAATTATAAATATTGCCAAATAGTATATTGTACAAGCGAGAAAACAGAAATATTTCTCACGAGCGCACAAGTTTTTTGTTGGCACGAGCCGAGGCACGTTCAAGCGAAGGAGAAATATGTCACTTTCTCATGTGTTGTACACTGTACTTTTTCTATGGATGCGGTTTTGTCAAGAGTTCAAACTTCAAAATTAAATAATTTAGGTGCTTTTAGGTATTATATGCATAAATTGAAATAAAATACGTATACATGTAGGTATTTAATTTTCTTAATAAACTGCTCGTCAAAAGTTAGGGATATAGAAAATTCTGCTGAATTTTTATAGTAGATTTTTTCGTGAACAGATTAACGGATTCCGCTAATTTTTTTATTATTTTAGACTTTTCTTTAGTATTTACACAGTTATGCAAAGGTTTACTCAAACTTTTTTTTTGTACTTATACCGGGTGGAAGAAAAGAAATGATTTTCTTATTTTAAATTTGAGGCGCCCTGTAGGGAGGACGAGGTACAAATGGGTGTATATATCGAAATCGTATTGAACATTTTTTTTTAATTTGGGTAACTCGACGAAAGAATAACAACCAGCTAATTTGAATTTACCGGAAAAATCAGAAAACTCTGGAAAATGGACTTTTTTATTCAACATTCATTTACAATGTTAACACTAATATATTTTGATAAATATTTTCATAAAATATCATAAATTTGTAAATAAATAGTAAAATATAATTATAGTATATATCTATTTATACAGGGTGAGTCATGACGAACTGTACATACTCCTACCTCGTATAGAGGCTCCTAAGG
The DNA here is from genome assembly GCF_917563875.1 of Diabrotica virgifera virgifera. Classification (NCBI taxonomy): domain Eukaryota; kingdom Metazoa; phylum Arthropoda; class Insecta; order Coleoptera; family Chrysomelidae; genus Diabrotica; species Diabrotica virgifera. Next base: position 55,572,901 of record NC_065451.1, read on the forward strand.
GGAATAACAAATGACCATTAAAAAGTGTCTGATCCCATTGTTTAATAATATACAGGGCGAGTTTCGCATTTTGACAGAAATTTGTATTCGTCATAATTGTTGAACGGTCAGATCGATGTGTCTCTTATTTTGGTCAATCGTTACACTATTACCACCTAATCAACTGATTTATTCAAACTAGAAAAAATCAGGTGCGGCTTCAAAAAAATTAGTTCGTTTGGGTCTTATAAAAAATTTCACCCTGTATACGCTTTTTGAAAACTATAATATGAATTTTACAAATTAGACAAATAAGCAATTAAAATGACATATTTATTCTTTTCCCCACACGATTACTTAATTTTTTATAAAAAAAATCAAATTTGACTATGAATTAAAAGTTTGGTAAAGTGAACCATAAATTAAAAAAAATAACTTTTATTACAAAAATTAATTTTTTTTAACAAATATTTAATTTATGTTACCACGTAATTAACTGATTTATTCAAACTAGAAAAAAATCAGGCCCGGATTTAAAAAATTAGTTCGTTTTGGTCTTAGAAAAAATTTCACCCTGTATACGCTTTCTGAAATTTCTAATATGAATTTTAGAAATTAGACAAATAGGCAATTAAAATGGCATATTTATTTTTTCCCCACACGATTACTTAATTTTTTATTAAAAAATCAAATTTGTCAAAATCGGAATTTTAACCTAAAAATGAAAAAAAAATTAAATCACGGTTTAACTCGCTACAACTCTGTTCCAGTTTAATATTTTTTTCTGAAATTTTTACAGCACATATCTCTTACCATTGTGAAGACTATGAAAATTGTTGTAGACTTTCACTCTTCTTCTCATAAAAGTTTTTATGAATTTTTAAAAATGAAAGGTGCATACCTATTCGTTAATTGCAAAGTTAAATCGCAAAAATTAAGTGAAAAATTTAAAATTTATATATTTGATCAAGTCAATGTGTCCAAAGAGAAGTGTTATGGGTTTTAGCTCTAGACGTGGTATATAGAAAAAAAAAATGGTGAAGCTTTTAATTTTAAGAAAAACGTTGTTTAATTTTTTTTTATTTTTATGGTAAAATTCCAATTTTGACAAATTTGATTTTTTAATAAAAAAATAAGTAATCGTGTGGGAAAAAAATAAATACGCCATTTTAATTGCCTATTTGTATAATTTGTAAAATTCATACTAGAGTTTTCAAAAAGCGTATACAGGGTGAAATTTTTTCTAAGACCAAAACGAACTAATTTTTTAAATCCGGGCCTGATTTTTTCTAGTTTGAATAAATCAGGTGATTGGGTGGCAACATAAATTAAATATTTGTTCAAAAAAAAATTAATTTTTGTAATAAAAGTTATTTTTTTTAATCTGGTTTCTAGTAAATATTATTCAAATTTAATTATTATCACTTTACCAAACTTTTAATTATTCATAGTCAAATTTGATTTTTTTATAAAAAATTAAGTAATCTTGTGGGGAAAAAAATAAATATGCCATTTTAATTGCCTATTTGTCTAATTTGTGAAATGCATATTAGAATTTTCAAAAAGCGTATACAGGGTGAAATTTTTTGTAAGACTAAAATGAACTAATTTTTTAAAAATCCGGACCTGATTTTTTTCTAGTTTGTATAAATCAGTTAATTTTGTGGTAAAATAAATGAAATAATTGTTCAAAAAAAAATTATTTTTTTAATAAAAGTTATTTTTTTTAATCTATGGTTCACTTTACCAAACTTTTAATTCATAGTCAAATTTCATCATCATTCTCTTTGCCTTATCCCTATGCGGGGTCGGCTTCCCTAATTGCATTTCTCCACACAATTCTATCTTGGGTCATATCAATGTTAATACCCTTTAACAAAAAGTCCTGCCTTATCGCCTCCCCCCAGGTCTTCTTTGGTCTTCCTCTCCTACTCCTTCCAGGAATCTGCACTTCAGCTATTCTTCGTATTGGGTGATTAACGTCTCGACGTTGAACATGACCAAACCATCTTAACCTATGCTCTCTCATTTTGGCATCAATTGGTGCCACACCTAGACTTCCCCTAATATACTCATTTCTAATTTTATCCTTCTTTGTCACTCCACTCATCCATCTAAGCATTCTCATTTCCGCCACATGCATTCGTTGTTCCTCTTTCTTTTTCACTGCCCAACATTCAGTTCCGTACATCATAGCCGGTCTTATGGCTGTTTTATAGAATTTTCCCTTCAGCTTCATTGGAATTTTTCTGTCACACAACACACCACTCGCTTCTTTCCACTTCATCCATCCAGCCCTAATTCTACTGCATGCATCTCCATCTATTTCTCCATTACTCTGTAATACCGATCCTAGGTACTTAAAACTATTGCTTTTCACAATCATTTCACCATCCAAAGATACCATTTTATTTGTAGTAGCTCCATCTTTAAATGAACATTCCAAATACTCTGTTTTTGTCCTACTAAGTTTTAAACCTTTTTCCTCCAGAGCTTGTCTCCACTGTTCCAGTTTTTGTTCTAAGTCTCTTTCACTATTTCCTACTAACACGACATCATCAGCATACATTAAGCACCATGGAATGTTACCCTGTAGTTTCGCTGTTATCTGGTCCATAACTAATGAGAATAAATACGGACTAAGCACAGAGCCTTGGTGCAATCCTACTTTCACATGAAATTTATCAGTCTCTCCCACACCTGTCCTAACACTAGTTGTTGCTTCCTCATACATATCCCTCACAATCTTTACATATTCACCAGGGACTCCTTTCTTATTGAGTGCCCACCACAGAATCTCTCGAGGAACTCTATCATATGCTTTCTCAAGATCAATGAATACCATATGAGCGTTTGTTTCTTTACTCCTGTATTTTTCCATCAACTGCCTTATAATGAAAATTGCATCTGTTGTTGATCTACCCTGCATAAAGCCAAATTGATTCTCGGATATTTCGGTCTCTTCACGTATCCGTCTGTCAATTACTCTTTCCCATATTTTCATGGTGTGGCTAAGCAGTTTTATAGCCCTGTAGTTTGTACATTGTTGTATATCTCCCTTGTTTTTGTAAACAGGTACCAGTATACTGCTTCTCCATTCGTCTGGCATTTGTCCGACTTCCATAATTCTATTAAATAGACCTGCTAGCCACCTTGTTCCTGTCTCTCCCAATGCTCTCCATACTTCCCCAGGAATATCATCTGGTCCTACCGCTTTTCCTTTCTTTATTTTTTGAAGCGCTTGAGCCACTTCCTCGTTGGTTATTTTGGTGACCATTGCTGCTACTGTCTCCGTTGACTCTACAGGCTGTCTGTCAAATTCTTCATTTAATAAGCTGTCGAAGTACTTTCTCCATCTCTTTTTGACATCCCTTTCGTGAACTAGTATTTTATTATTTTCATCCCGGATACATCTAATCTGATTAAAATCTTTTGTTTTCTTTGCTCTCTGTTTGGCGATTTTATATATCTTCGTTTCGCCTTCCCTGGTATCAAGTTGATCGTATAGGTTTGAATACGCTTCTGCTTTGGCTTTTGCTACTGCTACTTTCGCTTCCTTTTTCGCCACCATATAGTTTTGAAGAACTGTGTCGGATCTGGTTTCTTGCCACTTTTTATATAATTTTCTCTTCTCTTTTATTTTTCCTTGTACTTCGTTTGACCACCACCAAGTCTCTTTATCCTCAAACTTTTTTCCAGACGTTTTCTCAAGTATTTCAATAGCAGTCTCTCTAATACTACTGGCCATTTTTCTCCAAATTGTATTAGGGCTTCCTTTCATGTTCCAACATATTTTTTCTACTATTCTTCTCCTGAATAGACCTTCTTTCTCATCTTTCAGCAGCCACCACTTGATTTTTTGTGGTCCTCTCCGATATTTTTGTTTAGTTTCGCTTTTTACTTCGATGTCCAGAACAAGCAGCTTATGTTGTTGGCTTACTGTCTCACTAACTATTACCTTGCAGTCCTTGCAGTCACGTATGTCTTCTTTCCTTATCATGAAGTAGTCTATTTGGGATTGATGTTGTCCACTTTTGTAGGTAATAAGTTGAGTTTCTCTCTTTTTAAAGAATGTGTTAACAATCGCCATATCCAATGCTGTTGCTAAGTCTAGCATGTCATCTCCAGCTTCATTTCTAGTTCCAAAGCCTAATCCCCCATGTATTGTTTCATATCCTATCTTGGCTTGGCCCACATGTGCATTGAAATCACCTCCTATTATAACTTTCTCCTCTGCTGGAATATCACTCAGTACGTCTCCTAATTGGTCGTAGAAAGCTCTTCTTTCATTCTCACCCAGACCTGTTTGAGGAGCATACACACACACAACATTCAATACCTCTTTATCAATTACAAATTTCACTGACATCATTCTATCACTCGTTCTTACAACTTCTACTACGTTATCTTTCATTTCACTATCAGCAATTATACCAACTCCATTTCTAGTGTTACTACTCCCTACATACCACAATTTATATCCATCACCTAGTTCTTTCGCCCTTTGTCCATTCCACCTAGTTTCTTGAATACAAGCAATTTGAACTCTTCATAGTCAAATTTGATTTTTTTATAAAAAATTAAGTAATCGCGTGGGGAAAAAAATAAATATGTCATTTTAATTGCTTATTTGTCTAATTTATAAAATTCATATTATAGTTTTCAAAAAGCGTATACAGGGTGAAATTTTGTCTAAAACTAAAATGAACTAATTTTTTAAATCCGGGCCTGATTTTTTTCTAGTTTGTATAAATCAGTTGATTTTGTGGTAATATAAATTAAATATTTGTTAAAGAAATTAATTTTTTTAATAAAAGTTATTTTTTTTAATCTATGGTTCACTTTACCAAACTTTTAATTCATAGTCAAATTTGATTTTTTTATAAAAATTAAGTAATCGTGTGGGCAAAAAATAAATATGTCATTTTAATTGCTTATTTGTCTAATTTATCAAATTCATATTATAGTTTTCAAAAAGCGTATACAGGGTGAAATTTTTTATAAGACCCAAACGAACTAATTTTTTTGAAGCCGGATATTTAAATATGCTGAATAGTCTATTATGAAGATCCAAGAAAAAAATTGTCACCGATTCTTAGATTTGTAAATATTTATTTTTTTCTAAATCTTTACATTTTTCTAAAAATTGAAATAAATCAAAATACCCTGTACTTAGGTATAGTCTAGCTCCTTTTTTAAGGGCAATTTAAAAATTACATCAGGTGTAGGGTGTTCCATAAAAAAATATATCTTTGATATACCACTCTTTTTTGAAGCACCCTGTATAATTCACATTATTTTTAGATTGCACTGTTAATGGCCCGGTATATTTCTATGAAGAATTTTTTTTAAATCAAGTCGTTTTCCATACAGACACCGAGGCGAATAAAATGAACCAACCTGTATATAAATAGATATATAATATAATTTTATTTTAATATTCATTCACAAATTTATAATATTTTATGACAATATTTATGAAATTCTATGTGTTAACGTTGTAAATGCATGTTGAATAAAAAAGTGCATTTTCCAGATTTTTCTGATTTTTCCGGAAAATGAAAATTAGCTAGTTGCTATTCTTTCGTCGAGTTACTCCAATTAAAAAAAATGAAGGCTCTACATTCTCTGGAAGCTGAGATATTATAAAATTTTTCAAGAGCTTCAAATTGAACTTTCTATAGCAAAATCTCGACGCGTTAAACTGGACTCCGATAATCTTCCCCATTACACGGTCCCAGCTTCACTTTAAAGGGTTATTACTCGTTTTAAATAGAAGATATTCCGTACTTCAATTGAAATATAAAACAAACATATTTATTATCATTCTGTAAAAATTTCAACTCTTAATATTTATAAACAATAGAGATATGATTTTTCAAAAAAAAGTATAACTTGACTATTATTGGTCCTAGAAAGTTGTTTTTTCTTTTTTGTGTGTTTTTTACCAGATTTTTGATACAATCAATTATAATTATTTATCAGAAAAAATGACAAAGATATTCTAATTGTTTATAAAGAAAAAACTCACCATTTTTTAGCGACTTGCTTAACATTAAAAAAACAAATATATTATTTTTTTTAACTTTCTTAGTACTTTGAGTCTTTAAGAACTCATTGCACTTTGCCAAACAGCTTTCAAAGTATTCCTAGTAGTCCGTTCTTTAACGGTAAAATATTGCAAAACCTCTAAATTTTAAAGAACCGCTTGGATTGACATGCAATTTGACATACACATAGCTAACAAGTCAAAGAAAAAAAGTGATATTGTGCCGATGTGTGCTTTTGCCCTGGGGGTGGTTTCCACCCCCTTTTGGGGGTGAAAAAATATTTGTCCAAAGTAAGTCAGGAAATGGATAAACTGACTAATTTTAAGTAACTTTTGTTCTATAAAGTTTTTTCACTAAGTCAATACTTTGCGAGTTATTTGCCAGTTAATATGTTCATTTTTTCAACAAAATAACCACGCTTTTAGACGGTTTTTCGCAAATAACTCAAATAGTAAGTATTTTGTCGAAAAATCATTCCTAGAAAAAATATAGCCTGTAAGAAATTTAAAGAAACTGTGTATATATCACGTCTCTTTACCTAGTAGGAGCAGACTTATAGCTAATGAAAAATAGGTTCATATTCGTCAAATTCCAAATGGAATACTTTAACATGAAATATCCAAAAATTAATCACATTTCGGGGAAAACTCATTACAACTTATTTAAAGTGTTTAAAAAAGCTTAATAAAAAAGCAATGCTTACTTTTTTTGTTTTTCGAGATTTTTGGTATCTCTAACAATTTTTAAGTTATTTTGAAAACAAAACCTATTTTTCAAAATAAAATTTTTAAAAATTTTACTTTGAAACTAAATTTTTTCAAAATTAAGCACTTTGAATTGATGAAACTTACAGATCATATAAACACAATATAAGTAAAATAATTTGTGGGGCGGTATAGATTAATTTCATTTGAGTTGCTAATTAGGAGGTGGTCTTCCCGATTTTTTTTGCCAAAACAAAAGGGACCAACTTTATTTTGAGCGTAACTTGCTTAAATTTAATGCTAGAAACTTTTTGTAAAAACAGAAATAAAGCTCTTTTTAAACACTTTAGAAGAGTTAAAATGGGTTTTCTCAAAAAGTGCTTAATTTTTTGGATATTTCTCGTCGAAATATTCTATTTGAAATTTGGTCAATATGAATCTATTTTTCATTGGCTATAACTCTGGTTCTACGAAATCCAGAGACCTAAGTCATACACCATTTTTTACTTTTTTATAAGCTATATTTTTGCTAAGATCGTTTTTTCGACAAAATACTTACTTTTTGAGTTATTTGCGAAAAACCGTCTAAAAATGTGATTATTTTGTTGAAAAATGAACATATCCACTCGCAAATAACTAGAAAAGTGTTGACTTGGCGAAAAAGCTCTATAGAACAAAAGTTACTTAAAATTAGTCAGTTTACCCATTTCCGGACTTATTTTGGACATATAGTTTTTCACCCCCAAGAGGGGGTGAAAGTCACCCCAGTGCAAAAGCACACATCGGCACAATATCACCTTTTTTCTTTGACATGTAAGCTATACGTATGCCAAATTTCATGTCAATCCAAGCGGTTCTTTAAAATTTAGAGCAAAAACCGTGAAAGAATGTACTATAGGGCAACATTGATTGTTTAAACATTCCATGAACATTTAACATAACTCGTAAACTAACAAATAGATCTTCTTAAAATTTTGTACACTAATAAAGGCACTTAATTTCCTCGTGATCAAGGTACAATAAGTTCCTTACGGCCGTTTTGTTAAAAGTTATTAACAGTTACAAAATAATGCAAAAAACGTGGTTTTTTGCAATTATCTCGGTTAATTCTTTATGGATTTTAACTTATAAAAATTTAAATCAGTCAAATCAAACTTTTGCTTAAATACGATACTAAAAATGCTATAGGCAAAAAACCATATTTTCTGACTTTTGCCTTTTTTTTATAAAAAAAATGAAGTCGATTTACGAGTACCTCTGTATGTATTTTTAATTAACTATATCCATCCTACCATTTAGCACCTTCAAATACAGTCGAACACGCTTATTAGAATACCTCTTAAAGGAATATCCCGGTTTAAGGAATAGGAATAGAAAGAGGTCCCGAAACATTTATAGTAGTAACCAATCATCGGTTATTAGAATATCCCGGCTATAGGAATACTTTTGGTTGGCACAAAGGCTATTCCAATAAGCGGGTTCGACTGTACCTGTATTGATTTTTACCCTGAAATCGCTCATATTTATTTTTCTACCCTGGTCTAAAAGACCGTTTTTGTTTTAAATGATCCAAAAAATCTAAAATAATATCTGCCCGGGTCGAAAAATTTTCACTAGTAATACCACTAGAGGTCAAATTATTTCCGGAAATTTTTTTGAGATCATGAATATTTTGAAAATTTCCCGAGTCGCAGACGTGGGAAATTTTCTAAAAATATTCATGATAAAAAAAAATTTCCGGATATTAATTTGACTTCGCGTGGTATTCGGTAAGAAAATTCCACACCAAATTTGCATTTGAAAATCCAAAGCTGCATGAACAGATTAATAGCGCGCCATAGCTTTGTCAGCAATTATTTAGGCTTTCAAATTCGTAATTTCTACTCATTGTAGTTGCATGGGAATACCATTTCAAGATAGAAAATAGTATATTCTTCAATTTTACATAAGTTTTGAGTAACTACAAGTGATAGAAAATGAATCAAAACTAAATTATGTAAACAAATAAAAACCAGTCTGTCAAAAATGTTCTGTTATTGTAAACGTCAAAAAATTTCCACTATAATTCGCTGTTGGGTACCCCACGAGCAAAAAATTTCCGATAAAATACCTCCGTTGCCATGGTGATCTGTCAAAATAACGTATTTTGATTGGTTCAAAATTACAGGTGTGGAATTTTCTTTAAAATTTATAAAAAAGTCAATTTTTTATTATTAATTAATTTATATTTAGAATTTAAAAATTATATCGGGCACTCCTTGGTTTGTGTTATTAACATACTAAATTATTCTTTTTCCAAAGTCAGTTTGCCAAGTGTCGGCTTTTGAGATTCTTTGATGCCATTGCCGACCATTGGCATGGAAATTAAGAAAAAGGATCAGTTCATCATACGCATATTTCAAGAAAAATCATATAATTTTTATTAATTTTTGCATAATTATATCCAGGAAAATCTCTCAATTTTTGGTCAGAAATTGTTTAAACAATTTTTTAAACACATTCAAAATATCACCTTTTGTGCTCCAAAAAATATTTTTTTAGGTTTTTGGGTGACTCTAAATAAGAAAGGTACTTTGTCATTTTTCTCAAAAGTTAATAGTTTTCGAGTTATAGGCGATTTAATATCTGAAAAATGCGAAAATACGCATTTTGGAGGCTTAAAACTCATATTAAAATTATTATCTTTGAGGTTGTTAAGAGCTTGAATTGAAGTTTAAATATTCATTTTGAAGATTCTGAACAGTAATCGGGTCTAACTTCGATTTAGACCGTTGTTTTTTAATTGTTAATTATGCGCGTCCATCCGATTTTTATGCCGTATACTGTTTCAAAAATCTCTTATTTTGCTTTGTTGAAAAACATTTTTTTGTTTATTTTGTGTGTCATTGTAAACAAAAAAGGTTTCTGTTGAAAAACATTTTTTTGTTTATTTTGTGTGTCATTGTAAACAAAAAAGGTTTCTTGTAATTTTCTAAGATGTTAATAGTTTTCGAGTTGTAAGCGATTTAAAATCTGAAAAATGCAAAAATACGCATTTTCGAGGCTTGAAAACTCATATGTAAGTTATAGTTTTTGAGGTTATCGTGTGCTTAAATTGAATTTTAAACATTCATTTTCAAGATTCTGAAGAGAAATCTGGTCTAACTTTAATTTAGACCGTTGTTTTTTAATTGTTAATTATGCGCGTCTATCCGATTTTTATGCCGTATACCATTTCAGAAATCTCTTATGAACTTCTCAGAACAATGAAAAGAAATATGTTGTGTTTAGAATGGCCTACAAAATCTAAAAAAAAATGTTTTTTGAAATAGTATACCGCATAAAATCGGATGGACGCGCATAATTAACATTTAAAGGACAACGGTCTAAATTGAAGTTAGACCCGATTACTATTCAGAATCTTGAAAATGAATGTGTTCAATTTAAGCTCTTGACAACTTCAAAAATAATAATTTAAATATGAGTTTTTTAAGCCTCTAAAATGCGTATATTGGCATTTTTCAGATCGCCTATAACTCGAAAACAATCAACTTTTGAAAACAATGACAAGGTACTTGTCTTGTTTAAAATGACCATAAAAATTTAAAAAACTATATTTTGGAGCAAAAAAGGTGATGTTTTAAAGTTTAAACAAAAAAATTAGCTCGACGCCCTTCAGATTTGTTTAAGGGGATATTTTTGAACAGGAATTTGCAAATAAATCGAATTATAAATTTTTTCAGATTGGAACGTCCTCACAATATGGAATATCTACCTATTTTCTTTGTAATAAACTAATAAGTTATAAACTGTCTTATAAACATTGATAAACGTCCTTTGCGGCGGTGTCAACCCTACCCAATTTTTTATTTCGTCGCTTTCGTTTTAAGGAATGATATGTAACAGTTCCTAATTTAACAATTTTATAGATCGTCTTATACTCGATTTTTGTTAATTCCTGAATTCTCGAAACAATTGCATTATCAGTCATTCCAGTATATTCTTTTTTGAAACGAGTTCACATTGGACGTGTAGATCATTGTTTTTTAATTCGATTAATTGTTTATATAGTAGTAAAATATAATATACCTTCCAGTTACAACTCCGCCACTGTTGGATGGAACAAAATTCGTTTGTAGACACAGGTGTTCCGCGGTGCTGTGTTGCCACCAACGATGGCCGAAATACGATGCCAATTTAACGATAGGCAGAGTAGGGAAGAACTAACTAATAGCGTTGATTGATAAATACGGAAAGATACGAAAGCCTATGCATTATTTTGTTGTCTTTAAAACCTGCCCGTAAAGTGTCGCGCCTAGCTTAAATTTGTTGGAACTAGCCTCAGAGGGAAGTGTAAAATTCTCCCTACTCAAGGAACTAGCCAAGAACACGCGGTTATTTTACGTGGCCCGTATTCAAAATTTTAACGCAGCAGTCACTATCATATTAATCTGTATTATTTTTTTTTTGTTTTTGTTTCTGCAAAAATGTTGAAAATATAAATTGACTATAGAGTTTTTTTTCACTAGTCTTGACCTCACAAGTAAATAATTTTCGAGTTATTTGCGACTGAATATATTTTCTCAAAAAATAGTACGTTTTTAGACGGATTTTCGCAAATAACTTAAAAAGGAAGTAAAAAAAAACATTCATAGCAAAAATACAGCTTATCAAAAAGGGAAAAAATATGTTTTATATAAATATGACATATGAAGTCGTAGACCCAGTAAAAGCAGAGTTGTAGCTAATGAAAAGTAGGTTCTTATTATTTGTCAAATTCAAAATTGAATATTTCTACATGAAATAACCAAAAAATTAAGAACTTTTCGGGGAAAACTCATCATAACTTTTTTAAAAAGTTTAAAAACAGCTTTATTTTTTTGAGTTTCTAGTATCAGAAGTAAACAAGTTGCGCATAAAATAAAGTTGATCCCTTTTTTTTTGTAAAAAAAAAATGCTTTTTCACGCTTTTTTAAAACTATCTTTTACAAAAAAGGACCAACTTTATTTTCAGCGTAACGTGCTTACTTTAATGCTAGAAACTTTTTTAAAAACAAAAACAAAGCTTTTTTAAACACTTTAAAAAAGTTGCGATGAGTTTTCCCAGAAATGTGCTTTATTTTTTGGTTATTTCACGTTGAAATATTCGATTTGGAATTTGACGAATAAGAACTTACTTTTCATTAGCTACAACTCTGCTTCTACTGAGCATAAAGACTTGATACAGACATTTTTTAAATTTTTTATAAACTATATTTTTATTGAATACTTTTTTCGATAAAATACTTACTTATTGTGTTATTTGCGTAAAACCGTCTAAAAACGTGTTTTTTTTTGTTAAAAAACGAACAGATTCACTCGCAAATAACTCGAAAAGTATTAGCTTAGTGAAAAAACTCAATAGAACAAAACTTGCTACAATTTAATCAGTTTATCCACTTAATAGATACTAGATAGTATTAGACTTATTGTTACAGTGGAACCCCGATAAGTCGGCCCCCGATAACCCGGACCGATTTTCATCAGATAATCATTTTGATTTTCAATATTTTGTATTTTTCAATTTAATTGTGGCTTATTTCCAATCAAAATAGTTAATTATCAGACAAACCTTTCAACAATAAAAATGTATGTAATATAATATTTGAGAGATAATGTGTACTTATGTGTGTAATTTGAACTATACGATATTAAAAATGACTCATAGCACACGCCGCAGAAACAACAGCCACCTGTCTGTAGTATCTATTCCTTTTTATTTCAAACTGTCAGCATTGTTTAGGAAAGACTATTTAAAAAATTATTTTATAAACAATGGTCTTTAGTATTGTGTGTCTTGTATTGTTCGCTTCCATTTGCTTACGTTTGGGTTTGGTGTTTTTTTTTTAGTAATTTTAATGAGTAGGTAATACTGTGCATATTTATAAATATATTTCATGTTATTTCAATTCTAACGGAGTTTATCTGTAAGTATACCGTACTTTATTAATTTTTACCATATTCTCCGGCTATCTCGGATTTTCGATAACCCGGATCGGTCGCGGTCCCGATTAATCCGAGTTATCGAGGTTCCACTGTATTATAGCTACCTAGCCTCATACAAAGTGGATTTAGAAAGTCCACATCTACATTAGACAACCTAGTGGATATTGAATCTGTAATTCATGGGTCATTTGGATGTGATCAAGTATGTTTGGCTTATGGCTATCTTTTATTATATTTTATAATGCGTGCCATTTGGGGATTAGATGTAAGAATTCTATTAAGTTGGTCAATTCCAGGAAATATAAAATTTATTAGTAATTTCCTATATAGATGAAACTTATTCGAATAGATAACGTTCTTTTAGACTCAAAAATCCAATTAAACGACATTCCTCAATGGTCTACTCGTTGCACTGTTCCTTATTGCCATCAATGACATCGCTAAATCACTTAACCCACTAGTCATTTAGAAATTAGAGAATTGGTCGAACACTACTGGCCTAGAATTTTCTCCCACTAAAACGAAAACAATAATCTTCAGTAAAACTTGAAAGAAGCACATTATACTACCAAAAATCTACCTAAAGAATTTCTTCTTCTTCTTCTTTTTTTATATAGGTAGTACTGCCTGTTTTTCTTCAATGGTGCCTTTCATTCTGCCCCTAAGTTGTCATTCCATCTTTTCCTTGGGCGTCCTATACTTCTTCTGCCTAACGGTGACTTGCCCCTGGCTATTCTTACTATCTTTGATTCAGACATCCTGCTTATGTGTTCATTCCACTCTTCTTTTCTGTTCTTTACCCAGGTATTTATATTGTCTACCCCACATATGCATCTGATTTCCTGACTTCTTACCCTATCCCGTAGTCCTTTTCCAGCAATCCTTCTTAAGATCTTCATTTCGTTGGTCTCCAGACGTCTTTGTATTTTACTTGCATCTGGTCTTGTTTCGGCAGTGTAAGTCATAACTGGTCTAATTTTCTTCTTCTTCAGGTGCCGTCCTCGTTCCGAAGTTTGGCTATCATCAAGGCTATGCGTATTTTTGATACCGTAGATCTAAATAATTGGCAGCTGCTGCACTTGTACCAATCTCTTAAATTCTTCAACCATGAATGTTTTCTTCTGCCAATGGATCTTTTACCTATTATTTTTCCCTGAATAATTAATTGTAGTAGCTGGTACTTTTGTCCCCTCATTATATGTCCCAAGTATTGCAGTTTGCGCTTTTTAATAGTAATAATAACTGGTCTAATAACTTCAGTCAAATGACTTATATATTCGGTCCTTTGTTTCCACTCTAAGATGTTTGTTTTTCCAAATTGTGTCGTTTAGGCATCCGGCCGTTCTACTGGCTTTAATTATTAGTCTTTAACCTCTTCTTCAATATTATTGTCGGCTGTTAGATTAATTCCCAGGTATTTACTTTTATTGTCTAAGTCCAATTTGCATCTTATTGGTTCTTTGGATATTACTAAGCTTTTTGTTTTTTGGGCTGATATTTTCATATTCATTTCTTTTGCGTTAATGTTGAATTCGTGCAGTAATCTTTGTAGGTCGTCTTCGCACTCTGCTACTAACACGGTGTCATCAGCGTAACAGAGTATTTTTATCTCTTTATCGCCTATTTTTTACCCTCTTTTTTTCTTCACTTGTTCTATTATTGCACCAAGCGTTATGTTAAACAGTAGAGGGCTTAGTGAATCTCCTTGCTTGATTCCTGTGTTTGCTTCTATATGGGTTCTGTTATTATTCCATTGATTTTCATTCCTATTTTATTTCGTACTTAAATGTTTTCTATCAGTTTTATAATATCCAGTGGTAAATTTTTTTCATATAGTAGGTGTATCACATCTTTTAATTGTATTCTATCAAACGCTTTCTCTAGGTATATAAAACAGAAAAACCAGCGCTTGTTATATTCTAATGATTTTTCCGCTATTTGTCTTATCACAAAAACTGCATCGTTATGATCTTCCACTTCTAAATCCTTGTTGTTAAACCGATATATTTATGCACGCCATTATTTTCTTCATCAGTATTTTTGTTGTGAGTTTCAGTATAGTGCTCTACTGGGGTCTGCCCTATCGCTTTTCTTAAATAACGCTATCATCTGAGTGGTACTCCATTCTTCTGGAATTCTTCCTGTATTTATTATTTTACTTATCAGGATATTCAGTTCTCTGTGAAGTCTCTCTCCTCCGTATTTTAAAAGTTCATTAGCTATTCAATTTTTCCCTGGTGCTTTTCGATTTTTCATCTGTTTTAAGACGTTTGTTATATCTTCCTCTTTAATTTCTGTTTGCTCATCCGATTCTAATCCTGGTTTTCCAGTTCTTCATGATTAGCTGTTTGATACAGGTTTTCTAGGTAAGTTGTCCATGTATTTGTATCAATATGTTTTACTTCTATCAATTCCTTCATCTCTGCTGTTTGACCTCTTATCATTTTCCACTTTCCACATTTCGTTTTGCATCCCGTATAAGTCGTGCTCCATCTCTTTTGAAAATGCTTACCAATGTTCTGTTTTCTTCCTTCTTACTATTGAGTTTAACTCATTTAAAACTCTTTTATATTCTTCATATGTTTGTCTCGTTCTTTTGAATTTGTATTCTAGCTAGATTTTCTTTTTTTCTTGGCATTTTATTTTTATTTCTTCACAGATCCATGGTGTTCTCCTTTTCTTTCGTATATGTTTACTTATCTTACGTTCTCCAAGTGCGTCCGTTGCTACCATTTTGATATTATCTCTAATCTTTCTCCAACTTTCTTCTATGTCTTCATCTGGTGTTATGTAGTTTTCGTTCAGTACTTTTTGCAGTCTTTTCTGGTATAGATCTCGCGTTGACAAGTCTTGTAGCTGTTCTACCTTTATTCTTGTCTCACATTTAATAGGGTCTTTTTTCCTGTTTTTTTGTAGATGTATTCTGATTTTTCCAAGTACTAGGTTGTGATCACTTCCGATATTAGCTGCACTTAAACATCTTATGTCTAGTACTTGAGAATGATGGATGTTTCTGTTTTTCAATATATAATCAATATCGGATCTGTGTGCTCTTGTATTTTTGAATGTATATTTTGTTGATTTTTGTGTCTGAAGAACGTATTGTTTATTCGAAATTCGTTCTGAGAGCAAAAGTTAATAAGTAGTTCCTAAAGAGTTTACAATAAATTATTCAGAATTGATTAACTTCTTGGGAATAAAACTGGATAATCGTCTATCTTGGTAAGACAATATACACTCACTCCGACTGTCAGTTCAAACGGGCTCAACTTAATGAAAAATATCTCTCATAAACAATGGGATGCCGACTTCCAAACTCTTATGACTGTTCACTGAAAGTTGGGTTTCAACCTGAGATACAAACAATACGCTAAAGTATTACGTTTGGCTTGTTCTCTTGTATGGAATGAAAGCATAGATAATAAAGGCCAGCTCCTAACAAGCTTGAAGTCTTTGAAATGAGGTGCCTGCACCGAATGCTTAAAATATCATGGACATACTTAGGGACATATTGCGAGGAGAAAGATACTTGTCGGCAACTGGAACTCGAAGGAAACATAGAGGGTAAGAGAGGTCTAGAAAAAGATGTCATGGCTGGGTAATATTCGCCAAATGATATTAATGAAATTACTCTTAATAGAATAATGTAATCGTGACTATCTAATATCTCACCTGACGATACAATGCACGGTGGACGCCTATGCAGAAATACACGGCGCCTTTAAGAAGTAAAGTTAATAATAAATATTTCAATAATTATACTTATATTTCCCCCATTCCCCCATGTCACTATTTTCCCCCTAACTCGGAAAATATCGACCGCACGAAAAAACTTGGAAGAAATTGTAGGAAATCGCGATTGCAACAATTTACGAGTCCTTACCATTTTTCTCTCGAAGAGTTTAAAGTGGCCGAGCGGGTTACTAAGTCAATTTCATTTAAGTAATAGGCCGTTCTTTAACGGTAAAATATTGCAAAAGCTCTAAATTGTAAAGAACCGCTTAGATTGACATGAAATTTGGCATACACGTAGCTAACAAGTCAAAGAAAAAAAGTGATATAGTGCCGATATGTGCTTTTGCCCTGGGGGTGGTTTTCACCCCCTCTTGGGGGTGAAAAAAAATTTTCGTCCAAACAAAGTCAGGAAATGGATAAACTGGCTAATTTTAAGTAACTTTTGTTCTATAGAGTTTTTTCACTAAGTCAGTACTTTTCGAGTTATTTGGCAGTGAACATGTTCATTTTTTCAACAAAATAACCACGCTTTTAGACGGTTTTTCGCAAATAACTCAAATAGTAAGTATTTTGTCGAAAAAACATTCTTAGCAAAAATATAGCCTGTAAAAAATTTTAAAAAATGGTGTATACATCACGTCTCTACACCTAGTAGAAGCAGAGTTATAGCTAATGAAAAATAGGTTTATATTCGTCAAATTCCAAATGAAATACTTAAACGTGAAATAACCAAAAATGAAGCACATTTCGGGGAAAACTCATTACAACTTATTTAAAGTGTTTAAAAAAAGCTTCATTTTTGTTTTATAAAAAAAATTTCTAGCATCAAAATTAAACAAGTTACGCTCAAAATAAAGTTAGTCCCTTTTGGCTTTGGTAAAAGAATCGAGAAAATCACCCCCTAATTAGTATCTTAAATGAACTTAATCGTTACGACTTCATAAGTTTCTTGACTCCTGTATATATTGTTTATATGACCTGTAAGTTTCATCGGTTCAAAGTCCTTATTATTGAAAGGGCTGTAGTTAAAAGGGGTTAAACGAGTCACTGATCACGAATGTATGCAAATTTAGAAACACCAAATCTTAATCAATTTTTGTCCAAGAGAAAAACAAAAAAATACATGATATTCAGAAAAGCAAATCTAACTTTTTTTGTTTTTCGAGATTTTTGTTATCTCTAACAATTTTTAAGATATTTTGAAAAAAAAAACATACTTTTCAAAATTTCAATTTTTAAAAATTTTACTTTGAAACCAAATTTTTTCAAAAATAAGCACTTTGAATCGATGACACTTACAGATCATATAAACACAACATAAGTAAAATAATTTGTGGAGCGGTAACGATTAATTTAATTTAAGTTGCTAATTAGGGGGTGGTCTTCCCGATTTTTTTTTTGCAAAAACAAAAGGGACTAACTTTATTTTGAGCGTAACTTGCTTAAATTTAATGCTAGAAACTTTTTGTAAAAACAGAAATAAACCTTTTTTTAAACACTTTAAAAAAGTTATAATAGGTTTTCCTCAAAAAGTGCTTAATTTTTTGGATATTTCACGTCGAAATATTCTATTTGAAATTTGGTGAAGATGAATCTATTTTTCATTGGCTATAACTCTTGTTCTACGAGATCCAGAGACCTAACGCGTACACCATTTTTTTTTTACTTTTTTATAGGCTATATTTTTGCTAAGAACGTTTTTTTCGACAAAATACTTAATTTTTGAGTTATTTGCGAAAAACCGTCTAAAAATGTGGTTATTTTGTTGAAAAATGAACATATTCACTTGCAAATAACTCGAAAAGTGTTGACTTGGCGAAAAAGCTCTATAAAACAAAAGTTACTTAAAATTAGTCAGTTTACCCATTTCCGGACTTATTTTGGACATATATTTTTTCACCCCCCAAGAAGGGGTGAAAGTCACCCCCAGGGCAAAAGCACACATCGGCACAATATCACTTTTTTTCTTTGACATGTAAGCTATATGTATGCCAAATTTCATGTCAATGCAAGCGGTTCTTTAAAATTTAGAGCAAAAACCGTGAAAGAATGGACTATAAATACGGTTGCAATATCTCCAAACAAAATATACAATCATCAGAAGAGACTGTAATTAACGAAAATAACTACCTAATTTTGTATCGAGATTATGAGGCAAATAAGAAATTTACAATATCTAAAATCACCCAGTGAGTATTTTTCTCGTTAAATAAATTTTTTATTAAATAAATTATATTATTATACAGTGCGTAAATCGTTCAGCTGGACATAGGGAACCTACATTGTATATATTTAAATACATAAATACATACATTGTATTATATTAAGATAATTGTGGCAACTTCGCTCTCTCAATGACAATATAGTTGTTAGCATTAAGGGGCATTAACCTCAAAATTGACAATTAATTTCGGGTGACACAAATAAACGTCAACACATGACATTGTAGTAGAACTATTTTTGATCTAATGGGAAAACTGTGTCTGTTTAATTTGGAAATTATTTTTAAATAAAAGATATTTTAAAAATTAAAGTAAACTTATTAATTTATCAGTCATAATCTTTGTTTTTGATTTATTTATGGACTACCTTGCATTCAAAATCACTCATTTTATTCGTTCTAACAGCTCTATTGCACCAGAAACTCGTACTCGAACAGAAGTTTCAACTAACACAGGTTAGCGCAGTTGCCACAATGATCTCAATGTATATTCCCTATGTCCAGCAGAACGATTTACGTACTGTATATATTATATAAAATTATTAAATAAACTTTAGAATATTAAATGATTTGTTTCAAGAATTCAAATTAAAAGACAAATTACAACCACAATTATTCTTGCTAATTTAAAAACGAGTTTTTAGAAAGTAATACATAGGTAGACTCCAATAATTATTTTAAAGATTGCCATTGTTATCGTTGAATGAGAACTCAAATTTAAATGCATCAAAAGAAATAAATAATTTTTATTATAATCCGTTCGACCCGACCGACCCCAAATTCCGATAACCAAAGCTACCTGAATACGTCTCATCGTTGTCTCAGGTAAATTCAATCTCGTACCTAGAAAGCTGCTAACGCCATCTATTTCTAAAACCACCCTAACAACACACAACATTCTAGGAATGTACTACCAAAGTCCTATCAATATTTGAATGTCCTTCACATTCAAGGAACATTCGGTGAACATCTGATTACATTATTCCTGGAATGTTGCCGTAAGACATTCTTTGAACATACTACCAAAGAATACATATCTCCCAAGAACCGACACAAACGGATTATCTATGAACTAAATTTTTATGCGCATGTGCCAGATCGGCCATTTCTCAATTTGTATGAATAGCAAATAATTTTGGTGACATTTGTCTTGTACAGGATCGGCGTTTGTTGTCACAGTTGTTTGTTTGGCTTGGCGTTAGTATTTTGTTTTTGTATGAGTTTGTAGCTCATAATATTTTGTATAGACTTATTTTCTATATATATATTTTCTTATATAGCCTACAACTATTAATTGTTATTTTCCAACATTTATACAATTTAATTCTTTTTGAGATATCTTGATTATGTGAATTAATTATTTTAAGCTTTTTCATGAACTATAAACTATCGTATAAAAAATTAATTTTGTATTTATTGGGATTTCACAAAGAATTTGAATCTAAAATATCATACAAATTCTCTAACCTTTCTTTGACCTCTACTGTACCAAATGCATCTGCAGGAAGAGCACAAAGTCATATTTTATATGTGTTCATTCCACAAGCCAGGTGCTGTGTTTAAAAAGTTGAGAATCCAATACTCACAAAAACTTCCATAAAGTACTTTTATCAGCAAACCTAAATTAAATTTAATAAACTATGTTTCATTAAATTGTTTCTGTAGTTTGTATAAAACAATAACTTAGGTCAAATATATAAAACAATTTATGACTGACTACTTGAAATTCAGGATTTTCAGGAGTAACATTATATAATGTAGCTAATTCAAAAAGTTTGATCCAATATCACTTGAAATTGTTTCAACATTCAAGTTAATGCTTGATAATTGACAATACACTCTTCATAATAGGTTTACATTCTCTTGATTATACTTGCGTTCCAACAAAAAAAAGCTAAAGGCTGCTTTCATATGGAATATAAGCTTCTGACCATAATGATCAAAACGTTTCCATATATATATATATATATATATATATATATATATATATATATATATATATATATATATATATTAATTAATATATTAATTAAAAAAGAATGCGTGTGTACTTTGTACGCACAAAAGAAGATATTCTTCTATTATAGGTAATTTAAACGAAGTAAATATACTTAAAAGGTTATTTGTACTTATTTTATTTAAAAGTCAAACTAACTTTCTTATCTACCACTTTCAAAAAAGAAGAATATCTTCAAAAATTATAAAATAATTTACTTACAATCATAAAATCTATAAAAAAAAAATAAAAAAATAATAACTTGCTTGGGGCTCGAACTCACTTCACGTCTACCGCGCTGTACGAAAGCTGACGGCATTTCAAACTAGACCACATCCTCGTGTACGTCATGTGGGAATATACACAAACTAAACATTTACACCATAAATTTATATGAATTTAATAAAATTATTAGTTTGATTTTTGTCGAAATAAAATACAACAAAATATAGTGTAAGGAAACAATATATGAGATGAAGATTTGTAGAAAGTTTGTTCGTAATCAGATTATGTAAATTAAAGCATTGCCTACTAATAGGTAACTACATTATTTTGTTTACATTTTCCTAATAGATAGGTATTGAAACTATTAGGTATTTCCAACTCAAACATTTAGAATTACGTACCTGCGGCTTTTCAAAACTATTAAAGTCACTATAATTTTAAATTTGATTTTATTTCTGTCCACACATCAATAAAAACTAATATTATACAATATTTTTGTTTACCGATAATCTCCATATTGAACAATTATTGACAGATCATTTCAAAATTTCAACACCCAATCAGAGCCCGTATAATCACTAATACCATACTGTCGGTATGCGCATGCGCGTGGTAAATCAAATTTTACCCTCGATCGATTCGTCGCTAAAGAAGAATATCTTCAAAAAATCACTTTTTCTCTTTTCTCGATTGCTTATTAGTTTTTATTGTATACTATATAATTTTTTTCAGTTATTACATCTTGATATTTATAGAAATAAAATAGTACAATACTTATTGGTTTTTTTTATTTATTTACCCGATATTCGACTTTAAAGAATGTACTGGCTGGTTTTGGCTGGAATGTACGGAATGTTTTGGCTGGTTTCCAAGACAATAAAAATTGAAAATATTGACATTCGATTTTAACATACAGTTTCTTGTTGTTGATCACGAACATTTGTCATCCAAAAATAATTAGATTCCGTGACGGTTACAACGGCTGTTATTTTTCGATTATTTTACGAAATAACGAATATAATGAATTAGGAAATACCTCGACAAACAAGTAATTGGTCCTAGGTTTTCACCCAAAGTAATCGAAAGTAGAACTGGAAGTCGATATTGGAACTCTTCGTGTAACTTTGCGTCGATTGATCTACGATTTTACTAATTTTGTCATCTTGTTTTACATTCATATCATATTTTGAGTGACTTTAAAGCAGTACCTACGGTTGTAACTCTAAAACCGAAGTCCGATGTCAAATTTCTCATCTTTAATACCATCCATGGGTTATAAGCTTTCATTCGACACCTCATTTGTCATTCTATCTGTATTAGTAACTGAGGAGTTGTATTCGCGGTCGGACGGACAGACAGTCATGAAACCAGAAGTATATATTTGTTCTCGTCTTGTGAATGCGCGTCGAATAATATATCACTTGTGCTATTGCGGTGACTTTAAAAAGAGTACTTCCGGTCGCATTTCTAAAACCGGATGACCTAGGTCAAATTTCCCACCTTTAGTACCATCCATGTATTATGAGCTTTCATTCGACACCTCATTTGTGATTCTACCTGGTATAGTGACGAAGGAGTTACATTTCCGGTCGGACGGACAGACAGTCTAGGTCAAATGTCTCACCTTGAGTACCATCCATGGATTATAAGCTTTCATTTGACACCTCATTTGTCATTCTACCTGGTATAGTGACTGAAGGAGTTATATTCGCGGTCGGACGGACAGACAGCCTATTAGGTCACACCAAGTCGTTCAAATTCTCACCAACTGGTTCAGACTTTTTCAAAATTGGTGAAAACAACAAATTATATTTTGTATCGTTGTATCAATATAAGCCAAAAAGAATAATTAGTGAATGTCACGCCACTATAATATATTTTATTATTGGTCTTTCAATGCTAAAATCAGGATAAAAATGGTATTTATCCATGGTTTTAATCAATATAATTCTCACCATTACTTTGTGTTGTATTTGCAACCTTTTGTAAATCAAAAATAATTCCGCCATATTAAGAATGTCAACAAAAGCCGGCCCTGCATGCAACCTTTCTCTCAGTGCAACTAAAATTTTATTGATACACGCCAGAAATGTGCGAGACTTTTCTCAGTGTACTCGCGTGTACACTTGCCAACTCGATACTAAAATTAAGTACATGCTAACAACAAAAGAATCGCCGTCCGTGTCGGTTCTTGTGAGATATGTATTCTTTGATATAGGTAACAGACCTGGGCATCACATTTAATGAAAGCATTAATTTCAATGACCATATTTCACAGATTACATTGAAAAGTCTTAAACTTCTTGGATTTACATTAAGAAACTGTAGTGAGTTCCCAATTGATGTAACAAAGTTGTGTATTGTTCTCTTGAACGCTCTCAATTAGAATATGGCACGCTAGTCTGGTCTGCTATGTATGACCAGTACATCAATTCCATTGAGAAAGTTCAGAATAAGTTTCTTAGGTATTGTGGTTACAAAATGGGAATTCTAGTTGCAAATATAGACAAAAAAGTAATTTTAGATAAATTAAATCTAACAACACTTTATATCGGACGAATTCAGTTTGATTCTGTATTTATTTATAAATTATTAAATAATTTAATTCAATGTCCAGAACTTTTAAGTAAAATAAGCATCAATATTCCACAGCGTAGACTAAGATCTTTTGAATTTTTTCATATAAACTTTCATGCTACCAATTATACCTGCAATAATCCATTTGATAGGGTCTTAAGGTTTTTAAATAGTCACTGTGATAGAGATCCTTTTAATTTAAGTTTAAATCAATTTAAAACCATGATTTATAGTAAACTCTAGAATTATTTCTAATTATTGTATTTTAAAGTGTAGTTACGAGGTAAATTAGATTAAAAATATAGTATTATAATGCTGTAATGGGGTGATCCCGTCTATTTAATAAATAAAATAAAATAAAATTAACAGAAATACTTACTCTGTATTTTACAATTACAATTTCAGTTTAATATCTAAAATGAATATGTTTATACAATAGTCGGTGTACCAACTCATTGTTTTCTAATGTTAATAAATAGTTTAAATTATTGGAATGGTGGACATCAGTCAAAGAATATGGTGAATTGAAAAACATATTTTATTAAAAATAAGAGAACATGTCAAAATTTTGTGTTGTAGGTTACCCAACTGACCACAAATACATTGTGGACTATCAGCTAGATTAACTTTAAATATTTATGATGGTATAAGACAGTGGTTAAATCTCATTCTGCATATCTCTATCTACATTCTAACACCATGTATGAGGATTTTTAGGCAAAACAAGTTTTGAGTATATTGAATTTATTCTCTACTGAATTATTCTAATCCCAAGTATGAGAAATAATGTTTTCTCATACTTGGGATTAAAATCATTCGGTAGAGCGTGCGCAATATAATCAGAATCAACCTCTAACTCGTTTCGCCTAAAAATCCTCATACTTTGTATTAGAATGTAGGTAGCGATATGGTTCTTGTTACAGATTTGTGTATTGCTGTTAATTTTTTTAATGTCATCGTTATTTTTCTAAAACTGAAAATTTGTCACTTTTTAAAAACATGTAGTCATAAATTTGGTACGTAGTAGATTTAATCAATATTTTTTCTCGTATTTTTCTATTTTGGAGTATCATAACTTTTAAATTAAAATATTTTTTATGTTTTATGAAAAAAAAATTATTTTCTGTGATCAAAGTCGTCATGGCATCTCCAAAAACGTGGACTGTTGTGTGCTTCTGTTCGGATAATGCTGTCCAGGCAGTCCCAACAACATGGATAAATGGAGACACTTGTCTTTGGCCCGCCTTACCACGTGAAAAATTGAATAACGCATTAAAGAACTGCGAATACAATAGTTGTTGGCCCATGCATAAAGTGCGAATATTTCGGGATTCAACTTATGGTATGTAGACAAACTTATTTAATAAATTTATTTCTAAAATTAATTTCATTTTTAAAACTTAATTTTTTAAACCTTAAAAAATCTGCAAATTAAAACTATAATCCTAAAATTTAAATGTTTTGTTGTGAAGATGTTGTGCATACTTGACCTTTTTCAACATTTCTTGATGATTTTTGCCTTTAAAGATAATCTCAGCAATCAGTAATAAAACAAATATGTATAGCTGGTTCCTAAAAAACTGATACAACTCTTAGTAAGATTTGATCATTTTGAGCAGTGTATGGTTGATCTGACATTATATTATATTTATTATGACAGACAAATAATAAAATAAACAATTAAACAGTCATTTTTTGAGAAAGAACATAGTCAGCGATTTTGATATGGCTTAGAGCCAGACTACATCAATATATATATATATATATATATATATATATATATATATATATATATATATATATATATATATATATATATATATATATAAAACAAAATATGCCCAAGATGGAATGCAACCATAGACACGTGTTTCTGACTTATTAGTCGTCATCAGTATGATATATATCAGGGGTTCTCAATCTGTGGTACATGTACCACTGGTAGTACATTTCATTAGGTGCGGTGGTACACAAAACCACTGCCAAAATTCAGCATATTTGTAGTTAATTAGATTATCTACCTCCATAGATCTTCAGTTAGGTGGTACCAAAAATAATTATAAGAATTTTGGTGGTACATGGCTTAAAAACATTGAAAACCACTGATATATATGATATATATATGTATATTATAATGTTCTTGAACCCCTAAGTGGAGCATAGAGATTCAGTGAAAACGCGTCATTGGGTTCTATTTTGTGCTAGGGCCTTCACCCAATTCCAAGACTTTCCTTGACTTCTTATCTCGTCAGACTACATCAAGATCCTTAATTAATTGCCTTGCAGCGAGACCAAAAACAAAAAGAAGAGGAAGAAGAAAGTACACTGCTCAATTTTCTACAAAATACGCTTAAGAGTCGTATCAGTTTTCTTTGGAACCAGCTGTACATACATATTTTTGTATTTTTTTAATTTAATGTTGGCATATTATTTTTTAGAAGACTATGCAACAGCGAGAACGAAGGCAGCGAAAGCTGAGTACAGCAGTGACCTAAATTCAGATCCTGACGTAAGAAGATCCAGAAAAAGACGAACGTTCACTTCTTCGGAATCAGAAGACGAGAGCAGGATAAAGAAAAAGCCGAAAAAAAAAGCTATAAATCTACCGACACCTCCATCGTGGAATATGCCTACAGTGCTGTTAGACTATGAGGATATGAACAATACAATTGATACAAATGGTAGTTTTATTAGAGAGAGTATGGAAATTACCGCTGCCGCAGCCAATTTCTCAGGCGCAAATTTAAAAGGTGAGTTAAATATTTAATTAAAATAACTTTAAAAACATGGATTCATATGGATCAAGCATTTTTGCAGACCAAATTATGTTTTTTGAGCATTTTACAACTCATGTTGGAATGCTACTCCTACAGTTTTTAAGATATTTAGTTCTTTTTATATTTGGCAACTTAGCCTGTTTTACATTATACCTTCTTCAGTCTAGAATGTTTATTAATTTGTAAACTAACGGTACTAGATACAATAAATCACAATTTTCGCTTCTAAATATTCATGCTAGTTTCTAGATTTGGTCCTATTTTTTCATTCTAAGTTTTATAATATACTTCTAATAAAAGCACATATGTAGTGAACATTGCCCGCACAGACTCGGCAGTGCTGACTCTTGTATTTTTTTTATTTATTTATTTATTAACGGGATAAACCCAATACATACAAAATACAATAAAGAAGAGCTTTCATCGTAATAATGAAAATATAAAATTTAGATACATGTAAAACTACAACTAAGTATAAAACACAAACATAAAAAATAAAAGAATATAAAATATTGTTTTATTGTTTTAAATATTTATGAACATATTTAGTTTGAATTTTATTGATGGTTATATGGTTTTAATAAAAGCAAAAGTAGTACCCAAGTTAAAATCAAATATATGCATGCGCAGCATCAGTTTTCCTGTTTATGAATATTTTCCTTTAAAATATTAATCATGTTTTAACCATAAAATATTTTGGACATTGTACACCTAAATAATCCGTTCCTATAGAGAGTACTGATCTATCCATGGAAATGTGCTAAAGTTACTTGCCTTAGAGCAGGGCGTAAACTTTTTCTTACATATGTTTGCTATTATTTTGAAAGTCTTTGAAGGTTACTAATATCAATTCTTCTGTTTTTGTAGAAACTGAGGATGTCTCTGAAATAACGGATGATAAACATAATTGCAAACGCAATTCACAAATACTCTACAACATACAGAGCCTGTTAATAGAGGTCAATGAAAGACTAATAGAGGTCAATAATAAATTGTCTGCCAATCCTCAACAGTCATTGGAAGGACCATCAGTGGACGATGTTTTAGAAAGAATTTCTATAGAGCTGCCAGTGGATAGTGAAGAAAAACTAGAAAATCTAGAACAATTTTTGGCATCTACCGAAAATTATAAATCTTTGGTAAGTACCCACCTAATTTTAACTTAATGTGTTTTTTTTCGCTTAACAATTCATTTTTGTCTTTTACTTTTGCTATGCTAAATGTCATTTAAAATTTGTTTTAGGTCCAATATTTTGCCAAGATGGGAGGCATTAATCTGTGTGATTTTGTGAAAAGATGTTTGGGCCCAATAATGTCAGACTCGATGGCAATGGCCTATTCTTTTATAGGCAGAAAAGGGAAATTGAACTTTTCAAAGCTACAGCTTTCAAAGGCAGTTATTGGTAAATATTATTTTTTGTGTTAATATAGTTAGGAACATTTTTTATTATTAAAAATCATAATACCTTATCAACTACTTGGTTTGATAATGGATAGAAAATTTAATTGTACCCTATTCTGGTACAAAACCGACACTTAAAAGTTCATTTTCAAGATCACTTTAGTCATCTAATTGGTTGTAATACTCATTTAGATTTTATTCACCAAATTCTCGTGTGAGACTTCATCACACTTTGTCAGGGCTCATCTTTGTCAGCATTTAAATATCACAAATCCACAAGTAGTTGGCACATAGAATAGTGGCACATAGACATTTTACATGGGTAACATACATAAAATAAATTCCATAAAGGAAGAGTTAAAACAAAATGGCACCTGCTGCCGTTGAATATGGACAATTTGAATCCTGACGAATTGTGAAATCTCACATGCAAATTGGAGGAAGAGAATATAAATGAGTACTACTACTTCACTTATACCCAGTAATAAGTAGCACTAACTAAAGTTTACGGCAAGTACTTCTTGACATCAATTGAATCAGTGAGTTGGAAAACCGTACATGTCCAAAATATATGTTCCGAGAAAATCAATAAAAACATTTTAATACTGGAACTACTTAACATAGACTACAACGACTACAGTCAGTTGTGCTACGTTAACGGCTAAGTTTGTAGTATAGTCCCTTTCTCGATAGGCCCTATCGAGAAAGGGACAAATAAACAAAATGGATACTTTACTTTAAAATGTCAAATTTTGGACTTAAACGGTTTTCCAACTCACTGATTCAATTATATTACATATTATGTTAAAGTATACTACAGTACACTCGCGATTATCCGAGGTAACGGACCATGACTACCTCGATAACGAAAAAAGTCGGTTAACAATGAGATTGGTTATGTTTCTAGAAAAACACGTTAATAACCATAACTTTGGATATTTTAATTACAAAACTAATACAGTATTGTCTATAAAAGATAAAAACATTTACCGTATCAATATTACTGTTTTAAAAAGTCTTTGATTGATTTTTGCGTAAGCTTCATTCCTCTTTTTGAAACGGCGATGTTGCGCCAAGGTTGAAAGTTCTAACTAACCAGTTATGACTTTTGCCTCGGTTAACCGAGGGGCTCGGATAACCGAGGCTCGGATAATCGCGAGTTTACTGTATATAAATATGTTAACAATTTGATATTGTAAATTTTAGTGTGAAATTTACATTTCAGGTGGCTCTAAAAACTCTATTACCTGTAAATAGTATTTCTTTTGATTGTTAATTGTAAAGAATAGAAAACTTACCATTCATTGTATTTTTTAGAATCATCTGAGAGAACTGGCTTACAAAAAACAAGGAAGGAGACAGAATATGCTGTAGCCTTGTGGCTAAGAAAATCCAAGGAAAGATGCATGAAGAGAATATAAGACATTTTTTTTTATAATTTAAATGTGCAATATATTTTTATGTGCAATAAAACTGTTTATATTTATCAATGAGTATTATTTGGTATAGCCACGTATTATCCGTTGCAAGATAATTCAGATTTATATTTATATCTATTTAATATTATATTATCACATTTTAGTATAAATAGTATGATTATTCATTTAAAGCATACTCCCGCATACTTAGTACGCTTTAAATGAATAATTACATTATTTATACTAAAATGTGATAATATAATATTAAGTAGATATAAATCCGAATTATCTTGCAATGGATAGTATATTCAGGGTATATTCAGGGAATGTCTAAAAAATATACTGTGGATGTCCAAAGAACATTCATGGAATGTTCCAACAAGACATTCGGTCTAAAAAATATACTGTGAATGTCCAAAGAACATTCATGGAATGTCCAAAGAACATTCATGGAATGTTCCAACATTCATGGAATGTTCCAACAAGACATTCAGTCTAAAAATATACTGTGAATGTCCAAAGAACATTCATGGAATGTTCCAACAAGACATTCAGTCTAAAACATATACTGTGAATGTCCAAAGAACATTCGTAGACATTCATGGAATGTTCCAACAGAACATTCTAAGAATATTTAAAATGCTGACACAGCACATTCCAGGGACTTTCCAGGGACATTCGTGTGCATTTGGGGACATTCCAGGAATGTTTGGAATGTCCTGTGAGTACATTCTAGGAACATTCATGGAATGTTTTGTGTTATTAGGGCACTGGTGTCGTACATAAACGCTCATTTAGTTTCATATCTTCCAGTAAATTTCAGTGTTCTTTTGTTGTTGAATTGAAACGAAATATATAAGTAATGGATGTGACCATCACTGTTTGGTTTTTTATTACTTAAAATTTGATACTTTCAATGTTTAAACTTGTTTTAATATTAAAGCAAATTCTTAATATCTCGTTAAAATCATCAACATGGCAACGTCAATTTCAAACGGGGTTCTTAATTTTGTCCAGCCTACAGTGTTGCTGATACTCCAAAATTTCTTTAAAGTATAATATATACAAAGTTGCTTCAATTTATTAGTGAATGCCCATTGAAATTTTAAGTACCTAGTTAACTAATTTATATATTTTTTAAGAATATTTTAATATTATCTTTCTAACAGTGTCATTGAATAACAATTGAATAGTAAAGTAGAGAAAACATTTTCAGAATATATAAACTTGGGAATTTTAGGAAATATATAATCTGACAACCTTGATTCGAAAGCCGGTCTCTTTGATATCAATATGACTGCTGATTATGTTGGAAAATTATTAGTGGATAAACTGTACATACAAACAATTTTTATCCGTTGACAGATCGGTACAGTTGAGAACCTCATATTATCGTATTTTAGAATCGACAAGGTACATACATTCAAACTGTTCGCTACGCTAAATAGGATTATTACTTCACTTCTCTGGGTGTCAAGGTCGTTTTCTAATTTAGTAGGTACTGCCATAAATTGGTTGTGGTGGGAGTGATAGGGGAGGTAACCGAACGTCAGTCTACGATCATTCTCTTGCGAGAGCAAATTCCTAACTGGCTATTTCACGAAATAACCACTAGAGTCGCTGATTCTTGACTAAAATTTTAATTTTTTGGATGGTAAAGGGGACACGCTTCCGTCCATATGCGCTGGGGATCTATCCGTGTCTATAATCAATGGTTGTAGACA
Source organism: Diabrotica virgifera virgifera (assembly GCF_917563875.1). NCBI lineage: Eukaryota > Metazoa > Arthropoda > Insecta > Coleoptera > Chrysomelidae > Diabrotica > Diabrotica virgifera. The sequence continues at coordinate 55,603,673 of NC_065451.1, forward strand.
GTAGAAAAGAACTCAGCAAATAAATTAACAATATCTGAACCATTTTCACTAGTTTCATTACCATAGCACATACTCGATGGTAGAACATGAGAGTTGCGTTTATTATCGATATATTTCCAGAAAGAACAAGAATTTTGTAAAATGTTAGCCTCAATTTGTATCACATGACGCCTTTACACTGTTCCTGAGACCGGAAAAAAGAAGATAGCTCTCATTATCGCCAGCCATCTTAAATTTTTATGTGCTTTTTTCTTCTCATATATTAAATGTTTTAACTCTGATGTAAACCATTTGGGATAAGTGGATCTTTTAAATTTTTTTAGTGGTATAAACAACTCGATTAAATAAAATAAAATATCATAAAAATCTTTAAACATGTCATTAATGCTTCTGTTAAGAAATAATAAATTCCAGTCAACTTCTGCTAAATAATAATTTAAAGCAACATAATCCCCATTTCTAAAGTCAAAAAAGTATTCTTCATAATTAAGAACAGATTCATTTAAATCAACAATTACGTCAAAATTGACAGGTGTATGATGAAATCCTTCCTCAAACAACGGATCCAGAGGTACAGAAACAAATATATCAGGAATGCTAGAAAAAATTAAATCAAGAAAAACATTTCGCCGGTTAGATATCGTATTAACCTGGTATAAGTCACAAAGATTAATGGTATTACATAAGTCTTTAGCTGGTGAGTTTTGGTTAGCCTGTACCGTGGTACCATAAAGACTGTTACCCCAAATTACATCAGGAAAATTATAATCCCCACAAATTATTAATTTACAACCCGGAATTTTATTATATATATTCAATGCTGTCACAGTGATCCATATATACATTCCTGCCAGATGCAGGAGGCAAATAAACACCACCAAATACGACAGTTTGACCTTGGCACTTAAGTGAAACAAACTTTTGCTCAACACTATTTTGAGGAACAAAAACTTCACACACTTCCAAATGTTTAGCAACTGCGTGTAATACTCCCCCACCACGTTGTTTGACACTAGTATTATCATTTCTATCACTTCTAAAAACATTGAAGTCATCTAACCCCAATTCAGCATCATGGAATTCAGAATTTAACCAAGTTTCGACTAAAATAATTACAGTGTAATCGGAGCATGATACTGCCTGGCTTAAATCCTTAAGCTTTGTTCTTAAACCACCCACATTTTGAAAATACACATTTAGTATAGTTCTACCACCTTTCCGACCACTTACACTACTTTTTGATTGCTATTTTTGATAATTTATCTTTTCTTTGTTCTTATTAATTTGTCGGAGATAGCTAGGACAGTTTGTATCAAATACATGATGACCTGTACCAACACCATCTATTTTCATTACATTCTTCGCATAATTACAGTTAGAACAAGAATAATTAGTACTGTTGCACTGATTTTTTTTATGTTTACTTGCACATAAAGGACATGTATCTTGTTTGGCTTCACATTTATCAATAAAGTGTCCAAATTTCCAACACCGAAAACATCTCATCACACTTACAAATTCAAAAAATTTGTAACTGTTCCATCCAATACGATCTCTGTTCGAAATTAAGTAATGAAATTCACTAGAGGACAATTCAACAATTACATGCATAGAATCATTAGTACTTTTTACAGATTTAAATTTATGAATTATTTTAGCTTCTGAATTAATTAAATCTTTGGGAAAATTCTGAGATATAAATTTATTTATAAACACGTTAGAGTCAACTACATCGTCTGAGGATACATTAATTATTTTAATTTTGGGATTAGCTAATTTCCCAATTTTAATATCGTATTCATCACCAAGTTGCTGTTCCACTTTATTGTTAAGATTTTCCAAGGATTGTTTATGTTGACAGTGAATCATCAATTTGCCTTGGGTGCCTTGTTTTACTTCAGTTAATGCGACATTAATGTTATTTGGATCCACTTTTTGCGAAAGAACACTTTTTGTCACGGAACTGTTTTGATTCAGGTTTTTAGGTTTAATTATCAATGGTTCAGTTTTATTCTTTTTAACTACATCAGACCATGAAGCATAACTAGGTTTATTGGATGGTAATGAATCCGAAGATTCTAATAAATTAATTAACTTACTAGTTCTTTCGATCAACTCTTCATGTTTGCTATTCGATAAATCACCACTGCCACTAGTAAAAACCCGAACTTTGGGCAAACAATTGTTGCAGAACCACATAAAATTATCAGCATCCTGTTTCAACTTAATAAACTGATCCTTGACTTTGGCACAGTTCGTGTGATAACATTCACAACAGAAATCGCATTTAACAAGCTTGGTATTAACTATAAAATTATCCGAGCATACGGCACACGACTGGCCGCCACCAGACATGACTACTGACTGACTTATACATGTTAGATGTCTCAAATTTCCTAAACCTGTCGTCCGATTTGAGTGATTTTTTAGCATATTATATAGCCTTATTATTTAAGAAAATTGATGTAATAATATTGTTGCTAGAGAGGTAAATGCCATTTTATACCGGATGTAACAATCATACTGTGTTTTTTTCTTAAAGTTCAGAACACCCTGTGGAATATTCTAGCATAAAATATTTAAATTAAAACTCAATTGTAGCCTTAGGCTTTCTGAACATTTTGTTTTTTGATTCATTCGCTAATGTTCAATAATAAAAGCGAAATGTACTTTTATATTACAAATTATGTATGCTATTTGATATTGATTACACCCGTTTGATACACCCCATTTGATATTGATATTGATTTTTGTTACACCCGTTTATAAAGATGGAGATAAATCAAATATTAAAAATTATAGAGCTATATCTAAGACTTCACTTATTCCAAAGGTTTTCGAAGCAATAGTGGCAGATAAATTAAATCCACTTTTTAGAGATATTATTATTGATGAACAGCACGGTTTCACCAAAGGTAGGTCAACAGTTTCTAATCTTTAAGTTATGAGCATGTCTTGTTGAGTGCCTTGGAGAATGGGTACCAGGTTGATGTAACTTATACCGATTTCTCTAAGGCATTCGACAAAATTGATCAGAATATCTTACTTGGAAAAATGTCTGCCTTGGGCATTCATGGATCAATGTTTGATTGGTTTCAAAGTAACCTTAAAGAAAGAAAACAAGTTGTGAAAATGAAGAACTTTATCTCATCTGAAATCATTGTTACTTCTGGAATTCCACAGGGTGGTCACTTATCAAGTTTATTATTCAATGTATTTATTAATGATATCAAGAATGTTTTTAATAACTGTTTATTCAAGGCATTCGCAGATGATGTCAAAATACTGAACATCATCAAGTCTCCAAATGATTGTCTAGACTTACAAAGAGAACTCAATATCTTTTCAAATTGGTGTAATACTAATAATCTAACATTAAATATAAATAAATGTAAAATCATTACATTTAGCAGAATAAAAAAGCCTATTCTTTTCAATTACACTCTGAATTCGGTAGGCCTTGAAAGATGCTACCTAATAAAAGATCTTGGTGTATGGTTTGATAGTGAATTAAATTTCTCAAACCATATTGATCTGATTACAAATAAAGCAATGAGGTTGTTAGGGTTTGTTTTTAGAACATTAAAATGTTTTGACAATATATTTGTTTTAAAGGAAGTTTACTGTTCCTTAGTGCGATCAACTCTAGAATATGCAGCACCTATATGGCATCCATATTACACTGTGCACAAAGAAAAACTTAAACGAGTTCAGAGAAAGTTTTTGAGACGAATAGGTCACAAACTAAAAATACCTTATGAAGAGATAAATGTTAATGACATCATGAGGCTTTTGAATTTAACCCCTTTGGAAACCAGACGGAACTATTTAGATATTTGTACAATATATAAAATCATAAATAATATTATTGATGACCCAGATCTCCTGGCAGCTGTTGGCCTGCGTGTTCCATCTATTAATTCCAGAAATAGCCAACTACTTAACATTGAGTTTCATAGAACCAATTATGGCATTAACTCGCCTATTTGTCGAATGAGCAAATTAACAAATGAAATGTTACAAAAGTGTGATTTGGATTTATTTAATGATGGTTTTAATAAATTTAGTGGTAAAATAAAAAAGTTTCTATCAAATTAATATTAAAATTATTATGGTAAAATGTGTCTTATTTATTAAATATGTAATCTGATTTCAAATTTATTACCTCCAAACTTTTTGTTATATATATGTTTCAGTGTTTTTATAATTATTGAAAAAAAATCTAGTCACGACATCTTGTTATTGTTATAGTAATCTTTTAATATATTTTGACTTGTATGTATATTCTAATGATTTAACTTTGTAAGACTATATAGGTTATACTTATAACTATCCTTTGTACTTTTATAATTATTGTTGTTTTATACCTACGTACTCTGTAAATGCTATATGCGTAAATAAAATTTTGACTTTTGACTTTGATCAATGTCATTCCAAATCTCAAGAGCTCCTGTTTCTACCTCTTGTTAGGTTCTAGGAGGTGGCATACGCTGTTGTAGCCTTCTGCCAATTATGTCCCACAAATGTTCGATCCGGTTAAGCTCTGGACTATGCGATGGCCAATTATCAATATAAAGAGCCCAGAGCATGGTAGCTAAGTCCTTCGTGATGTAAGATTACTGCTTGAACACACGTATCGTGGGTCAAATTCCTTGTATCGCGTTCCATTTCCACCAAACAACACAAAAAATACGGATTTAATTGGAACTCTAAATAATAAATTTACTAATTTTCACAACAAACCAGATACTTTTTAACAGTTAACAATCTGACATCCATTAAATTGTTAATTTCTCATAGCCTACTTTAGGTTTGTTTATTAAACTAAGTAGAAAATGAAAAACTTTGCTCGTTGTTAACATACCTAACTTTTGAAGATATTCTTCTTTAGGCGCGATTCGATTGAGGGTAACATTGTACATAAATCTGCACGCCTGCGCACACAGACAAATGTAGTTCGTTGCTAATCTTTCAAGATAGGTATGTATGTATCTGTAACCGTGCAAATAAGTCATTAAAAGAATATATTAGTGTTTTTAGTAAATTTATTATTTATTATAATCCTTGTGTTTTTGGATTTGTGTTTTTCTGTAGTAAAATAATAAAATATTATGTAGGCATAACATTTTTACTATGGCATTTTTTCGATTAAAGAAAAATTGATATAATTCAGGGTGCATCGTCAACCTGTAAACCGGGTTTTCGTTTGAAAGCTTTTTTGTGACACTATACATTGCTGCCGTTTTCACGGTGATCATATATATCTTTATTTTTGTTTATCTTTTGTGTGTCACAAGGAGGTTTTTGGATGAAAATCTAGGTTTACAATAATTTACATTAATTTGGTTCAGATTTTCACATCCCCGTTTTTAAATCCATTTAATGACAGACACCTCACAGTTGGTTTTTGGTTAGGTTTTTTGTGCGCTTTTTTTGGTTAGAATAAGAAATGGATTTAAAATAATAATTTTGACTCTAACAAAATATTTCTTCTCCTGGCCTCATGTTTCAAAACAAATTTTATGTAACTATTCAATAACCTTAGGATTTTTACCACTAAGGACCTTTGTGACATTTTTTGCGTTTTTGTATTTTTAAAGAAATTTTATGTATTTTTTAGCTATTAAGTTTTTAAGAACACAACCCATTGTGATGACATTGTTGTGTACATCTTATATGTAACTTCACAATCAGTAGAACTGATGAAGTGCAGGAAGACTGCACGAAACGTCTTCTATTAAAAGATTGAAATAGTTTTTTCATTTTTTATTTCTCCTTGACTGATAACCTCAATTACAGTGAGACTTCTTCTCACTCACTTGATATATTGTTAATATTAAACAGTCGTACTCCTTGCTATATTTTTACATCAATTATAATTATTATTACATTATTACATATTATATTATTACATCGATTTTCTTAAATAATAAGGCTATAACATACTAAAAAAATCACTCCAATCAGACAACAGGTTTAGAAAATTCAAGATATCTAAGGTGCACAATTCAACGAGTGAGTCGATTGTTTTGCTCTCCAGTGTAGTTAAGATTTAATATTAGAAATATTAAACTTCAATGAGTTCTACAATTATTTTCCTTTTAGTAAAAGTATCAAGAAAACTAAAGTATTACGAGTTAAGTAAAGTACTTACAATCTAATTCATCTTTTCCTTTCTCAAACTGTTCAACTCCTACCCTCTTATAAGCTTCGACTTCTTTGTTAATCTCAACTAATTTCAACCTGGTAGCCCTTATTGCTTCTTCAAGTTGATTGCTTTCACTATCATCAATTTGTTTAACATTATGGATAGGATCAGGTGTGTATAATGGTAGTTCACTTGGCCTACACAGTTTTGGATCAATTTTATTGTCAGATACAGCTTTCTCTTTGGTATCTGTGGCTACGGCTGCCAGAACGGTAGGTACAAGACATCTTGTGAATACCTAGATTTAAAATAATTCAATCACAAATCCAGAAAAGACTTAACAAAATGATAATATACTGTACAATGGGCAAAGAGGGCAAACTTTGCAAGCGTACAATAAATACATCACAATTTAAGTACAGACCTGTTGTTTCAACATTTTTACTTCAAATTTTTTTTACAGAAGAAATGTATGACTTGAAGATTACATAAACAAGAAAACAACTGTATTCCCAGAAATTCCAAAACCCAGGATTTGACAGTGACAATTCTTGAAATTAACCATGAATTTAACCTAACATTTTACCTTCTTGTTAAAGCAATTTTATTGATTATAATTATAGTTTTTTATTCATTTGCATGCAAAATAATGTATAATAAATATTCAGCAATATTTTTTACATAATATTTCAGTTATTTTCTTATGCTGGCTGGTAATGCTACGGGCTGGGCCCTGATTCTAATTCATTTCGACAGTCGCAATTTCATTTCGACACCGCCATGACAGCCGCAGAATATAGCGATTCTTATTCATTTCGATATTAGTTACAACTGGGGATATTAATCTTATCATGTTGAGACTGCTCAGAATTTGGGTTGGCGCTCCCGTTTATTGGAACTTGTTGATAGTCTGGGAAAATTATCGAAAAAATGCCATTTTTGGGAAAAATTATTTACCAGCTATTTTATTGCTAAAATCGAATCTTAAGATTGCATATACAGTGCGTCCATAAAGTAACGCATAAATTCATTATTTCGTAAACCAGCGACATTAATGAAAAATCCTGAAACGGGTCGATTTTTATTTTAAGATTCAGATTTTTTGGCATATATATCATACTAGTGACGTCATCCATCTGGGCGCGATGACGTAATCGATGATTTTTTTAAATGAGAATGGTCATGTGATAGCTCATTTGAAAGGGTATTCAATTCTCTATTCACTAATATAAACATTTACCTAATTATTTATACAAGGTGTTCAAAAAACATTTTTTTAATTAAAATAATTGAAACAAAAAGAAGAATGAACGTAGTTTATTTAATTCAAAATACGTTTTACTGTTGTCAGAAAACAGGAAAAAAATGTTTATTTGAGAAATAAATATTGTTTTTTGCTTAAATTCAATGTTAAAGCTGCCACCCACCTGTCGCTTGGCAGTTTGAACATTTCGTTTAAGCGAAAATCAAGGTTTATTTGTCAAATAAATTTTTTTTTCTGTTTACTGAAAGTAGTAAAATGTATTTTGAATTAAATAATTACATTATATTCTTCTTTTTGTCTCACTTATTTTAATTAAAAAATGTTTTTTGAACACACTGTATAAATAATTATGTTAATGTTTATATTCTTGGATAGAGAATTGAATACCCTTTTAAATGAGCTATCATATGACCCCTATTCTCATTTAAAAAAATCATCGATTACGTCATCACGCCCAGATGGATGACTTCACTAGTATGATATATATGTCAAAAAACCGTAATTTAAAAATAAAAATCGACGTGTTTCGGGAATTTTCCTTAAAGTAACCACTTTACGAAATAACGAGTTTATGCGTTACTTTATTAGTAATATGGTGTATGACAAGTCCGCAGAAAGTGTGTTATTTTATTTATAAACAAATTAGCACTTCTAAATCTTCTTTATTTTTCAATTAGTGGTCTGTAACTCCTAAAATTTTTCCTTTGAGCCAAAAACACTCAAATAAAAATTCACCGTAATTTAGTTCTGCACAAAGTTATTTTTTTTCCGATTTCCTTCAACAAAAATTTTACTCAGAAAATCCGAGTTTTCCCAAAAAATCTGCAATTTTCAATTAAAATTTTAGGGAAGTACCTAATTATTTATCAATAATTAAATAATTGATGACATGAAAGATTTATTATAGTAGATTATACAGAGGGGCTAAATTATGGAATAAATTCATTTCTTTAAAACGGACGATTTTGGAGCAAAATCCCGAAAGAGGTCGATTTTTATTTTTAAATTACAATTTTTTGGCATATATTTCTTACTAGTGACGTCATCCATCTGAGCGTGATGACGTAATCGATAATTTTGTTAATCGGAATAGGGGTCGTGTGGTAGGTCATTTGAAAGGGCGTTCAATTCTCTATTCAGTAATATAAACATTATTATCATTAGGTATTTATACAGGGTTGCCAAAAAAAATTTTTGAATTAAATTAATTGGCGCAAAAAGAAGAATGTATGTAATTTATTTAACTCAAAATACATTGTACTGCTGTCAGAAAATAGAAGAAAAGGTTTATTTCACAAATAAGCATTTCTTTTCGCTTAAATTAAATCACAAACAGCCTCCCTCCTACCTATTGGCAGTTTGAACATTTAATTTAAGCTAAAAGCAATGTTTATTTGCAAAATAAACATTTTTTTCTATTTTCTGACAGCAATAGAATGTATTTTGAGTTAAATAAATTACATGCATTCTTCTTCTTGCGTCAATTAACTTAATTCAAAAATTTTTTTGGCCTCCCTGTATAAATAATGATATTAATGTTTATAATACTGAATAGATAATTGAACGCCTTTGTAAATGAGCTACAACACGAACCCCTATTCCTATTTAAAAAAAATAATCGATTACGTCATCACGCTCGGATGGATGACGTCACTAGTTTGAAATATATGCCAAGAAATTTAATTTAAAAATAAAAATCGACCTGTTTCGGGATTTTTCTCTAAAATCGTCCATTTTAGAGAAAATGAATTTATTCCATAATTTAGCCCCTCTCTGTATATCAGGAGACCGGCGACAATCTAACCAATAGTTTAGCAATAATTAAAATGTTAATTAAAAAATTTCGGTCGAAATAATAACCAGAAAGATTATGATACACCAGAATAACTATGATTTTCGTATAAAAAGCACTATACCTATTCAACGTTCCTTACAGGATTGAAATTGGACCATTTGAGCGGTCTCAGGAATGTTATAAAGAAACAATTTTTTGGCTTATAAACAAATAGAACCCCTCAGAAAATATTAGATTTAATTAAATTAAGTTAACGCTGTTGAAAAGGGCACGGCTTCTGTGTCCTTTACGAAGAAAAACAAATTGAATTGCGAGGAGTGATTCCAGGTATAACCGGTCAAATTTGACCGGCATTTGCGACAGAGTTATAAACAACAGGATTTTAATCTTTGAACCATTAGATACCTTTTAATTCCGGTCCTCTTTGTACATACAAATTTTCATATCTTCAAGACACTTATAACAAAAAAGATTTATATCACTGTCACCAAATTATTTAATTATTGATAAATAATTACTTCCCTCAAATTTTAGTTGAAAATTAAAGATTTTGTTTGGAAAACCCGAATTTTCCGAGGAAAATTTCCGTCGAAGGAAATTGGAATAAATTATCAATGTCAATTAGACTTAGAATTACTGTCAATTTTTATGTGAGTGTTTTGGTTTAAAGTTAAAATTTTCGGAGTTATAGAGCAATAATAAAAAAAGATTTCGGAGCACTAATTTGTTTATAAATAAAATAGCACACTTTCTGTGGACTTTGCACAGCTATATTACTAATATAGGAAGTCTTAAGATTTGATTTCAGCATGTCCAGCAATAAAATAGCTGGTAATTAATTTTTCTTGTTTTTTACTAATTTTCCCAGATTATTACCTTACATCTTTCATTGAGTTGATGATTCATGTTGTGGACATTCTCAATTATTATATTTCTAATTTAATACTATTCTATCTAATTCCTCAAAACAAGCAAATTTCAATTAAACCCAGCTATATTATAATACCTTTTGCTTTAGTTTTCCTTGCAAGAAATAAACAAAACACATCTAAACTAAACCTAACCTCGCTTTTGGCCAATCATTCATCTCCGTGTCAAATAATTTCGACAGTCGAAATTATAATATCAACACCCTTTTTAAAGTCGCTATTAATTTCGATAGTCGCTATTTCATGACGTCACTTCGTTAGTTCAACTAAAATCCACAAGGCTCGCACAATCGCATTTCAACCGTCGCCATATTGAAAGCGACTTGTTTAGTGTCGCCCCTGGGGGCCCTGATTCTAAATCAAATTTCGACCAAAAACAAGTCGCTTTCAATATGGCGACTGTCGAAATTATTTGACACGGAGATGAATGATGAATGAATGGCCAAAAGCGAGGTTAGGTTTAGTTTAGATGTGTTTTGTTTATTTCTTGCAAGGAAAACTAAATCAAAAGGTATTATAATATAGCTGGGTTTAATTGAAATTTGCTTGTTTTGAGAAATTAGATAGAATAGTATTAAATTAGAAATATAATAATTGAGAATGTCCACAACATGAATCATCAACTCAATGAAAGATGTGAGGTAATAATCTGGGAAAATTAGTAAAAAACAAGGAAAATTAATTACCAGCTATTTTATTGCTGGACATGCTGAAATCAAATCTTAAGATTTCCTATATTAGTAATATAGCTGTGCAAAGTCCACAGAAAGTGTGCTATTTTGTTTATAAACAAATTAGCACTCCGAAATCTTTTTTTTTTATTATTGCTCTATAACTCCGACAATTTTAACTTTAAACCAAAACACTCACATAAAAATTGACAGTAATTTAATTCTGCACATTGATAATTTATTCCAATTTCCTTCGACGGAAATTTTCTTCGGAAAATTCGGGTTTTCCAAACAAAATTTTTAATTTTCAACTAAAATTTGAGGGAAGTAATTATTTATCAATAATTAAATAATTTGGTGACAGTGACATAAATCTTTTTTGTTATGAGTGTCTTGAAGATATGAAAATTTGTATGTACAAAGAGGACCGGAATTAAAAGGTATCTAATGGTTCAAAGATTAAAATCCTGTTGTTTATAACTCTGTCGCAAATGCCGGTCAAATTTGACCGGTTATACCTGGAATCACTCCTCGCAATTCAATTTGTTTTTCTTCGAAAAGGACACAGAAGCCGTGCTCTTTTCAACAGCGTTAACTTAATTTAATTTAATCTAATATTTTCTGAGGGGTTCTATTTGTTTATAAGCCAAAAAATTGTTTCTTTATAACATTCCTGAGACCGCTCAAATGGTCCAATTTCAATCCTGTAAGGTACGTTGAATAGGTATAGTGCTTTTTTATATGAAAATCATAGTTATTCTGGTGTATCATAATCTTTCTGGTTATTATTTCGACCGAAATTTTTTAATTAACATTTTAATTATTGCTAAACTATTGGTTAGATTGTCGCCGGTCTCCTGATATACAGAGAGGGGCTAAATTATGGAATAAATTCATTTTCTCTAAAATGGACGATTTTAGAGAAAAATCCCGAAACAGGTCGATTTTTATTTTTAAATTAAATTTCTTGGCATATATTTCAAACTAGTGACGTCATCCATCCGAGCGTGATGACGTAATTATTTTTTTAAATAGGAATATGGGTTCGTGTTGTAGCTCATTTACAAAGGCGTTCAATGCTCTATTCAGTATTATAAACATTAATATCATTATTTATACAGGGAGGCCAAAAAAAATTTTGAATTAAATTAATTGACGCAAGAAGAAGAATGCATGTAATTTATTTAACTCAAAATACATTCTATTGCTGTCAGAAAATAGAAAAAAATGTTTATTTTGCAAATAAACATTGCTTTTAGCTTAAATTAAAAGTTCAAACAGCCAATAGGTAGGAGGGAGGCTGTTTGTGATTTAATGTAAGCGAAAAGTAATGTTTATTTGTGAAATAAACCTTTTTTTCTATTTTCTGACAGCAGTACAATGTATTTTGAGTTAAATAAATTACATACATTCTTCTTTTTGCGCCAATTAATTTAATTCAAATAATTTTTTTGGCAACCCTGTATAAATACCTAATGATATTAATGTTTATATTACTGAATAGAGAATTAAACGCCCTTTCAAATGACCTACCACACGACCCCTATTCCCATTAACAAAATTATCGATTACGTCATCACGCTCAGATGGATGACGTCACTAGTATGAAATATATGCCAAAAAATTGTAATTTAAAAATAAAAATCGACCTCTTTCGGGATTTTGCTCCAAAATCATCCGTTTTAAAGAAATGAATTTATTCCATAATTTAGCCCCTCTGTATAATCTACTATAATAAATCTTTCATGTCTTCAATTATTTAATTATTGATAAATAATTAGGTACTTCCCTAAAATTTTAATTGAAAATGGCAGATTTTTTGGGAAAACTCGGATTTTCTGAGTAAAATTTTTGTTGAAGGAAATCGGAAAAAAAATAACTTTGTGCAGAACTAAATTACGGTGAATTTTTATTTGAGCGTTTTTGGCTCAAAGGAAAAATTATAGGAGTTACAGACCACTAATTGAAAAAAAAAAAGAAGATTTAGGAGTGCTAATTTGTTTATAAATAAAATAACACACTTTCTGCGGACTTGTCATACCCCATATTACTAATATATGCAATCTTAAGATTCGATTTTAGCAATAAAATAGCTGGTAAATAATTTTTCCCAAAAATGGTATTTTTTCGATAATTTTCCCAGACTATCAACAAAATCCAAGAAACCGAAGCGCCAACCCAAATTCTGAGCAGTCTCAACATGATAAGGTTAATATCCCCAAGAATCGCTATACTCTCCGGCTGTCATGGCGGTGTCGAAATGAAATTGCGACTGTCGAAATGAATTAGAATCAGGCCCCTGATTCTAAATCAAATTTCGACACTAAACAAGTCGCTTTCAATATGGCGACGGTTGAAATGCGATTGTGCGAGCCTTGTGGATTTTAGTTGAACTAACGAAGTGACGTCATGAAATAGCGACTATCGAAATTAATAGCGACTTTAAAAAGGGTGTTGATATTATAATTTCGACTGTCGAAATTATTTGACACGGAGATGAATGATTGGCCAAAAGCGAGGTTAGGTTTAGTTTAGATGTGTTTTGTTTATTTCTTGCAAGGAAAACTAAAGCAAAAGGTATTATAATATAGCTGGGTTTAATTGAAATTTGCTTGTTTTGAGGAATTAGATAGAATAGTATTAAATTAGAAATATAATAATTGAGAATGTCCACAACATGAATCATCAACTCAATGAAAGATGTAAGGTAATAATCTGGGAAAATTAGTAAAAAACAAGAAAAATTAATTACCAGCTATTTTATTGCTGGACATGCTGAAATCAAATCTTAAGACTTCCTATATTAGTAATATAGCTGTGCAAAGTCCACAGAAAGTGTGCTATTTTGTTTATAAACAAATTAGTGCTCCGAAATCTTTTTTTATTATTGCTCTATAACTCCGAAAATTTTAACTTTAAACCAAAACACTCACATAAAAATTGACAGTAATTCTGCACATTGATAATTTATTCCAATTTCCTTCGACGGAAATTTTCCTCGGAAAATTCGGGTTTTCCAAACAAAATCTTTAATTTTCAACTAAAATTTGAGGGAAGTAATTATTTATCAATAATTAAATAATTTGGTGACAGTGTCATAAATCTTTTTTGTTATAAGTGTCTTGAAGATATGAAAATTTGTATGTACAAAGAGGACCGGAATTAAAAGGTATCTAATGGTTCAAAGATTAAAATCCTGTTGTTTATAACTCTGTCGCAAATGCCGGTCAAATTTGACCGGTTATACCTGGAATCACTCCTCGCAATTCAATTTGTTTTTCTTCGTAAAGGACACAGAAGCCGTGCCCTTTTCAACAGCGTTAACTTAATTTAATTAAATCTAATATTTTCTGAGGGGTTCTATTTGTTTATAAGCCAAAAAATTGTTTCTTTATAACATTCCTGAGACCGCTCAAATGGTCCAATTTCAATCCTGTAAGGAACGTTGAATAGGTATAGTGCTTTTTTATACGAAAATCATAGTTATTCTGGTGTATCATAATCTTTCTGGTTATTATTTCGACCGAAATTTTTTAATTAACATTTTAATTATTGCTAAACTATTGGTTAGATTGTCGCCGGTCTCCTGATATACAGAGAGGGGCTAAATTATGGAATAAATTCATTTTCTCTAAAATGGACGATTTTAGAGAAAAATCCCGAAACAGGTCGATTTTTATTTTTAAATTAAATTTCTTGGCATATATTTCAAACTAGTGACGTCATCCATCCGAGCGTGATGACGTAATCGATTATTTTTTTTTAAATAGGAATAGGGGTTCGTGTTGTAGCTCATTTACAAAGGCGTTCAATTATCTATTCAGTATTATAAACATTAATATCATTATTTATACAGGGAGGCCAAAAAAATTTTTGAATTAAATTAATTGACGCAAGAAGAAGAATGCATGTAATTTATTTAACTCAAAATACATTCTATTGCTGTCAGAAAATAGAAAAAAATGTTTATTTTGCAAATAAACATTGCTTTTAGCTTAAATTAAATGTTCAAACTGCCAATAGGTAGGAGGGAGGCTGTTTGTGATTTAATTTAAGCGAAAAGAAATGCTTATTTGTGAAATAAACCTTTTCTTCTATTTTTTGACAGCAGTACAATGTATTTTGAGTTAAATAAATTACATACATTCTTTTTGCGCCAATTAATTTAATTCAAAAATTTTTTTTTGGCAACCCTGTATAAATACCTAATGATAATAATGTTTATATTACTGAATAGAGAATTGAACGCCCTTTCAAATGACCTACCACACGACCCCTATTCCCATTAACAAAATTATCGATTACGTCATCACGCTCAGATGGATGACGTCACTAGTAAGAAATATATGCCAAAAAATTGTAATTTAAAAATAAAAATCGACCTCTTTCGGGATTTTGCTCCAAAATCGTCCGTTTTAAAGAAATGAATTTATTCCATAATTTAGCCCCTCTGTATAATCTACTATAATAAATCTTTCATGTCATCAATTATTTAATTATTGATAAATAATTAGGTACTTCCCTAAAATTTTAATTGAAAATTGCAGATTTTTTGGGAAAACTCGGATTTTCTGAGTAAAATTTTTGTTGAAGGAAATCGGAAAAAAAATAACTTTGTGCAGAACTAAATTACGGTGAATTTTTATTTGAGTGTTTTTGGCTCAAAGGAAAAATTTTAGGAGTTACAGACCACTAATTGAAAAATAAAGAAGATTTAGAAGTGCTAATTTGTTTATAAATAAAATAACACACTTTCTGCGGACTTGTCATACCCCATATTACTAATAAAGTAACGCATAAATTCGTTATTTCGTAAAGTGGTTACTTTAAGGAAAATTCCCGAAACACGTCGATTTTTATTTTTAAATTACGGTTTTTTGGCATATATATCATACTAGTGAAGTCATCCATCTGGGCGTGATGACTTAATCGATGATTTTTTTAAATGAGAATAGGGGTCATATGATAACTCATTTAAAAGGGTATCCAATTCTCTATCCAAGAATATAAACATTAACATAATTATTTATACAGTGTGTTCAAAAAACATTTTTTAATTAAAATAAGTGAGACAAAAAGAAGAATATAATGTAATTATTTAATTCAAAATACATTTTACTACTGTCAGTAAACAGAAAAAAATTTTATTTGACAAATAAACATTGATTTTCGCTTAAACGAAATGTTCAAACTGCCAAGCGACAGGTGGGTGGCAGCTTTAACATTGAATTTAAGCAAAAAACAATATTTATTTCTCAAATAAACATTTTTTTCCTGTTTTCTGACAACAGTAAAACGTATTTTGAATTAAATAAATTACGTACATTCTTCTTTTTGTTTCAATTATTTTAATTAAAAAAATGTTTTTTGAACACCTTGTATAAATAATTAGGTAAATGTTTATATTAGTGAATAGAGAATTGAATACCCTTTCAAATGAGCTATCACATGACCATTCTCATTTAAAAAAATCATCGATTACGTCATCGCGCCCAGATGGATGACGTCACTAGTATGATATATATGCCAAAAAATCTGAATCTAAAAATAAAAATCGACCCGTTTCAGGATTTTTCATTAATGTCGCTGGTTTACGAAATAATGAATTTATGCGTTACTTTATGGACGCACTGTATATGCAATCTTAAGATTCGATTTTAGCAATAAAATAGCTGGTAAATAATTTTTCCCAACAATGGCATTTTTTCGATAATTTTCCCAGACTATCAACAAGTTCCAATAAACGGGAGCGCCAATCCAAATTCTGAGCAGTCTCAACATGATAAGATTAATATCCCCAGTTGTAACTAATATCGAAATGAATAAGAATCGCTATATTCTGCGGCTGTCATGGCGGTGTCGAAATGAAATTGCGACTGTCGAAATGAATTAGAATCAGGGCCCAGGTTGCCATTTGAGAAGTAGTTCATTTCATTTTGAGAAGTAGTTCATTCAGTGTTACCAATGGCTGAGCATGGAAAGATGCACCTCCATGTCAAAAATTATGCGATTTTATCCAAAATTATGCGCTCTGTCGTAAAACGTAAAAACAATTTTAACCTTTACTGCGCATGCGCAGAAATTCAAAAGTCTTGACGTGTCAAAGCATTTTTTTGACAAATGACATTAAATATTTTTGTAAATAAATATTTACGAACAACCTATCAAATTTTTACATGTAATAAGATCTTAGACCCAAATAAAAATTAAAATCATTAAAAAGGGTAAAAAGTTGAATTTAATTATTTTGTCATTTAAAAAATACCATAATCCATAATAATCGCATCTTATAATTATGAAAATGCAATTATTAGAAATACTACTTATTTTAGGAGTTGTTAAAATACTTTTGCATATTATGGATATAAAATGGGGAATTTATGGACAATGTATTATTAGGGAATAGTGGACAAGTCCTCAACTACCTAAAATGACACCATTAGAAGATTCACCAAGAATTGTGATTGAAAGAACATTTGGTATTTTGAAGAGATTTCCCATTTTAACGTGTGTAATAAGAAGCAAGTTACCATTTTTTCAAAGAATAATATGAGCTTGTTGAGTTCTACATAATATTGCATTAGTTAATAGAGGAAACATTGAAATACTGACAAATAAGTGTGCTGTTGATATTGATATAGAACATTTTCAACCAGAAGCAAATCTACACTAAAATCATAATAAAGATGCACAGAAATAAACAAACCAAGACACGTTGAATGTTACGAGGAGCACTCCCGAATCATGATTTACAATGTATAAATTTTGTAAATCATTATTTGGGATTTACAATGTATTCACATTGTAAATTATGATTTGGGAGTGCTCCTCGTAACATTCAACGTGTCTTGGTTTGTATTAGTGATGTAACAAATGTCATTTTTTTAACATTCGTGAATACGATTGTGAATATCTGCTAACAACATTCGTGAATGCGGATGCGAATGCAAATGTTGAGTTTTTTAAATTTGTTTCTATTTTTGCAGTGGTTTATTTTATAATGAAAAATTAATTGATATTTAGTGAAAATCAATGTGAATCTTAAAGCTTTATTGCATAATAGCAAATAATAAAATAAAGTGAAGACTGATAATGTACCTAGAAGTAAGTACCTTCTCTGAATAAATAAAGATGAAAAGTGAATAGATTTTGAAAAATATGAGAATATTCGCGAATGCGAATACGAATATTTGTTACATCATTAGTTTGTTTATATCTGGTGCATCTTTATTGTGATTCTAGTATAGTGCAACTAAATTTTGTGTGTTTGTTTTAAAATATTATTCATAAATTCAAGACAAGCTTACTGTTGTAATTTTATTTTTACTGGACTGCAGTTTGTTAATAATTTTATAAATAAATATATTATGTAGTAGCTGATTTTAAGTATTTTATTATTATTAGCAGTTTATAAATACATAATTGATATTGGTGTTTGATTTTACGTATCATTTAAAATATATTACATCTCTTTTGAAAAAGTAATATTTTGATTAAAAACTTTACAGATTCTACTTTATAAAGGATTAAAATTTCAAAAATAAATACTTAAACATTATTTATTTTATTGTGTTACCTGTTTATATTATTAATACCACTTCATATAACTGTTGAATTGAACTCTGTAATTCTGTTGTAATACCTGTTGAAGTAATTTTAAATCCATAATTTTAACAAATCCTAAACTTTTCCACAATGCCTGAAGCATATTTGTGTAAAAATATTTATTTCTATACAAAAATGTCAAATATATTGAGTTTAATAAATAAGTTATAAAGATATTATGTCTGATCATTGTAATTATTAAGCACTTTAAAATAATTTAAAAATTCCTTTTTGCAAACTTTTTAATAACTCCAGTTTCAATAAAATGTTCTTTTTATATTTGTTTGAGTCAAAACATTAATAATATATATATCAACAGAGAATCAACTTTAATTTACGAGTTATTTTTAATAAACAAAATTAAAACAGAACATGATAAAACTATGATCAAAGATAATCATAATCCCATCCATAATTAAAAATGTGATAAATAATATAAGTGAAGTTAGACATATTCATATTTAGACACATTTGACAAATTTGTCACATACGTTACGTCAAAATATTATCCTGGGCCCGGATTACGTACACTCGATACGCATCGTATCCGCCATGTTTTCCCGTAAGGCGCTATGGGAAAACATGGAGGATACGATGCGTATCGAGTGTACGTAATCCCTATGCTGTATTTTCTTTTACGTTTTACAAGAAAAAAGAAGACGAGGATTCTTCTTATAAACTGACGCTTGTCATTGGTTTTTTCGTTTTTTCTTTTGCTTTGCTGGATTGTGCGAAATTATGCGATTTTATGCAGGATGCGAGAATTATGCGCCGGCCCTTAAATTATGCGCAAATCGCATAATTATGCGCCGATTGGCAACACTGAGTTCATTTGACATGACATGATACTGACAGAAGTAAAAAGTGGTTTCTTCACGAAGCGTTAATAACCGCTATGAATTCCAAGATTTTATTGGTTAGAACTACCCACGTGATATCTGTGTTCGTATTGGTCAAATGATTAAGAATGACAGAGCGGGATATTTAAATGCATACCAATATTGTATGCAAAGTGTCGTTTCAAGAAAACAAGTCTGCTGACCGAGGATAACGGATAACTATTTCTTGTTTATCTTACAATTGACAATTTTTGTGATAGAAATAAAAGTGTGGTAGAAAATCAATATTGAAAAACAGTATTGATTAAAAAAACACTATTTATTCGTTTCTACTAGTCTGCTTTCTAGACTGTACCTAGTCTCATAAAATATTTCTTTTATCTCATAAAAAATATAAACAATTATTATTGTATAGTAATAATATTATTTTAATTTATTTCAGTTGTTCAATACAAACACAGCAGCACTAGAATAGATCTTATAAATTAAATTATATGAAAATTAAAAACAGATAATTTACATAAAAGTAAATATACTGGATATGGGGAAAAGTAATTTAGGGGAAATTATATGTTATATTATATAATTATGATTTTCTTCGGCATTTTGTGAAATATAGGGCATGTTGTGTCTTGTGTCCTTTTAAAATGTCTGAAATTTCATATTTCATTTACATTTGGATTTTTAAACGTATGTATCACTTATTAATATGTTGCTACGATTTTTGTTTTTTTGTGGAGAAAATCCGTTTCTGCGGTTCAATGTCTTTACATATAGAAACTTTTAAAACACTTCAATTTTTTTTATGCAAATTTTGATTCAATTTTTTGTTGCATGTAGGTATATTTGACAAGACAATCTAAAAATTTCTGTCACTTAAATTATCTAAATCGGGTGTATGTATAGGGCTTTTCATTCACAGTCATTTGTTTCGAGCTTCGGTCATATGTCGTATAATCCGTGTATATTAATATTATACACAGATTATACAACATATGACAGAAGCTCGAAACAAATGACAATCGATGAAAAGCCCTATTTACAAGCATCGTCAAATCTTCATGATCTTTTTTATTGCAAATTAAATTGATGTTACTTAAATCCTTAAAGTCGTGGTTTCACTATCAAATAATTTGATCACAGTTTGAGCAAACTCAGGAAGTGACGCCACAACTGTAGTTTGTTCAAATTATAAAAATCTAGTGGTCA
Source organism: Diabrotica virgifera virgifera (assembly GCF_917563875.1). NCBI lineage: Eukaryota > Metazoa > Arthropoda > Insecta > Coleoptera > Chrysomelidae > Diabrotica > Diabrotica virgifera. The sequence goes on from NC_065451.1 coordinate 55,624,133, forward strand.
CACTATCAGTTTAGTTTGATCAAATTTTGTATTGAGAGTTGTGGTAGTATGTACATATATCAAAACCCACAAGCATTCCAACACTTTAACGAATAATAAGCCCCAAACTCTCTCTCTATTGGAGAAGGGAGATAGTAACTAACCAAAAAGAAATCAAGTCCTGATTAGGAAAAATCTAGAAAACAAACAAGAGTAACTATTGGCTACAAAAGCTGCTGTACAAAAATCAGTGTGAACGCTGAAGAAAGCAAAGCAGGGAATGATCAACGAAACAATTTTAATGTGTAGCTAGGCCACGATTGATAAACATATACAGGGGCTCACAGCTTAAATGATGCAGTCGCTACTCAATAAAGCTAGCTTGTGTCAGTGGCTCAATATTTATTAGAAAAAACTTACATACTGAAAGTAGGTAAGTTAGTATGAGTCTTCTAAAATAGCATAAGCTATGTTTTGGGTTTCAAATATGCAATAATTAACACTCCCAGCGCCAGTGTATTCTTTTAGATACACACTGTCCTCAACACTGTGTACCGAAAAAGATACACATGGCTTGTTGTGTTCGATCTGTTGTGTCACCTAAAAGGACACACTTTCTTAAGTTTTTATATGTAGAGAATAATGCTATGGCCTGAGACAATTTCCTGGTATAACTGGGTTTGGCCTTACGACATGAAAAGATAGGTTGTATGTAACTAGAAATTCGTATGAAAAATGTTGCCATGTATGGGCCAACACAATTTGCTCCAACTCATTATGCAGGGAAAGATTCAAGGAAAATGAAGCATAGGGAGATGCTATACGCTGTACGGATGTACATCAAACGAACTTTTCAGAGCAGCCGTCTCCAAAGTCCTAATAGCTATAGTTCGTCTGCTACAACTTTTCCCATGTGTCACGATTCATTTTCAAACAAATTAAGCCAAAACATAAAGTGAAACGTACGCCGATGTGTGTAGTATATAGTATACAGTATACAAAATGTATAAATATACACATCAACATTCGTTTCACCTTAATGTTTTGACTTATTTTGCTTGAAAATGAATCGTGACGCATGGGAAAAGTTATAGCGGACGAACAATAAGATGTATTGTCAGAGAAATAGCAAATAATCCCAAAAAAGTGCACCAAAATTGAGAGATGAGGTGGAAAGACAGTTTGGAAAAAGATGTAACCCTGAAACAATTAGACAGATATTACAAAATAATAATCGACATAGCTGAACTTCAAGAAATAAATCTATCAGCCAAAGAAATAAGCAACAAGGAGTTTTGTTTTCTTTATTAATTTTAGCTGATTTCAAAATCATACACAAAATAATTAAAGGATTATTGTTATTTAAGTATGGTATATCTGAAACCCAAAACATAGCTTATGCTATTTTAGAGGACTTATAGTTAGTAACTTACTTTCAGTATGTATTTTTTTTCTAATATTGAGTCACTGACACAAGCTACAGTTTTATTGAGATAGTGACTGTATCATTTCAGAATTGAGGCTGTGAGTTACTGTAGGTGCAGTGCAGTACAATAATTTTGCTTATACAAATTATCAGTAATAAATATTTATTTACATCAAAATAAAAATTCCATCACATTTAAGGTTTGTTCCAACAAGAACTTTTTGACGGTCCAGAAACCGTCACGAAACTACTTGTACCGTTTGTTGTGCGCATGTTCGTAATTGTATCGCCCAGTTATCGTCCCATGACGGTAATCATATATTTGTCATTTTTGTTGGTGACAGCTTGTGTGCTTTTAGTCGATCAAAGGCTCAAAAAATTTAAAGAATTAAATCCTAGTGCTCAAGTCAGTCCAACCAGCACATTATGCATTTGCCCGATTACTGAAATGATCATCACGAAACCGTCACCGAAAGATCACAATTCTTGTTGGAACAGTGGGAAGGACGATCCGATGACGATCATATTTTTGTTGGAACGGATTTTCTTTACTGCGCAGGAGCGTTACCGTTTCGTGACGGTTCTCGGTCGTGTTGGAACAAAGCTTATAATAGGTTTGTTCCAACATGAACTTTTGGACGGTCCAGAAACCGTCACGAAACTACTTGTACCGTTTGTTGTGCGCATGTTCGTAATTGTATCGCCCAGTTATCGTCCCATGACGGTAATCATATATTTGTTGGTGACAGCTTGTGTGCTTTTAAGTTGGATTTATAGTTTGACGTAGCGTAGACGTAGACGCAACGTAGACGTAAGAAACGGACTGGAGACGGAAGAAAATATTATGTCAATTTATTGGCTGTGAGTTTCGACGGTAGCGCTATCTCGCGGTTTGAAACTTATACTTTTCTGATAAAATTTATGTATGTGAAATATACAAAACGAGAAAAATAGATACTTATCTAGAAAGACACAAATTATGAACTGAAATATTATTGTAACCTGATTACTAAACGAATACACAGAATTAATAGTAAAATTAATTATGTTTTTTTATTTTATTCATTATAATTTTAATATTTAATATATAAGTTCGTGAGACTGGATGACTGCTTACGCAAGAGACCATTGAGAAAAAGAATAAGTTTATATGAATTATTTAACATTTTAAAGGTTACCTCTGTTTATTTTTGTGTGCTTACTGCTTTGATTATTAAAATTTGCAATTTGTATGAATTGTAATTTGTTTGAATTCTATCAAAATGGATATTAAACATTATACTGGATTCAGTCTTATTTCCCATGATATCCAATTTCAATCAGCAACACCAAAAAAGGAAAGGATTTAGTTGATACAGGACATGTACGCAATGTTTCCGAATATAATAACTGCATCCAGTACTGTTATATTCAATATTTTTACATGAATCAATACAACAGCTGCAATATCTTAGGCGCGTTCCAAGTGACATGAAAATCGTCCTTCGTACTGCCCTCGTCATGCGCATTATAAAAAATGCGTTCCAAGCGAACATGAACGATGATTGGTATCGTACACCGTGTTGTTCCAAGCGATCCATGTACCGCTTCGCAATCGGTAACTGAACGGCCCTTTTGATACATGCCTTCAAGCAGAAACTATTTGTACTGACTTGCGCAGTTAGGATTGTTTTCATTTTTACTGGTCACTGCCGTACTGTGGTCACTGCTATGAGATCAGCTGATGATTCAATAATAGAATAATCCACAATTTACGCTATTAGTACCTGTGAATCTTGATTTCCGTTTAAATAATTATTAATTCTTTCTTTTTTCAAATTAATCTTATAAAATTGGATAATTTATTATTTTCTTTTTTCATAGAAGACAACGATTTAATGTCAGATATCGATTCTGGGGAAGGTTTTGAAGCTGAAGTGATGTTTAATGAACATTTTAAGTCCACTTTACATCAACAATAAATTGAACAAGAAATTGACAAAGTTATTTAAGGTCAAATTTGGCTTATACAAAACACAATTCTACATCCAATTTTGCCGTGAATACAAAGAAAATTGAAACATATAAAACATATCCAATTGTTCTATTTCATCAAATTATTTCACTTTCTTTTACAAACCATACATTTTGTACTCGTCAAATTTGGTATTGAATAATTTTGTCAATTTCTTATTCAATTTATTGTTGATGTAAAGTGGACATTAGAAATATTAATTTCTAACCATCTAGCAAACTACTATTATAGTGGTACAGTGGTACTCGCACTGAAAATGGCTCAGGCGCAACTCGAACTTGAAATGGTACACTAATTCGTTCCAAGAGGGTTATGTACCGGTAATCGGATCGAGATCGAAAGAAAACCGTTCAAGGGCGATTCTGCGCATTAAAACAGTCCAATCGATTTCGTGGCGGTTCAAGGGATCGTACAAATGTGTCGTCTTGGAACGAACCTCTTGTTTTCTTTTTTGAAAAATCCATATTACCCGCCATTTCAGTTTGTGAAGTTTATCAAATGCACAAAACAAAACTGCCAACTGCCACTAACACAGCGTTGCCACATTTTATTTAGAAAATCTACTGTAAGTTTAGCTTACTAAAATCTACTTATCAAAAACTAAAATATACTATAAAACTTTATTAATACATTTGTATATAATTTATGACTTTTTATAATAAAAATAACAGCTGACTAACTAGAAATTTTTTTTATTTAGCTAATGCCTCGACAACTAATGGGCATTGGCATGGTGATGGTACAGTGGATTTTACCAGTTAGGTAGCTAGTGTTAAGTCGACTTTACATTACATGATTTATCATGTGATTTGTCATATGATTTGGTCATGGAGTAAAATTTACATGTTTACACTGTGTGATTTGTCATATGATTTTGCCATAAGCATTGTGTTTTATCATAAGCATTGTCATGCGGCTCGTCATGGGCAAAATCATATGATAAATCACGTGATAAATCATGTAGTGTAAAGTAGATTTTATGTGTAGTGTGTGTGTTGAGTAAGTGTATTGTTACTTTGGAAAGTCGATGTCATTGTCTTTGCAGAGACGCTAATTGTATCCGAACGTCTGCGGTCCCTCCGGTGGGTACCGATCCCCCAAGGATAGAAACTATTTTCATTTATTAATTTATAATAAACGAAAAATTCTCTACCCTGGTGAAATTCAAACTCACGACCATTCGGACCTTTCGATCCAAAAGTAGGCGCTCTTACTACTGAGCCACAGAGGGAGTTTAACTAGAAATTAATATGACTGTTTGTAAACAAAAACCAAACTTTTTTATATTTTAACTGGGGAACAAAATGACCAACTATAATTAATTTTTATCAGTTTCATATTTAATATTTATATATAATATTTTGTCATCCACTGATTTTAACATCTGCATATCTGGATCACATTCTTCAAACAATTATTTCGCATTTTACATTAGAAACACGCAAACACAACATTTGTTGTTTTGCAAAGTTACATATATTATAATTAGGCCCGGTCTTTTCACCTCCGAATAAATATTTATTAGGAAGTTTATCCGGCAGATTACATGTAAATCTGTCAAATAACCTCCGAATAACTTTTATTCGGAGGTGAAAAGACCGGGCCTTAGATATTTTAGTTTTCCATCGTTAGCTTCTAACAGGCTCACCGACCACCGAATACCAGAACTCTTCAATAACACCTGAAATAGGTACTGATTGCACTGCTACTTGAAATCTGCAAGTTTGTTACACCAGAATCCAGTTTCATTTCTGTTTAATATTCATCATCTACGTCCTGGGGCTAGATTCCGTGCACTGTAGATATCTACACTTCGCTTTCTATCGATGTCAATTGTCGTGAAAATATTTGAATTTTTAGTTTTAATTGAATTATTTTCTAGTTTTGCTAGTTGATGCTGAAGTGACACTTGTAAAACAAGAAAATATTTGAATTAAAACTAAAAATTCAAATATATTGACATTGATAGAAAGCGGTCGGCGTGTTAGCGATTGTACACAGAATCCCACCCCTGAATCTTATTTTCGGTAATGACATTGGGAAATTGTAACAAAATGTCTAAAAATTAATTTAGAAATGGGGTAAATACTATTAAAAAGCAAATTTTATTTTAGTCATAAGAAAATGTTGAAATATACCAAAAATCTACTAAAAAATATTGCCTACTAGAATTTTTTAAAAAATATCAAAAATCTACCAAAAAAGTAGAAATCTACTAAATGTGGCAACGTTGCACTAACAGGTGTGGCGAAAACCGTCAAATCCCCTCTCCTCTACCCATGGCGCGCCATTTAAATTTATCAGATAAATGCACAAAACTGCCACTAACAGCGCTGGAGAAAGCTGTCAAATCCCCTCTACCCATCGGCTCATGGCCAATAGATCGACGTAGCGGAATTTTTGCGCATGAGTAGAAAGAGTAAACAATGACTTAATTCTAATTCAACAACATAGCCTATAAATTATACGAACAGTAAACAAACTTTGTGTTTATTTATTTATACTTATACTATTATTTATTATAATATTTATCTGTTTTGTGTGTTACATGGATTAGGAAATAAACGAAAGTATGCTCTTTGGTGCCGCATGCCGTGGGATTTCCAACTATTTTGTTTCATTTCCTGGTCTTTAAATGTTTATTGGATTTACCTATCGTATAATATGTGTGTATAACCACGAATTAGGCTAATAAACAACTCATATTTATCTGAAATATTGAAATGACTCTATGATATATTTTTATTAAATTAATAACTTAACATCCATTGTATTAACAAATAATTAACAAAATTCGAATATGTTGACAATCAACTTTTTACACAACACAAGGAATGAGGGGGCGGGGCGGGTCCACTTTGAGTGACAGAACAAAATTCTGCCTTATGATTGGCCAGACGGAAGAAACGCACTGTAAAGGCCCCGTCTCAAGGTTAATAGATTAGGGCGTAGGTTGTCTCATAACTGTAGACCAATCAAAGGCTGGCTTTTTAAAGGCGGGAATACGTCATCCGTATGACAATTTTAAAATTGTCATAAGAGTCAATGCTAATAAAAGGTTCAAAAACTTAGGTTTTGCAATATATTTTGAGATTTTCTTGGGTATAGGTATATTTAAGTGGTTCTTACGCCCGGTTTCATAATCAGTTAAAGTGGACTTTAAGTTTTAAGTTGGTACCCTTGTCAATGCAATTCATATGGGTAAATGTCAACGTTAAAGTGAACTTTAGTTAATGTTCACTTTAAGTTGATTATGAAACCGGGCGTTATATTGGTAATTATATCAATTTTTCCCTTAAAAATCAATAGTCTGCTAACAAAAAACTAGAATTCATTTAACACTTATTATGTGTGTTTTAAATGGAGAAAACAATTTAATTAGCACAAAAATCCAAAAAAATAGAAGAAAAAGTTTAAAATCAAAAATACTAATATGTAGGTACTTACTTATTATGTTTTTCGTGGAATGTGCAGCACTTTTATCATTTTTGGTGGTATGCAACAACAAAAGAACGAATAATATAAATAATTTATTATTAGGTTAAAATATAAAAAAGACGTAACATAATATTAACATATTCAGACACGAGGAAATGTTTGCTACCTATTTTCTTATGTTTAGAGGCCCATTTATCTTGTAACATTTTATTATCCATTATTGTTTGATAATTTAAGGTATTTGGGAAATGTCCAAAAACATTATTTTGTTTCCATCTGGTTCAGGAATTTTGGAGTTGCTTTTACATATAGCTATGCTACAAATGTTACCACCACTCATCTAAAAAATGTTTTATTATTATAACATACAAAACTACATATTATTATGTGTAATATTATAATTGTTAAACTAACTTTACACGGTTACGAAAACACACTTCACAAGTCATTACTGCCTTTGTATAGGACCCAAATAAGTAATTATAGTAATATAGTCCTTATATGCTTAAAAACTCAACAAATATTAAACAAATAAACGATATTATAAGAAAATTCCACAAAAATATGCGGAAATATAACCACATACAACTGTCAAACTTGACTTTGTCGTACGAGTGACGTAGGCATTCCCCTCCCTCTCGCTTCCGCCCACATAGTTATGAGATAACCTAACCCCTATCTATGAACCTTGGCCCCGTCTCACCATCAAATAATTGACAGTTATTTGATCAAACTTGACAGTCAAACTTGACTAGTGACACAAACTATACATACTAACTGTCACTTTGTGTCACTAACTGTCAAGTTTGATCAAATAACTGTCAATTATTTGATGGTGAGACGAGGCCTTGAAAGATGAAAGTTGGTCATCTCTTATGTTACGTTACGTTTCTCTTACGTTCCGTCAGGCGCTTGCGTTCATCTATAAACACGAGTACACAAAATTCGGTGTTGATCTTTTCCAGTGCGTCTCCGTTGCGTCTACGTCTACGCTACGTCAAACTATAAATCCAACTTTAGTCGATCAAAGGCTCAAAAACTTTAAATAATTAAATCCTAGTGCGCAAGTCAGTCCAACCAGCAGGCGGATCACGAAACTCGACTCGACTAAATCGACTTAACTCGTTATCGAGTCTATTGAGTTGTTCACGAACCTCGAACGAGTAGAAAATCGAGTTTCTCGATTGTACCTAACTTCTGTTCAGTTTATGTAGGCAACCGAAGACTCGTTCAAAACGTTTATTTTCGTTGTTTAAGGTTAAAATAATTGTCGTTATTGTTGTTACGGTTGATTTAAATTGAAATAACAATGTCAACTAGACCAACCCCAAAACAGTGGGAAATTTTATTAGATTCATTTTTTCTGGGCTATACCAAAATTAAATTCCTCTCCCAAACACCTTTGATATGACCCTGTTGCGTAAAAACGTAAACTACAAACTACATACACAGAACTATACTTTCTACAGTTATTCCTCTAGCTACTCTTCTCTCTGCTACATGATGGCTTACAAATTGGATGAGTATTGATGCTAAGTCCTTAGAGAGTCTGAATAACTCTATAAATCTATTTTCAGGCAGTTCAAATGCCTGAGTTCGAATGCAGTTTGTCTGAGTTATCCACGTTTACGAACCAATGCAAGATTTTCTTGCCTTCTTTGAATTTTCAGTAAATGTTCTCGAACAATTGGCAGCATACTTGTTATTTTAATTAAGAAATTAACAAATTTGGTCCAAAGCACTTGTGATTTTATATAAGATTAAGTTTTTATAGAAAATAATTACAAATATAGAGTTTTTATATAAAATAAAAATTTCATTTTAGGGCCGATCCTGACTGTATGTCGGAACGGTGTGTTTATTTTGGCTCTACAAAATAGTTCAAATTAAGTGAGAATAAGTTTTCAAAATTTAACCAAACTTGGTGAAATTATTAGTGATCAATTGAATCTCAACTTTCCAAATTTGTAAGTACAGTTTTACTGTAATTTCCACAGAAAACATCTAATTAGTATTTAACATTATTGTAAATTTTTATATCGAAATCTGCTTGACGTTAAACAAAAACATTTAATTACCATCGACCTGTGTGTCCACTCGGCTTTTTTCCCAGCCGGGGACAGGTCCGTACTTAGAAATGTTTAAAAATCGATCAAGATGTCACAAAGCGGTGAAATAAATTTACCAGGAAATTCTCAAATGGATAATTCTACACCAAGAAGTTACTCTACCGCCCTTATTCAACAAAAACATCCCTCTAAGCGCCAGGCAATCATTTTTAATTCCATTGAAGATGCGAAAATACAAGATTACCTCCTCCCGCTGGGAAAAATCATTCATCCAAAAAATATACTATTCTGCTCTAGATTATCAAACAATAGAATATGTTTGTATTTATCATCTGAAAATATCGTAGAAAAATTCATGACTGAAAATAACGGCAACATTGTGGTTAATAATCAGATTATACAAGCTCGAAGGTATATAACTCCTTCCGAAAGAATTATTCTCTCTAATGTTTGTCCATCAATTCCTCATGATGTATTAATTAAAGAACTCGAGTCCATGGGACTTGTTATTCAATCTACAATGTCCTTTTTAAAAATTGGTGCACCGTTACCTGAATTTAGTCATATAATGAGCTTCAGAAGGCAAATCTTTATCAGCCCAACAGACCTCACAATTCCAGAATCGTTTTTAATCAACTACGATAATACTTCATACAGAATATTCTTATCGAGTGGCAACTTGACATGTTACAACTGTAAACAAAATGGTCATACGGCAACTAACTGCAAAAACCCTATCAATCCAAACTCAAATCCTATCGCTTCGACCTCGGTAGAAAACATCCCAACATTCACTCCTCCAGAAATATCAACCAGCATACCAGAACCTATCAATCCAAAACCAAATCCTATTGCTCCAACCACAGCAGAAAAAAACCCAATATTAAATCCTTCAGAAATATCAACCATCACACCAGCATCTGTTTCAATTCAATCAGCTACCCCAACTACAAACAATCAACTGAACCCCAAAGAAACTGAGAGCGAATCAACTACCTTACATATGAATATTGAGTCTTCACAAAATAGTTCAAAAAGAACGATTGACGATACCTTAAGTCCTCCCCCGCCCCCTAATGATACCACTGATAAACCGATGTTTACCAATCCAGCAGAAATAGCACTTAATCCCAAGAAAAAGAAAAAACAAAATAAAGGAAAATCTCTAGAAGCATTCATAAACCAGCAGTCGCCACCATTTGTTCTAAGCTATGTTCAGATAACAGACCTATTCGAAAACATAAAGAGTTCACCCGATCCACTTATTACCGTTGAAAATTATACAGATAACTTTACAGCTCTCATCGATATGTTAAACAAAATATATCCCTATACTCAAGACAGATCTACAAAGACCCGAAATACCAAATTAAGGAAAATTCTTCTAAAACACTTACAGATGCAAATCCCACAGGACCTAGTATCCGATACAGAAAGTGACTCCTCACAAACAAATCAATAAATAAATTTAATAAATTAAAATGGAGTTTAATAAATTAATACAGTGGAATATAAATGGCTATTTCAATAATTTACCCATGCTACAGATCATTCTTTCAGAACAAAATCCAGATTTTGTATGTTTACAAGAGACCAATTTTAAACCAAATCAAAATATAATCTTAAGAAACTATGTTTGTCATAATCAAATAAGACTTAAGCAAAACATTGCTAGTGGCGGTGTATCAATTTTAATTAATAATTCATATGACTCGATAAGAATACCTCTAAATACTAACTTAGAGGCCATTGCTGTCACCGTTATTGGGAAAACTAATATAAACATTTGCAACATATATCTACCTCCTGGAGCAGTAATTTCCAGAAACGAACTAGAGGATCTTTTTAAACAAATTCCTACTCCTCGAATCATTTTGGGTGACCTAAACGCATATAATCACATCTGGGGATCCGCATATAAAGATCAACGGGGTACCGCCATTGAAGAAATTATAGATCATCTTAATTTGTCTCTCTTAAATGACGGAAGCCCGACTAGATTTAATATAAGAACTGGAGAAGCTACACCACTTGATCTAACAATATGTGACAGTGATCTTTACCCACATTTGTCTTGGTATCCAATGCAGTACACATACAACAGTGACCATTACCCATTAATTATAGAAAACAATCAACATAAACGCACAACCCATTTCTCTCCCAAATGGAAAATAGATAAAGCCGATTGGAAGCATTTCGCCCAACAGATAGAATCATATATAAACAAGTGCTCGACAACAATAATTAATGTCGAAGAATGTCTAGACAATTTGACCCAAATAATTATTAAGGCAGCTGAAAACTCAATCGGTAAAACAGCTCCAACGAAACATTCAACACCAGTTCCATGGTGGAACGAGTCTTGTAAAAAGGTCATTAGAGAAAGTAAAACTGCCTTTAATAAATATAAAAGAAATAAATCACTTGAAAACCAACTAGAATATAAGAGAACTCGAGCCATAACTAGATTGACAATAAAGACAGCTAAACGTCAATCCTGGATTGATTATGTTTCTAAAATAAACAGCTCTACTCCTATGAGTGACATATGGAAGAAGATAAAACGAATATCGGGAAAAAGTTTAAATTTAAAAATCAACTCACTAAATATTCAAGATAAGGTTATTACCTCCGACAACGAAATCGCAGAAGAAATGGCTAACACTTATAAAAACAGATCTAGTAATACCCAGTATAACCAGAGCTTTATTACACTTAAGCAACATGAAGAACGTAATCTAATTAACTTCGATGAGATAGATAAAAGTCCTATAAACTCTCCTTTTTTAATGGAAGAATACAACGAAGCCCTTAACTCATTTAAAGATTCGGCAGCGGGACCTGATGATATTCCGGTAAAATTTATAAAAAATTTACCTTCGAACGCTCACCAGTACTTACTAAGGTTATTTAATTTAATCTGGACTCAACATAAATTTCCACCAAAATGGTCAGAATCTATTATTATACCAATTTTAAAACCAAACAATCCAAAAAGTAATCCAAATGCATATAGACCAATATCTTTGACATGTGCTATGGGTAAATTAATGGAAAAAATTGTAAATAAAAGGCTTTTATGGACTCTTGAGAATCGAAACCTAATCATTCCAAATCAAAGTGGTTTTCGTAGAAATCGATCAACAATAGACAATATTTTAGCATTAGAAAATGACATACTTGAAGCTTTTGCTGTCAATCAAAAATGCGTCGCTATATTTTTTGACATCAGGGGAGCCTATGATGTCACTTGGAAACACCTAATAGTCAAGAAACTACATAATTTAAATATCAGGGGACACTGCCTAGCGTTCATTAACAATTTCCTTACCAATAGATCATTCCAACTTAAAACTAATGGTATGCTATCACCAAAAACAAAACTAGAGAATGGTATTCCACAAGGATCAGTGTTAAGCCCTACACTTTTTTTAGTAGCAATAAATGATGTCCTAACCAATATGAACTTACCACTGAAAGGTCTCTTATACGCAGACGACCTTGTTATCTATGCGAGAAGTCAAAATATGGAAAACATCACGAATATGCTACAAACGTTCTTACATCAACTAGAGAAATGGTCGCAAAGTTGTGGGTTTCAATTTTCTACAGAAAAAACACAATTTATATTATTCTCAAAGAAAAGCTGCCCTAATCACCCTTCACTCTCACTATATAACAATTCGTTAGTTCGGAAAAATACTGTAAAATTTTTAGGAATGACATTCGACCAACATCTAAATTGGAAAGAACATATTAAGAAACTGGCAATCGAATGCCAAGGAAGACTTAATATCATTAAATCATTGTCAAAAAAAGACTGGGGAGCAGATAGACAAACTATGCTCTCTCTCTACAGAACTCTAATCAGATCTAAATTAGACTATGGCGCGATAGCATATTCATCGGCTACTGAGTCTTCTCTTAAAATTTTAGATTCAATCCACAATACTGCACTCCGCATTGTCTTGGGAGCTTTCAGAACCACACCAATAGAAAGCCTGTATTGTGAAGCAGCTGAACCATCACTGTATTACAGAAGAATGTACTTAAAGTTAACCTATGCAATTAAATCAAATGCAAATCCTAATAACCACACCTTCAAATATGATCACCTTAACCGATTATCAACATTTTTCTCCAATAAACCACGTCTACACAAACCTTTCTACCACCGAATCAAAATGGATCTCTCATCTCTTAACACCACCTTACCTCCTTGCTATCCTGTTAGTTTTGAACCTGCTACGCCATGGAATTTGGGAGTACCAAAAATAATTACCACCTTAACTTCATTGGACAAACATACTACTAACCATAGTATAATACATCAAAATCTGCAAAACTTATTATCAAAGTATACAAACTTCTCTCAAATATATACAGATGCTTCAAAATCAACAGATGGCGTGGGAGCAGCAGTTATATCCTCGAATATGTGCCAAAAATATAAGTTGCCAATACACTGCAGTACTTTTAATGCAGAATTATATGCCATATACGGGGCACTGACATATATTATATCCTCACCAAATCAGAAATACATCATTTTGACTGATTCACTAAGCTCACTACAATCCATAGGAAAAATATACCCAGAGAATTACATTCTGGGAAAAATAAAACAAAATCTGATCGAGATACAAAATCGTAATAAGGAGGTAATCTTTATCTGGATCCCGTCACATATTGGTATAAGAGGCAATGAAGAAGCAGATAAGTGTGCGCGTGAAGCCGTCAACTCAGCTGACTCTACTATCGTGCAATATGTGACAACTAGTGATGTTTCAAGTGTTATCAAATCGCGTATCCTAAGTGAGTGGCAAAACCGGTGGCAATTTTCAGTGTCCAATCTTTGGAATATTAAACCTAACATTAAACCATGGACATGTTTCCCCACCAAAAGAAGGGATCAAGTGACAATAACCCGCCTTAGGTTAGGTCATACCAGTGCCACACACAAGTTCTTAATAACAAAAGAACCTGAACCGAAATGTGATCAGTGTAACGTTAAACTCTCGGTAAAACATATAATTGTAGACTGTCCAGTTTTCTCCACAGCAAGAAGAATTTACGGTATTCCAACAAACTTAGAGAAAGCACTTGGTGCAAATTGTTCGTTCACAAATATGTTAAACTATTTAAAAGCTATTAATTTTGTAAATATATAATATTTAATATTGTAAATCTGCTCCTCGCTAATAACCTTCGGGTTGATGCGAATTTCTCAATAAAAAAAAAAAAAAAAAAAAATTTCATTTCGTATAAAACACACTAATAATTACTAGCATAACCTTCAAAACTGGTTAACTCGACACCTTTAGGGTTGTCGAGAGATTTTGGTAGAGTCGAGTCGATTTATCGAGTGTCGTGAAACAAAGTTCCCGATTATCGAGTTAACTCGATCGACTAAAGTCGATAATCGAGTTTCGTGATCCGCCTGCAGCACATTATGCATTTGCCCGATTACTGAAATGATCATCACGAAACCGTCACCGAAAGATCACAATTCTTGTCGGAACAGTGGAAAGGACGATCCGATGACGATCATATTTTTGTTGGAACGGATTTTGTTTACTGCGCAGAAGCGTTACCGTTTCGTGACGGTTCTCGGTCGTGTTGGAACAAACCTAATGATGTCTAACAGCTGATTGTCACCAATTGTCACTCTGACCAATACGAACACAGATATCACGTGGGTAGTTCTAACCAATAAAATCGTGGAATTCATAGCGGTATTTAACGGCTCGTGTTTCTTCAGTGCTGCCAACTTATTCCCTGAGAAACGGTAGCGCGTCCGCTGTGTCTAGGTACACGCTAACGTGTACGCAAATAAAAAAGTTAGGTACACGCGAATTAAACTTCATCAAGCCAGTGACGTCATTATTTAGCGTGCGCAGTGACTTTATATTTTGGTACACGCTATTTTGATATGTTTGTGTTTGTTGTTTGTTTGATAGAAAATATTTTTATTAAGGGACGGGGAAGGGAAGCAAAACTATTCAGGTGTTTCAAATTTAATTGTAATAAAACAATATGTATATAAAAGTATATATTCAGGTTGGCAAAATAAATATTAGTTAACATGATATATACAAAATACTGCTAAAATAATTTTTATACGTGTTAATTAAACCAGTTTATATTGGTGTTTATTATTGCTGTGGTGTTTATTTTTATTTATACAGGGAGTTGAACTTGTTACGATTTTCATAGAAAATTGGTTGTAACTTGATAAATACCCCGTATAAAATAATAAACTTTTATATTTTTGTGATATGAAACTTAAGAAGATTTCGAACATAAAATTAAATCTAGGGTGTTCCATTTAAAAAACATAAGTTTGGTCTGCCATTATTTTATCGAACATTCTAACTAATTTTAGTAATTTTGTAATATGAAGCTCAAGTTTGCTAAAATTTTTGTTACTAACTTTTATTGCTATCTATTACTATAGCGGATCTACTGAGCTTTATCACACTAATCAATCGCCCCATATATTTTATCTTATTACTTCTGCTACCCTTAATCACGAATTTTTGTCTCATTTCTTTTTCATACTGTTTTAGAATATTGTTAAACTCATTAAAAGAACTAAATAATTGTCCATACTCCATAGTCAATTAAAAAAAACACTAAACAAGTAAAAATAAGGAAACTCTTTACAAATCAATATTAAAGTGTAAACATAATGCGATTAGACAAATTCTAACCACACTCTGACACTTGCGATACTTACAGATACTTAATACCACAGCATACACGCGGCTCAAATTAGCAATTAGCGTGTACCAAAAAACCCAGTTATAGTACACGCTAAATAATGACGTCACTGACTTGATGACATTTAAGCGTGTACCTAACTTTTTTATTTGCGTACACGTTAGCGTGTACCTAGACACAGCGTAGCGCGTCATCAATATTTTTGTATTTCGAAAGTTCTGCGAACTTTCAACAGTGACATTTTAGTCATGCCCCGCGCACTCTAAAGACTGTATGACACTATGCATTTTCTTGTATCATTTCTAATATCGTTTCTTGTATCATTTCTTGTACGTACATTTGTGCCCTGTATGACACTATGCAAGTTCTTGTATCGAAAATTGTATGAAATTCGGCAAGTGATTGGTCGAAATTTTGTTTGTCACCCTGTGTCACGTTATGGTAGTACTGCATCTACAGACACAGCTGATTTTAAATATTTTATAAAATTTATAAACTTTTATATAATTAACATTTTAATGTTAACCAGAATTTTACGTTGACTGAGGTTGATTATTTGTGTTTTTATTTTGTTTTGATATTTGTGCTAAAATATTTGCATTAGAATTATCTTCAGTTTGATCCAAATTAGGAACTATTGTATTTTCGTATATTAAAAAATTATGCACCATGAAACCTAAATTTATAGTTTGAACTTTACTAGGAGCTAAATATATGGTTATTAGTAGAACAGTAGTCCATACCAAACGGTATATTAAGTATCAATAAAAGATTTATAAATAATACCTACAAAAACACAAATAAATTCATCAATACATTATCCCATTTTCATTTCAGCCGCCATTATTATGAGTAAGTAATTTTGACATATTAGATGTTTTACCAGCAGGTTTTACGTTTTTGCTCTTTGCGCAGAAATTGGCGCAGTTCTTGTACAAGAATCTGTGCCTGACACAAATTCTTGTATCGTTTCTGATATTGTTTCTTGTATCTGTGTATGACACTATGCATTTTTTTGACATATCAGAAACGATATTAGAAATGATACAAGAAAATGTATAGTGTCATACAGCCTTAATAAAAAACATGTAATCGTATTTATTTTCCTTCCATTTTGTCAGAGGCGCTGATGTCGGCATTGTGATTGGTGGAAAATGACTTTTGACAAATCCTGCGCTATCTGTGAACCTGTGTTCAGTGTTCGTTCGTTCGTTGTCGTTCAGTTATTTTATATGGTCGGTTATGTGATGTGTAGTCGTGTTTTTTGATATTTTTGTTATTTTGTAATCGAGTACCTTTTTAAAGGTAAGTTTTTCTGATTGTAAGGTAGAGATTTTCTGATTGTAGGTACTGTTTATCCAACAGTTTTAAAATACACACTTTATTTCGCGTTTTGTTGTTAGGTCTAATGGCTCCGTTCAGCTGTTGTGTGCAGACGGTGGAAAAATTCAACAAGTAAACATTTATTTAATCCAAATTAAATACTCATATTTCTATGTAAAATGTCACATTATTGTATAAATAAATAAGTAAGAAACAAAAGTTGTTTGTGTTTTACCTTTATGTATTGTCCACTTGAATAAAATATTAAATATTGGAAGTACCGTATGGAGGCTAGATTATGGCACCCTTCCTATCCAATCAACAACAAGAACGTTTAAAATTTCACACCTATCATGTCGAAGCTACAGACCACTTATGTGAAGGGCAGATTTGTAGTATCCTTCCAATTAACCAGCAGGTGCTGAAATACGTGACATATTTTTTGAAGGGTAAGATCGAATTCTACCCAATCACACAACACTTTTTTCTATGATTTTAGTCTAGTAAAATAAAATTTCACTACATGTAAATCCGTACAGGTTGAAACAAATTTTATATCAAAGTTTAGGTGGGCACAACACTTAGCTTCCATTCGTCGTGGTAGTCAGACGTGCGTAGGAAAGAAGCTTGTTTTTTAAAACCGGTGTCTATAAATTAGATATTTAAATAAATATTTTGTGAACTTTAAAAGTAAATTAATTACACCAAATAAAAAAGCGAAATCGGAATAAAAACATTAAAAAGTTATGAGTGCAGTTAGCGGGGGCGACGCCCCCGATAAAAATGTTTTAGAAACCCAAATGGATACAGAACATGCAACATCTTCAAAGGAGGAGCTATTAGGATTCCAAAATCTTGTTCCAGTTACACAGATAAGTACCACAAAACTTGTTAATAATAAACCCATTATCGATAATGACTTTGCTAATGTACACACTTCAATAACAAATAACATTAACAAAGAAGTAGGAACAAAAAGGGAGGAATTTCTTTACCGACAAAACGACCTAGGACCTTTTTACGCGTATTTAGAAAATAATTCACCCGATTTTAAAGGCAGATTAAACGCGTTAAGGATAGGTGACATTATTATCACAAATTTTAAAGAAATTGATGAAAAAATTGTAAGCATTGACGCAGTAGGAAGAAATAAAATACGTATAAAATTTAAAGATTATAAATCGGCTAACTATATCATATCTAAAAAAAATGAAGCAATATTTATAAAAAATAATCTAGACATATACATTCCTAAGTTTCTTTTAGTTATACAGGGCGTAATAAAAGATATCTCCACAGAATTTTCAGTAGAGTATGTTAAAAACAGAATAAAAATGTACGATTTACACTGTAAATTTGAAGTCCTTCAAGTCACAAGATTAAATCGAAGACAAGTAGATGAAAACGGTACTCAATACATTCCAACAAAAACATGCGTAGTTAGTTTTAAGTCACAAGTGCTACCAAAATATATAACAATCAACAAGGTACTAAAGGAAGTCGAACCATACAAACAAAAGGTGCTATTATGCTTTAATTGTCTTCGATTTGGACATACAGGTGGGCAGTGTAAGAGCAAGGCTAGGTGCGATAAATGTCAAGAATCCCACAACTCAAAAGATTGTAAAAAGACCGATCTCACTCCAAAATGTTTTAACTGTTCGGGGGATCATTTTACTACAAATTTAAGCGCGTGTCAAGAATTTCAGCGTCAAAAACTTATTAAAGACGCTATGTCTTCCAATAATATTAGTTATCAAGACGCAAACAAACAGTTCCCCAGAAACTCCTATGCAAAAGTAACATCCATAAATACGGAACAAACTACAAACCTCTCCTGCCTCAAAACTTTCCCTCCATTAAATCCCAATAATTATACACCCACCCAATTCCCATCAAATCCAATTAACAAAATGTCAACTAATAATATATTCTACAATAATAATTCAAATAGTACAAATTCTCGAACATTCAAAAGACAGAGACCAAATAGTCCAGATCCAACATTAATTTTGCATAATGAAATTATATCTTCCCCTAGATCTCAATTACCTACGGGAGGAATATTAGACAGCATTAACTATAAGGGAAATATTAATAATAATCCAGTTGCATCTCCTTCAGACTTGAGCATGATAAATTCAATATTAGAATTAGTTATAGAAATTGTCACAAAAGTTTTAGTAACAAAAAGTATAAACATAAATAAGGAAGAACTCGAAAACTTAGTCAAATTAACTATAAATGGAAACACGTCATCACATTCTCAGACCTCAACCATGCAATAAATATCCTTCAATGGAACTGCCGTTCAGCAGTTTCTAATAAAAATAACTTAGAATATCTACTAGATAGGGGCAACTACTCCGTTGCACTTCTATCGGAAACATGGTTTAAAGCAGAAAAATACTATAATTTTAAAGGCTTCAACAATATTCGCTGTGACCGGGACGACGGGTACGGCGGCTCTGCCATTTTATTAAAATCAGACTTAATATACCAAGAAGTCTCAATTCCAACTACAATCAAATTTGAGCATACTTGTATCTCGGTAAATTTTCCATATATACATAAAAAAATTTACTTTGTTTCAGTATACCTTAAACCGAGAACTAGAATATCATTACAACAGTGGATTAACTTTTTGGAACAAATTCCAAAACCATTCATAATTGGGGGCGACTTTAACGCACATAGTTTGGCATGGAACGATGGATATGACGATATCTATGGCAAGATTCTTTTGGAAGCTATCGAACAATGCAACCTAGTAATTATAAACGACGGATCACCTACATTAGCAAACAATAAGAAGTCAGCTGTAGACTTGACCCTCTGTACACAGGATCTGACACAACTAATTACGTGGTGTACTTTAGAAGAACCTTATGGCTCTAATCACTTACCAATACACATACAATTTGGAAGGAATATCCCACCTGCGCAAATTAAACAGACAAAACATAATATATGGAGACTCAAGGCTGCTAATTGGGATGTATACACCGCTACCCTTGAAGCAACAGAACCAAAATCATCACTAATGGGCATTATCGACAATATTAACAAAGCTGCCGACAAAGCAATTCCGTTACGAAAATCAAACGCACAAAATAGAAATCATTGCTCAAAGGACTGGTGGAACGAAACCTGTAACATAGCTGCTAAAGCAAGAAAACAAGCTTTCTTAACCTACACACAGACTCCAAATCTTAATAATCTAACAGAATATAAAAGACTTGATGCAGTAGCTAAAAAAACTTTTAAAGAAACTAAGAAAAAAAGTTGGATAAATTACTGCCAAAATCTAAATCAAAATACACCAATTAAAGAAGTGTGGAACAAAGTAAACCGATATAAAAACCGAAAACAAGCGAATAAACCCCTAATGGACCCCAAAGAAGACTGGATAAGCGAATTCCACACAAAAATCTCACCTCCATGGGTCGAAAACAACATTACTCAACAAATAGCTACTGTAAATAGGAACACTTCTTTCCTACAATCGTTATTTCAATTATGGGAACTCGATCATTGCATTAAATCAACAAATAATAAATCTCCCGGGGCGGATAACATTTCATATAATATGTTGCATAAAATGCCCTTAGACCATAAGAAAGCCCTGTTGGAATTGTTCAATTCGATTTGGATAAATAGGATTCCTTTTCCACCGATGTGGAAAGAATACATCATAGTACCTATCAAAAAACCTGGAAAACAGAATGGAAATGCAGACTCATATAGACCCATAGCTTTATCATCGTGTATATTTAAAACCATGGAAAGAATGATAAAGAACAGGCTTGAATATTGGCTAGAAAATGAAAAAATATTACCTGACTCACAATATGCTTTTAGAAAGGGAAGATCTTCCTTGGAACCCCTAACGATACTAGTAAATGACATCTATCTAGGATTCACACACAAATACAGCACTTTGGCCACATTTTTGGATATAACTTCAGCATATGATAATGTTCAAATAAATATACTAGAAGAGAAGCTCATCAATATTGGTCTACCAACCTCCTTTGCCAACTTCATAAAATCAGCTTACTCTAATCGATCAGTTTCCTTAAAGATAAATCAAGAAATTTCGGAATCAAGAATATGTAGATCTGGATTACCACAAGGTAGTATCCTGAGCCCAATCCTCTACAGCCTGTACACAATGGATATAGAAAATGTTATATCACAAAAGTCTAAAATCATTCAATACGCTGATGATGTTGTTATTTACACCAGTAGCAAATCAGAGGACAAATGTATAGAAAATATCAACACTGAATTTATAAAAATCCAAAAATACCTAGACAACATGGGACTTTCCATATCCGAGTCCAAAACCAATATATGTATTTTCTCTAGACACAGAAACAACTATCAAAGACAATTAACACTAGGAAAATATAAACTCTGTATTAGTAACTCTGTAAAATATCTTGGTCTGCATCTAGATAGAAAACTATTATGGAAGGACTGTATCCACCAAATTATCAAAAAAACAAGTAATTCTATAAATATCCTAAGAGCGTTTTGTAGAGCAAAGTGGGGAGCAGACCCAAATACGGCTTTACTATTCTACAAAACAATGGTACGATCAATAATGGATTATGGAAGTCAACTCTATGGAACAGCAGCAGATACACATCTAAATAAAATCGAGATACAACAAAATAAATGCTTAAGAGTTTGCCTGGGATATCTTAAGTCAACGCCCATAAACATTATACAAGCTGAAGCCGTGGAACCTCCTCTTAAACTAAGAAGACAACTATTGAGCAGAAAATTCATGATAAAAACCATTTCAAAAAAAACTTCTTACCTCAATAGTGTACAGTCACTAACAGTTCAAGTTTTGACCCATAGATACTGGCACTTCAAGAAAACCCCCCTCATAGTAGAATCTTTCTCAGAAATAGCTGACATTACAGATATACTCTATTCCAACCAACTCCCTCCAGTTTTAATTTACTCACCTGAACAAATTTTTTCACGTGAAATTAGAACCTACTATTTTGAAAGTGAAGAAGTAGCAAGTATCAATCAAACAAAGTTCAACGAAACAAAAAACAAATACTGGCCAAACTATGATTCTATATTCACTGATGGATCAAAGTCAAAAGAATATACCAGTTGTGCCTTTTACCATTTTGAGGAAAATACTGACAAAAAATTTATTTTACCAAAGGAAGCTTCCATATACACTGCAGAACTAACAGCAATAGTGCAAGCTATGAAATACGTACTCGGCTCTAACCACGACAAATTTATAATATGTACGGACAGCAAAAGTGCAGTAGATAAACTTAAAAATGTTAAAATAAATAGACCAGTTAATCATATTGAAGCAAAAATCCTGTATTTACATAATGAGATACACATCAAGAATAAAGTCGTCATATATCTATGGGTAAAGGGACACGCAGGCATAACAGGTAATGAAATGGTGGATGCCTTAGCAAAAACAGCTCCAACATCAGGAGAAGAACTAAATCTTAAACTACCCCCGTCCGATTTATTCTTAAATCAAAGGAACAAAATAAATGAGATGTGGCAAAACCTATACAGTGCATCAACAACTGGAACAAACTTTTGTAAACACCAGCCAAGGATCCCCAGAAAACCATGGTTTCACAAAATACCAAACAGAAACTTTGTCGCCACAATAAATCGAATACGTGCAAACCATGCACTAACACCTTATTATAAGCACAAAATAAAAATTACAGACGATCCACTGTGTAGTTGTGGTAAAATGGGTACATTGGTACATGTTTTACTTGAATGTCCAATAAATATTGTAAACATTAATAATCTATATAAAAACTTAATTCACTACAAGATAAACCTTCCAATAGACCTAAATTGTATTGTTTTTTCAGGAAATAATAATATACTTTATGTACTTCATCAACACATCATAAACTGTAAACTAAAATTGTAAAATTACTAACCAATTTTGTAAGCAATTCTGCAAAACAAACTAAATGTAAAGCATTAAAGGAAAAAAAAGGTGAATACAAAAAAAAATAAAAAAAAAATAATGAAAAAAATAAACCAAGTAAAAAAAATGAACCAATTAACAAAAAAAAAAACCAAAAAAAAACAAAAAAAAAACAAAAAAAAACAAAAAAAAACAAAACAAAAAACAAAAAAAAACAAAAAAAAAACAAAAAAAAAAAAGAAAACAAAAAAAAAGAAAACAAAAAAAAATAAAAACACACACAAAGAGGGCTAAAACCTTCGCGGCGTTGAACCGGGTTGATGCTCTAGCGCGGAAGGAAAAAAAAATTAAACACCTTACACTTTACTAATGCTACATATTACTAACAAAACAAATGAATACATCATGCTCAAGTTTGATACTATGAAACAATTTACACAAACTATTTATACAATCTAACATAGTCTGGCTAATTGGTCCTCACCAAAGCCATAAATTCCACGAAAAAAAAAAAAAAAAAGGTGGGCACAAAAGATATTTTCAAGAAAGTATCCAAATCATACAAGGGAATCATTATTTAAATAATTAAAAAGTGGTCATTTTTGCAAAAAAATTACTTTTTTAACTGCTGAGGTCATTAAATTACTAATGAAGGTCTATAGGATTGTTTTTTGCAAAGATAAAGGGTAAATCTTTCACATAAGACTTACTAAATTAAATTTGACCCCCTATTTATTTAAATAAGTATACATAAACCTTTAAAAACAAATTTTCAAAAAATTATTTTTACCGTTTTAAATAAGAACTATAAAATATATTATTTTACAGGAGAAGTTGCGCTATATTATCAGCATTAATAAAAAAAATTCGTTCAAAAATATTTAATACTTTTTGAGATATTGAATTTGTTTATTGAATGTCACTCTATTTTTAATTTCAAAAACGCGGTTGTTTCCAAAGAAATATTCACCTGTATTAAATTTAAATTTTTTAATTTTTATGTATATTTTCGATAAATGTATTGATACATTCAAATTTAAATTAAACTTCCCCCTAAAATGACATTTGAAAATTATTCAAATTTGTTTATAATTTGTTTTTTAAATAACGTCGCGGGGATTAAATATTTTTAAATGCCGTTTCGATAATTAGGTTCCTTGAAATTTTTCACTAATTAACAAATTTTTTTGTCTTTTTTCCTCTTCTTTTTTTTTCTTGGAGTTATATTACTACGGGCGCTTTTAGGGTTAAGTTTCACTAAGAATGTCGAATCTCTAAGTTGTAGATTCTAGACCTAAAAATATTAAGATTGGTCTAAAATCACTTAAATAAAATGTGGCTACTTACTGAGTTACAGTGTGTTTTCTTTAAAAATTTAAAAATTATTTTTACCAAGTACTTTCAAACTATTTGACGTATCCTTATCATACTTGGCAGAAAGTGTGGGTATTATACAGTCTACTAAACTGTGATAAATAAAAGTTTCTAGCTACTACCAGAGGCGTACGACAGGGGATAGTTAATGGTTGACCCTTTCCAAATTCTACGCTACTGAGGGAATTACTATTTTAGCGAAATTTTTCGATTCTCCAATACTTTCTATGTAAATAATATACTCTTTACTGGTAACGATTAAGCCATTAGTTTTCGAGATATTGGACGTTAAAAATGAAACGGCATAGTTATTTTGATTCATTCATTTACTCATTTTAAACTTCCAATATCTCGCAAACTGATGACTTTATCGTTATCAATAAAGTTATTTACATACAAAGTATTGGAGAATCGAAAAATTTCGCTAAAATAGTAATTCACTCAGTGGCGTAGAATTTGGGAAGGGTCAATCATTCACTATCCCCTGTCGTACATCTCTGGTACAAGCTACAAACGTTTGTTAATCACAATTTAGTAGGGTGTATAATAGCCAGACTTTCTGCCAAGTATGATAAGTATACCTCAAATAGTTTTAAAGTACTTGGTAACAATAATTTTTAAATTTTTAAATAAAACACCCTATAACTCGGTAAGTAGCCACATTTTATTTAAGAGATTTTAGTTAAATCCTAATTTTTTAGGTCTAGAATCTACAACTCAGAGATTCGACATTCTTAATGAAATTTAACCCTAAAAGGGCCCGTAGTAATATAACTCCAAGAAAAAAAAAAGAAGAAGAAAAAAGGACAAAAAAGTTTTGTTAATTAGTAAAAAATTCCCAGGAACCCATTTATCGAAAAGGCATTTTAAAATACTTAATCCCCGAGACGTTATTAAAAAAACAAGTTATAAACAAATTTAAACGATAAATGAATTTATCAATACATTTATCGAAAATATATATAAAAATAAAAATAATGAGATCTTATGCAGGCGAATATTTCTTTGGTAACAACCGCGTTTTTGCAATTGAAAATATAGTAACATTTAATAAATAAATTCAATATCTCAAAAAATATTAAATATTTTTCGACCAATTTTTTTTTACTTAATACTGGTAATATAGCGCAGCTTTTTCTGTAAAACAAGATATTTTATATTGCTTATTTAAAACGCTAAAAATAATTTTTTGCAAATTTGTTTTTAAAGTTTTATATACAATTATTTAAATAAATAGGGGGTCAAATTTAATTTATTAAGTCTTTTGTGAAAAATTTATCCTTCAACTTTGCAGAAAAAAATCTCATAGACCTTCAATAATAAGTGAATTACCTCAGCAGTTAAAAAAGTATTTTTTTTTGCAAAAATGACCCCTTTTTAATTATTTAAACAATGATCCCCTTGTGTGATTTGGATACTTTTTTGAAAATATCTTTTGTACCCACCTAAACTTTGATATAAAATTTGTTTCAACCTGTACGAATTTACATTTTGATTTTTTTTTTATTTTATTAGGCTATATTATGATTATACCAAATACTGTATATTATGTTAATATAATAAACAGTCAGTGGCGGCTCGTGACATCTGCTATAGGGTGTGCTGCATGAACCACGGCCAATATAAAATAATAGAAATAGAATAACATACGAAAACAAAAACAATAAAATTAGCTTTAATACTAATTAATAGTAACTAATAACGACATGCTATAAAAATCTGATTAACTTACATTTATTGCATTTTTCTAAATTGGAAATTAATACGCCGGTCCTTTTTTGTCGCAAACTTTTCGATTACTTTATCGTTAAAGTTCGGTATTGAAGCGATGAACTTTTTTTCTATCGAGAGTGTGGAAAGGGCTGTTAATCTGTCTTCGCGCATTGAATTTCTTAAAAATGTTTTGATCCGTTTTAAAGTTGAAAAACTACGTTCAGCTTCTGCTGTGGTCATTGGCGTAGTCACCAGAATTTGTATCAACTTTTTGGTTTCTGTTAATGTGTCCTCTAAATTATTAGAAATTATAAATTTTAGTAAAGGCACTGCACCTTTTAATGTTCTACACTCGATATTGGAATACAAAACTGACAGTTCTGTTCGCAAACGGTTTTTATCAAAGAAGTTATAAGCTGTACAAGTTAAATCCAATTCATTTTCAGGAAACTTATTATTATATTTTTCGAAATGTTCTGAAGATAAAAGTGTTGCGGCAACTAGATGATTTGTATATGCAAACCGTTCTTTTGCATTGTTTATAATAACATCACAAACTTCTAGACAGGCAATACGGTGATCCTGTTGGCTGTTATTTGGGCGTTTCCTTTTTTGGACACTAGGCGCCGCATTTAAATTTGAAGCTTGATGTATGATAGGGTCTATTTTATTTCGGACATTGTTAATACTTTGCTCAAAAACATGTATAGCTTTCTGTGCTTCGGTTGGGTCCATGTTCTTTTTTTGAAGATTATTGTACAAAACGTCAACATGTGGCATAATATAATGAAAAACAGTCAGCCAGAAAGTAAAATTTTGATCTTCCAGAATACGTCTAAGTCCTCTTGCTTCCTTGGAAGTAATAGCATTTGACTCTTCTTCTAGTTGCTCCATACACTCAATAATAAAGTCTCTATATTCGTAAACGACATTTACTGTACGAATATTGAAATTCCAGCGTGTAGGGATTGAACGAGGAATATTTTTTCCAACTATTTGATTTAAGACAGCTATTCTTTGAGGTGAATGACTAAAAAATCCAGGTATATCATGTAAATCTCCAAAAAATACGCGTACTTGGGAATTAATAGAACATGCTCTTGACATTATTAGATTCAATTGATGGGCGTAACAGTGCACAAAATGAGCAGTTTCATATTTTCTCTTAATTATTGTTTGCACTCCGCCATGTATCCCACTCATAACAGCTGCTCCGTCATAACTTTGTGCAATGAGCTTATTTTTGTTATTCTTTAATATTGGGTCTAAAACATTCAAAATTGTGTTAGCTAAGGTTTCAGCATCATGTTTTTCTGGAAGCAAAAAAGTCCAAAACCTTTCAACTGGAGCACCGTTTTTTACATAACGAAAAACAATGACCATTTGAAATTTCATAGAAACATCCGTTGTCTCATCAGCTATCACTGCTAAAAATGGGGCTTCATTGATTTCGTTTAAAATCTCCTCAGCGTATACTTCTAGCATGCAATCCAAAATATCATTTTGTATTGTTTTTGAGGTACCTTTGAAAATTGTCGCATTTGTAAGGTGTTCACTAAGTGTTTTATCAAGTTCAGCAGAAAAATTCACTAAACCACGAAAAATTCCAGGGTTATCTGATGTTTCAGATTCATCGTGTCCTCGTAAGGCGAGCTCAAAAGCCCCACAGAATTTTATACAGTCAATTATTTTTGACAAAACATACCTGTTTTTCGTCACCTCTTCATTGTGTTTTTGTATATTTATCCAATAAGCAGAGTCAAGTTGGGCCTGTATATTAAGTTTCCCAAATAATGCAAATCGCATTTCATTGTTCATATGAGTTTGCGTGTTTTCATGCTTCTTTATTTTTTCACTTAAATGCACTAGATCCCGCACTCCTGTCTCGCGCCACAATTTTTCCTCTTTATCTGCGCCGAATAATGCACACGGAAAACAGAAAAAAGCATTTTTTTCGGAACATCCACAAATCCACTGATTTCGTAGATACATGTCTTTATTAAATTTACGCGTATATGTTTTTCCACGGCTTTTACCGGACACTTCAATATTAAGATCAGGCATAGGACGGCCACGTTCTTTTATAATCAACTGTTGTTGATAGTGAAGTTTTTGAAATTTATTTACACCTAATTTAAATTGAAACTCCATTGTTTTAAACACGCTCGAACAAAACAAATTAAACAAAATTGTAACCTAAGAATTTCTAAACACGGCACAGATGCAACGGTCACGAATAACTGTCGTGAATTGCAGCTCGCAAACACATTTCCGAGGCCGTTAATCAGCCGATTGCCGAAGCACATCGGCTAAGATCGCCGTTTGCCTAATAAATGCATTTTACCGCTGCCAGTGTTTCGGTTGTTATCGACGCGGCTTCACTGGAGCAGCAAATACGTAAAAAGATTGCTTCACTGGAGCACCAAATACGTAAAAAAATTATACGGTTTCACTAGAGGAGTAAATACGTAAAAAAAATAATATTAATCATCGTTGTTGGTGAATTATTATTAACAGTTGATGTTTAATATGATAATATGGCAGATTTGAAATAAAACTATATTAATTATTCTTTAATAATTAAGATTTGCTATGGTTGTTTGGTAGTTCTGCAGCTCAGCAGCACATAAAGAAAAGCCGCCACTGTAAACAGTCAATAGTATTTGATTATACTAATATCAAAAACCCAGTATACAGGGTGGAGCAGATAAAGGGCCTATTAGATCTCGAGAACTAAATCCAACAGAATCATGAAAATTGGAATGAAAGGGGTTTTGAAGACTGATCTATTTAATGAAAACATTTTCATCGATTTGCTACTTCCGGTGTATATGCTTATAACTTCGTTTTTTTTTTAATGAAACATGTATATTTTTGGATTCTCTTCTTTGTTAGGTTGGATATTTTCTTTATTAAAATGATGTTTTGTAATGTTATACAGAGTAGTTTAAGATAATTACGTTTATTTTATTAATTTCGTGGCAACATTCATACACTGTAGAATTGTTTTAGTTTGACATCAAAAATTCTATTTATGGTCTAGTGATTTTTAATATGGTCTACTATTCTTAATAAGTATTAGTATAGCTAAATTTTTAATTCTAGTATTCGCTCTGAGCGTTAACAAAGTGTCAAAGCAAAATCGACCGACCTGCTCATGGTGGTGGTTTTTTGAAATTTTACCAGGACGCTTTGTGTATGATTAAACGAGACATTTAAAAAAAAATGCCGTGTCCCGCTAGTGATATTATGTATTAATATAAACAGGAAATACAATCTGATATAAATTCTTCTATTTCAAATATTGATTGTCAGTTTGATTCATGTTTGATTTTGTATACATAACCTCACTATCGCAGTTTATGTCAATAAATCTTTATTAACGAAAAAGAAAATATTTTTGTTGAACTATAAACTACAGTATAAATTAATAACTAATGAATTCTAACAATTGTATTCGGTTATTATCACTACAAAATAAAATATTCAAGTTTAACAAAATAATCCCATAAGACTCAATGTTAAAACGTCCTGACAAAATCTGACAGCGTGTCACGTGACTGTAAGTAGAGGAGAGACGCACGGAGCCAATACAGCGTTGGTCAAAACACGGAATGAGTATTTTCCGAGTTTTTCTAAATGGAACACCCTATATTTTAGTATTGCAGTAAATTGATATTTTATGGTACTTTCTTATTTCTTAAGCATTCCCTATATCCAACTGCTTTAATTTGTGAGTTTTTGGTGATTCAAGCCGAACATTAATTGCAACCCAAAATACGTGAGATTTTATTAGGCTGGCCGTCAATATTCAATCACAAATAATTTACAAATTACATTAACAAATATACTCAAGTTCTTGCCAATAACTAACAATTTTTCGACTATACTTATATATGGCTTTTGGTATTTGATGGTAGATCTTCTTGATGTCAGATGGTACAGCTGTAAACTTGTAGACCTGGGCAGATGTTGTGGCCCTATGTCGCTGCAACTAGAGATGTCTGGTGCTGCTGTGTTTGATGCATCTTGTTGCCTGGTCTTTAAAGTTGCATCTCCGGTGATGAAAGCTGGTGGCTCCCGAAGGGAGAAGAGTGATTTTTATCCAAAAATCCAAAAGATGTGAAAGTCAAATAAAGTCTGGACCGTTTGAACGGTCTGGTGGTTTCAATTATTTTGGAAGGAAGCCACTTTTGACCCGGGGTAAATGACCTTGCAAATACAGTCTCGTTTTATTGAAAACATCTGGGTACTGCTTTATTAGGATATTTGATCTCTTGTTTGGATAACATATCTTTCCTAAAATCGGGCAGTAGACTTCGCACTCTCAAATGTACTTTCAACTGACTTGCTGTAATGAACTTCTTAAAACAAATTTCGCACTTGTAAGGTGTTTCTCCAGTGTGCAAAGAACATTTGAGAGATACCAGTTTAAAACAAATTTCATAGTTGTAAGGTTTTTCCCGTGTGCACTCTCAAAATGTTGTTTTCACCCAATTTTGAAAAAATGTGAAAACTTTGAATTATCCACGTCCGTCTGTCTGTCTGTAATCACAACTACTCCGCCAATATACCAGCTAGAATGACAAATGAGGTGTCAAATGAAAGCTTATAATCCAAGGATGGTACTAAAGATGAGATATTTGACGTAGGCTGTCTGTCCGTCCGACCGCGAATATAACTCATCCGTCATTATACCAGGTAGAATTACAAATGAGGTGTTAAATGAAAGCTTATAATCCAAGGATGGTACTAAAGGTGAGATATTTGACTGAGGTTGTCTGTCCGTCGGTCCGTCCGACCGCGAATATAACTCCCCCCTCATTATACCAGGTAGAATTACAAATGAGGTGTCAAATGAAAGCTTATAATCCAAGGATGTTACTAAAGGTGAGATATTTAACGTAGGCTGTCTGTCCGTCGGTCCTTCCGACCGCGAATATAACTCCTCCGTCATTATACCAGGTATAATTACAAATGAGGTGTCAAATGAAAGCTTATAATCCAAGGATGGTACTAAAGGTGAGATATTTGACCGAGGCTGTCTGTCCGTCGGTCCGTCCGACCGCAAATATAACTCATCCGTCATTATATCAGGTAGAATGACAAATGAGGTGTCAAATGAAAGCTTATAATCCAAGGATGGTACTAAAGTTGAAATATTTGACCTAGGCTGTCTGTCCGTCGGTCCGCGAATATAACTCCTCCGTCATTATACCAGGTAAAATGACAAATGAGGTGTCAAATGAAAGCTTATAATCCAAGGATGGCACTAAAGGTGATAAATTTTACCTAGGCTGTCTGTCCGTCCGACCGCAAATATAACTCCTCCGTCATTATACCAGGTAGAATGACAAATGAGGTGTCAAATGAAAGCTTATAATCCAAGGATGGTACTACAGGTGAGAAATTTTAACTACTTAATTTTTAATTTTAATTCTAGCAAAAATGACTCAAAATTATTAAATTCGTATATCAATCCACGCAAAGTTACACAAAGAATTCAAATAACGTCTTCCAGTTCTACTTTCGATTACAAAGATAATTGAAACTCTGGTTTATACTAGAATAAACGCATTCCTAAAAAAGCATAGTGTCTTGCATAATTTTCAACATGGTTTTACATCTTCTAAGTCTACAACTACAGCTCTTGCAAATTTCGTCAGCTTAGTGTTGGATGCTTTGGACAGACGAGAGAAGGCATGTGGTTTATTTCTCGATTTGTCCAAGGCTTTTGATACTTTGGATCATAATTTGTTGCTAATAAAACTTAAGGGGCTTGGTATTCGTGGTGTAGTTCTAAAATGGTTTACTTCCTACCTAGAAAATAGAAGACAAAAAGTAAAGATAACATCTAATGGACTTAAATACAAATCAAACACGTTGGATATCCATTATGGTGTCCCTCAGGGTAGTGTATTGGGTCCTCTACTTTTTATAGTATATATTAATGATATAGCTTTGATAACTAATTCACTGAGTGGAGTTAACATCATCAGTTATGCGGATGATACCAACATTCTAGTCACAGCAACATCCGATCAAAATTTGCAAAATAAAACTACACAGATACTATCCACCATCAACAGTTATTTCTTATCCAACAAACTAGTTTTAAATGAAGAGAAATCAAAGTATATGATTTTCACGTCAAATAATTTATTAAACCATCAAGCCACTATACAAGCAGCAATAGATAAAACAGACTGCACGAAGTTGCTGGGGGTCCTGTTAGACAGTAATTTTAAATGGTCAAACCACATTTCTAATTTGAAATCCAGATTAAGTAGCGCATGTTATGCATTGATAATTCTTTCACGTCTCTTTAATACATCAATATTAAAAACAGTATACTTTGCCCATTTTTACTCAATAGCCAAATATGGCATTGAAGTCTGGGGTTGTACCTCTGAATTAGAGCAGATATTCGTACTTCAGAAAAGAGCTATTAGAATAATATATAAAATGAAATTTAGAGATTCTTGTAGAGGTATCTTTAGACAAAATAATATTCTTACAATTCCTGGTCTGTATATATTTTCGTGTATAATGTATTTACATTGCAAAATTTATGAATTCAATAAATTTCAATTTAACCATGTTTATTCAACAAGATTCAGAGACAATCACTTTATGCTTCCACAACATCGTTCTGTTTTGTTGGAAGGTAGCACACATTATGCAGCTATAAGTTTCTTTAACAAATTGCCAATAGATATACGAATGAATTTACATCAGCCAAACTTTCGGAGGTGTGTACATCAATACATTTGTGAGCTAGAGCCATATTCTAAAAATAACTTTTAAGTATGTTTTGTCGTATTTATTAATTTATATACTTTTAATATGTACATTATATGTCTGTAACTTTGACTTGTATCATACATGTACAACTTTGTATAATGTCGCATGTGATGAATAAATTTGACTTGACTTGACTTGGGTGAAAACCTAGGACTTACGAAGTCCAATTACTTGTTTTTAAAGTACTTGCTTGACTAAATCACTTAAAGCAAATTTCCCACTTTTAAGGTTTTTCCCCAGTGTGCACTCTCCAATGTTTTGTCAGCTTACCTGTTTCACTAAATTGCTTAAAACAAATCTCACACTTGTAAGGTTTTTCTCCAGTGTGCACTCTCAAATGTGTTTTCAAACCACCTGCAGTCATACACTGTTTTAAACAAATTTCACACTTGTGAGGTTTTTCTCCCTTGTGAACTGTCATGTGAGAAGTTAATTGATATGTTTGAGCATACCGATTAAAACAAATCTTACACTGATAAGGTGTTTCTCCAGTGTGCACTCTCAAATGTATTTTCAAATTACTTGCTGTAATAAATTGCTTAAAACAAATCTCACACTTGTAACGTTTGTGTGCACTCTCATATGCTCTTTTAAAGTACCTGCTCTACTAAGCTATTTAAAACAAATTTCACAGTTGTATGGCTTTTCCCCAGAATGTATTCTCATATGTAATTTCAAACGACATTTCTGAGAAAATTGCTTAAAACAAATTTCACATTTAAAAGGTCTTTTTTCAGTCACAACTTCCATATTTTTATTTAAGGTTTTTCCTTCAGTGTCTCGACTCATATCATTTTCTTCGTAAGATGAATCTTCAATGGGATTCTCCATAATGGGAAAGTCATCACTTTTATAATTTTTAAAACATTAATTGTCATTAATGTCACTGAATGTATTTTTCATAGCAACGAAGGGCATCTGACGTAATATACTTGACGACTGGAAATTATCAAAAATTATCAGTTTAATTTTTGAAGTTATTCTTCTTTAGGCGCGACTGAGAGTAAAATTTTTCATAAATCTGCGCGCCTGCGCAAAGCAGACAGTATGTATGTAGTTCGTTTCTAATATTTCAAGATAGGTATGTATGTATCTGTATCCGCGCAAATAAGTCATTAAAAGAATATATTAGTGTTTTTAGTAAATGCATTATTGATTATAATTCTTGTGTTTTTGGATTTGTGTCCCTCTGTAGTAAAATAATAAAATATTATGTAGGTATAACATTTTTACACTGTCTATTTGTAGCCGTGTTGTGTAATTATATCCGAAACTTACATGTAAATTACAGGGACCTCGCTGGATTAGTTGGTAGGGCGTTAGACCCGAGATCGGAGGGTAGCGGATTCCAATCCTGGGCGATTCATATTTTTTTTTTATTTTTGATTGTTTTAATAAAAAAATTTTTGAAAAGAAAGTTCGTTTGAATAAAAGAAGTCTCTAGCTCAAAAATTAAGTGACATAATGAAAAGAATTAGTCTCTATTTTTTTCAGTGAAAAAGTGATCGGGAGCAACCCACTAATCACCACCCTAATTAAAATTGGTCATTGACCTTATTTGGTCTTCTTTATTTATGTATTACTAATAGGTTCTAGGAGTTTGACAAACTTAGAATGATTAGTTTAAAAAAAATGGAGTTAAAAGCAAATAACGAATTTTTGGAGTTTGGTAAAAATGCCCTTTTCTTCAGAATAGAAAGATTAGCATCAGAGATACGAAAAAAATGTTTAAATATGGAATTGTAGCTTAATTAATTCCCAAGAGCATTTTGCAATTTTTTCTATGGCAAAAATTGAGTGAGCTATTGACAATTATAACTTGTAATAACATGCAAAAACTACCTTTACCAACCCTTTAAAAGTCACCACTTTTTGCGACTGAGGATTTTAAAAGAATTTAATATTAAAAGCCCTATAGATCTTGTAAAAATCTACAAAATTCTGTTTTACCAAGCTTTCTAAGATAAAAAATAAAAAGTTACGGTTAAAAAATCAATATATTTTTTTGAAAAAAAAAGAAGAAATCCAATTGGAAGCATAATAATGTAAGTTAGCGGTGTTCTTAGTCATTGGCCTTATTTATTCTTCTTTATTTATGTATTAATAATAGATTCTAGAAGTTTGACTGGCTTAGAATAATTAGTTTTTAAAAAACTGGAGTTAAAAGAGGATAAAGAATTTTTGTAGTTTGGTAAAAAATGCCATTTTCTTCAGAATAGAAAGATTAGCATCAGATATACGAAAAAATGTTTAAATATGAAATTGTAGCTTATTTAATTCCCAAGAACTTGGTTTAACAAAAATTTTTCTATGGTAAAAATTGAGTGAATAGTTAATGAGTATGTATAATCGAAAAACATTGATTTTTTCGATATAAAACAACACTTTCGATATACTCTGGGCTAATTAGCAAAATACAAGGAAAAGTTATTTACCAGCAATTTTATTGCTGGAATCGAATCATATGATTGTATATATTAATAATATAGGTATGCAAAGTCCACAGTAGTATAGTATAGTTGATCCAAAAGATGGCATAACCCAGACATCCAAAGTGAAAGTTATCCTTCAACACCAAATTGTTCTATATGGTACACACAATGTCCAGAAAAAAGTCACACCATTTTGAGCGTCGGGTTTGGGGGGGGGGGGGGGAGAAATCGGTAGATTCGTAGTTTTTTAAGTTTTTCGCCAATATTTCTAAAACTATGCGGTTTAGCATGAAGAACCCTCTATACAAAATTGTTCTACATTAAATTTGTAATAAAAAAGGCCCTATGCATAATCTTTCTAAAATGAATGGTTCCAACGTTACGGAGGTAGTATAGTATAACTGGTCCAAAAAAAGGCCTAACCCAAACATCCAAAGTAAAAGTTTTCCTCCAACACCAAAATGTTCTATATGGTCCACATATTGTTCAGTAAAAAGTTACACCATTTTGAGCGTCCGGTTTGGGAGGGAGATGGGAGAGAAGCCGGTAAATTAGTAGTTTTTTTACGTTTTTCGTCAATATTTCTAAAACTATGCTTTAGCGTAAACAATGTTATATACAAAAATGTTCTACATGAAATTTAAAACAAAAAATGTTCTATACATAATTGCAGTGGCGGCTCGTATAACTTTAGGAAGGTAGTGCCAGAATCCGGGCAGCTGCCTAAATTTTTTGTGGCGGTTTTACGATATGGTCAAAAAGGATATAAAATATAAATAAAAAAAAAATAGGCGCAGATATTTTTATCTTATATCTATATATTTACTATTTTTGGGATGCCAAAAAATTTACCAAAATTTATCAAAACAGTTCCGTAAATTAAGTAATTAGCAATAAAATAAATTCAACTTACCACCAGTATTTACTGCTGATGTACTTTTTTTTTGTTTTTTTCATCACTAGGTGGGGAATCTGCAAACAGACGTCGGAGGTAAACATTTCCAACACGTGCTGGATTCCTGAGCTGAAACCTCATCAGTGTCACGTCGACCAGTTTGGTCCTAAATCGGACCTCCCTGCCCTCCGTAACTCCGATGTGGCCGGGACCAGCTAAACCCCACCCCTCTCATACTAGGGCATCAGGGTGGAATCGCCCGTTAGGGCATGACTTCTCCCCGTACTCCCCGATGCCCTTCTTTTGCCCGATTCTCAGTCGCTCGTCATCACGCATCAGCTTCCGTCTCTCACACTCATCCGACCACCACGTCCTTTAATCCTATGCTGTCAATGTTTCATTCTTCCTACCACTGCTGATGTACTTGAAGTTTGTTGTTACGATATGGTCTCTAGAGCCTATTTAGAAAATTATAAAAATAACACTATTCTATTATTTACACACACGCACAAAGTTATTTAATATCACTTTTAAAGTTTACGATATGTGAAGTCCATCCTTCTTTCTTTTTTGGAGGCAAAGTTTTCAATGACTTTATTATTAAAATTGTCAATGCCATTTACAAAATGTCTTTCTGTAGACAGCATACCTAAAGCACTTAGTCGTTCTTCCTTCATGGTATTTCTGAGGAATGTCTTAATTCGTTTTAGCATTGAAAAACAACTTTCTGAAAAAAATTTTTGTTCTTTGAGGGGACGTTGAAAAGAATGAGCACAAACCAGATAAATTAGAAAAAAATATCCTAGCCTGCTTATTGATGGAACATGCACTTGTCATAATTAAATTCATTTGGTGTGCATAGCAGTGAACGTAATTTGCAAGAGGATATGTCTCCTTAATAATTTTTTTGCACACCATTTAAGCCACCACTCATAACAGATGCGCCATCATAACTTTGAGCGATTAATTTGTTTGGAGTATGTTTTAACAATGGATTTAAAACATTTAAAATACATTCAGCGATTGACTTAGCATCATGTCCGCCCGGCACGTAAAATCTCTCAACTGGTCGTCCTTTACACAAATATCGAAAGACTATAACTATGTAATTGAAATTCACCAGCAACGTCTGTGGTTTCATCGGCAATCACTGCAACATAAGGAGAATTTTCAATTTCTTTCTTAA
Organism: Diabrotica virgifera virgifera; assembly: GCF_917563875.1. Classification (NCBI taxonomy): domain Eukaryota; kingdom Metazoa; phylum Arthropoda; class Insecta; order Coleoptera; family Chrysomelidae; genus Diabrotica; species Diabrotica virgifera. Next base: position 55,661,462 of record NC_065451.1, read on the forward strand.
TTTCCTCGTGGTAAACATCTAACATGCACTCCAGTAGTTCATTTTGTGTTGTTTTTGATGTACCTTTAAAAGATTTGGAACTTTGAATGTGAACCTTTAAGTCGTTGTCTAATTCAGCGCTAAAATTGACCAGCTCCTTAAATATGCCTCTGTTGTCTGAATTTTTCGTTTCGTCGTGACCTCTTAGAGCTAACTCAAAAGCTCCACAAAACCTTATACAATTTATGATTTGATTCAAGACATATCGATTCTTATCTACCTGTTCATTATGTTTAATTAGAGTATCACGATAAGCTGAATTTAATTGGGTTTTTATATTTAACTTACCAAGCATTGAAAAGCTAAAAACGTTATCATGTGCACTTTAGATTTTTCATGGGATTTCAATTTCTCCCATATATGTACAAGATCATCGGTGCCTTTGTTTGACCAAGTCTCGTCACCTCCAAACAAAACGCATACAAAACAGAAGAGTTTATTAGTTTGTTCGCAACCACACAACCAGCTATTTTTATCATAAATAATTTTATTAAACTTACGACAGCGAAGTTTTTGTCCATTTCCACTTTGTTTTTCAATTTTTAAATCGGGTAAAGGCCGACCGAGTTCTTTAATTTGTAGTTTTTTTTCTAACGAAAAACCACCAAAAGAGTTTTTTAATATACTAATTTGATTCATTGTCAATAAATAAATTAAACGTAGAAAATAATCAAAATATTATTTTTATACCTACGACACCCACGATCACAACGCACTAACTAATAATTACAAATTAAAAAATATAGTAGAGTATAAACACAAATATACAATACAGTAGTAGACAATAAACACAATAGCGTCAAGCGAACGCGTAAAGAAACTAGAAATATGTAGATCTAAAACATTGTATCTTAAGATCCACTAACTTCCTTTTCGAGATTTCGAGCCTGGCACGGAGACTCCAATTTAAACGTATGTTAAAAGTGCAATACCGCTCTCTCTCTGTCACTTACACAGGATGCTCATACAATCTTTCTCTTTTCTCACGAGCCACTATGCCGTTCGGCACTGGGATTTTTATGATTTTCATCCTTTATCCGGTCAGCTGTGGGTGGCCAGAGTCGGTAGATTTGCATTGCGCTACACAGTTGCCAGATTTGATATAATTTATAAAAATAAAGAGAAATATTCACAAAAAAAATAAACAGGCATTAAAATGTTTTTAAGATAAAAAATATGTTTCTGCATAGTTAGCAAGGTAGTGCCATGGCTCTATGGCACTACCTCACGGGCCGCCACTGCATAATTGTTATAAAATCAACGGTTCCAGAGTTATGGAGGGTGAAAAATCGAGGTTTTCGATACTTTTTATATTTTTTGGGTAATATTTATGATATAACTATACCAAAAACCCAGACATCCAAAGTGAAAGTTATCCTCCAACACCAAATTGTTCTATATGGTCCACATAATGTTCAGAAAAAAGTCACACCATTTTGAGCGTCGGGTTTGGGGGGAGAGGGGGGAGAAATCGGTAAATATAAAAAGTATCGAAAACCTCCACTTTTCATCCTCCGTAACTCTGGAACCGTTGATTTTATAACAATTATGTATAGAACCTTTTTTGTTTTAAATTTTATGTAGAATATTTTTCTATAGAACATTCCTTACGCTAAAGCATAGTTTTAGAAATATTGACGAAAAACGTAGCATCTCCCCTCCAAACCGGACGCTCAAAATGGTGTAACTTTTTACTGAACAATATGTGGACTATATAGAACAATTTGGTGTTGAAGGAAAACTTTTACTTTGGATGTCTGGGTTAGCCCTTTTTTTGGACCAATTATACTATACTACCTCCGTAACTTTGGAACCGTTCATTTTAGAAGGGTTATGCATAGGGCTTTTTTATTTCAAATTTAATGTAGAACAATTTTGTGTAGAAGGTTGTTCATGCTAAACCGCTTAGTTTTAGAAATATTGACGAAAAACGTAAAAAACTACGAATTTGCAGATTTCTCCTCCCTCTCCCCCCCAAACCCGACGCTCAAAATGGTGTGACTTTTTTCTGAACATTATGTGGACCATATAGAACAATTTGGTGTTGAAGGATAACTTTCACTTTGGATGTCTGGGTTTGGGTCTAACTATACCATACTACAGATAGTGTGCTACTTTTTTTTATAAACAAAATGGTGCCCGAGAATCGCGTTTTTTTCAATTTTTGCTCTATAACTCCAAAGATTTTAACTTTACACCAAAAACACCCAAATAAAAATTCACCGTAATTAAATTCTGGATAGAGACGTGTTTTTCCCGATTTACTTCGACGAAAATTTTCCCCGGAAAATGCGGATTTTTCCAACAAAATTTTAATTTTCAACTAAAATTTTAGATAAGTAATTGTTTATCAATAATTAAATAACTTGGTACTATAAAAGGATCTTTTCGTATAGATTATAATTCCAGAAGTCGATGGAAATTGAACGAACAGTTTAACAACAATTGAATTGTTAATTAAAGATTTACGGTCGCTATAGTAACCACAATAATTATGACATATAAGAATAATTATGATTTTTGTATAAAAAGACACTGTACCCATCTAATGTACTTTACAGAATTGAAATTGGACTATTTAGGCGGCCTCAGGAATATTTTAAAATATAAACAATTTTTTGGCTTATAAATAAATAGAATATCTCGGGAAATAATATATTAAATTAAATCATGAAAACGGTATTGGAAAAAAAGCGGCAAGACGCTTCTTTTAAAAGAAAAACGTTTAATTGTGATGAGTGGTTCCTGAGATACAATCGGTCAAAGTTGACCGGCATTTACGGCAAAGATATAAACAATAGGATCATAATTTTCGAACCATCACCTTTTTATTTCGGTCCTCTTTCTCCAAACCAATTTTCATATCTTTAGAATACTCATAACATATATTAATATAATAAAAACTAGTGAAAATTGCCAAAAATAACAAAATTCTAATCAAAAATTAGGTTGGAGAAAATGTAATCTCAAAGTTCAAATCGGTAGATATAAGTTAAAAAAATGCATTTTCTCGGCTTCCCATGGAGCAATTTTCTTCATTCTTTTTTTGTTCCCAAGTAACTCGAGCAGAGTCATCTAACTAACGCAATATTAATGCCAAAGTTGCTTTTGTTTTGTTATAATAGATTAATTTATTTATAGGAAAAGAAAGCTACATATTTTTTCCAGTTGTAGACTTTTTTTTTAGATAAACTTACTACAGTTTTACTTACTTTACTTTAAACTTACTACCTTTTAACGTTAAAAACACAAATATTCTCATTTGAAAGCTGTATAATTATTTAAAAAATCTTTATTTAAACAAATTAAAATTTTTTGTTATAATAAATGAATTAATTTATAACAAAACAAAAGCAACTTTGACATTTAATAATGCGTTAGTTAGATGGCTCTGCTCGAGTTACTTGGGAACAAAAAAGAATGAAGAAAATTGCTCCATGGGAAGCCGAGAAAAGGCATTTTTTTAACGTATACCGATTTTGAACTTTGAGATTACATTTTCTCCAACCTAACTTTTGATTGGAATTTTGCTATTTTTGGCAATTTTCACTCGTAATATCTATAGTTTTTATTATAATATGTGTTATGAGTATTCTAAAGATATGAAAATTGGTTTGGAGAAAGAGGACCGAAATAAAAAGGTGATGGTTCGAAAATTATGATCCTATTGTTTATATCTTTGCCGTAAATGCCGGTCAACTTTGACCGATTGTATCTCAGGAACCACTCATCACAATTAAACGTTTTTTCTTTTAAAAGAAGCGTCTTGCCGCTTTTTTTCCAATACCGTTTTCATGATTTAATTTAATTTATTATTTCCCGAGATATTCTATTTGTTTATAAGCCAAAAAATTGTTTATAATTTTAAAATATTCCTGAGACCGCCTAAATAGTCCAATTTCAATTCTGTAAAGTACATTAGATAGGTACAGTGTATTTTTATACAAAAATCATAATTATTCTTATGTGTCATAATTATTGTGGTTACTATAGCGACCGTAAATATTTAATTAGCCATTCAATTGTTGTTAAACAGTTCATTCAATTTCCATCGACTTCTGGAATTATAATCTATAAGATGGCGTCTTGTAATTAGTTTTTCTTAAATACCTTCAGAACGCTTCTAGTTAGAAAAACAAAAATTAGTACACTTATTTATCTTCCAGAGATAAATCGATTCCATCTATTGCGAATTTCTAGTAACAGTCATAGGCGTCCGTTTTGGGTGGGGAGATGGTTATTTTATCGTATAACTTTTTTGTCATTACCTTTTAAGCATTTTTGATACTGGATTATTAAATTGGAAGGTATTCTAGAACTAAAAGGTGCTCTTGCTTTAAGTCGGTAGGACACACCGTTTTCTAGAAAAATCGATTTGAAAATTTTTAGTCCCTGAAATTGAAAATTTTTTTCAAAAAAAACGGTGTATTTTACGAACTTAAAGCAAGAGTAACTTTTAGTACTAGAATTCCTCATAATTTAATAATCTAGTGTAAAAAATTCTTAAAAATTAAAGACAAAAAATTGATGCCATACAATAACCGTTGACCTACCCAAAACGGACGCATATGACCGGTAGTAAAAATTCGCAATCAATGCAATCGATCCATCTCTGGAATATAAATAAACGTACCAGTTTTCGTTTTTCTAAATAGTTTTTTTTGAAATTTTTTTTTGATATTCAAAAAACGAAAAATTTTCAAATCGATTTATCTAGAAAACGGTGTATCCTATCGACTTAAAATAAGAGTACCTTTTAGTACTATAATAGCTTACGTTTAAAAAATCCAGGCTCAAAAATGCTTAAAAGTTAAAGACAAAAAAGTTATGCGATAAAATATCCGTTGCCCCACCCAAAACGTACGTCTATGACTGGTACTAGAAATTCACAATGAATGAAATCGATTTATCTCTGGAAGATGATTAAGTGTACCAATTTTCTTTTTTCTAAATAGAAGCGTTCTGGAGATATTTAAGAAAAACTAATTACCAGACGCCATCTTCAAAGAGCTCTAGCTCCCTTAGGAAGTATTTTCGGACTAGGTGAATTAGGTTAAATTGTCTTAAAATTATCTGAGGAATCTCCTGTCTTCGTTTGTCGGTAGAGTTTCTGGATACCCTGAATAAAAAGGTTTTAAAAATCACACTAAATTTTCTCTTAGTTTTTTACCCCTGCAACTTATTAAAATAAACATAGAAGTTCTCAGGGACTTTCGGCCGTCGCTAATAACGTAATCTTTCATTCTGTGTTTAAATTTTTCAAAAATACTTATTAGTTTTCTCAGGATTCGAAAAAAATGAATCCCCATTTGAATAGCATTGCAGCCGAAAATACGTACCCATCCTCTTAACATTGTTTATCATTATTTAATATAAAATAGATTTAAAATAAAATGGATATTTTAAAACCATACTTCCCTATTTTCGTTACGTATTAGAACCATAATCCATTTTATTCAAAAAACTTCTTTCCATACTATCCATTTTGTTAAATTTTGTAAAATATATTGTTATGATCTACTTTTTATTACTTTTATATCAATTAGTCTTTATTTGATTACTCCAATTAATTATTTAATCAATTATCCAATTGTCGCAAATCATACAAAAAAATTAAGAAAAAATCTCAGGGTGCCTTTTTATAATACAAAAAAATATCTAAATTATCTTATGTTATACTTATCTTCTCTCGTGGTTTCAGTATCTCTTAGTTGGTTCTTATCGGAAAAAAAATAGGAAAGGGAAATAAATAGAAATATAAAATAAGCATACAGAATTGTCTTTTATTATCAAAATCAATACTCTAAAAATCGATCAAATTAAAACCTGTGGACATAGCTGTCCGAATGAAATTTTTACCACTTAAATTTATTCTAGTTCAAATAAAAATTTATCGGTTTGTTCCCGATGACTTTGATAAAACAAGCTAAACAAACAAATTTAGGTATTCGCAAAATTACTTATACTTCCTATTTAATTTTTGAAATATTGGAATCTTAATTCATATGCTTTTATTCAAAATTATAGTTTCCGAACATAAAAATATCTTTCACATAAATTGACTGACCTTTTGCTTCACTCACTCTGATGTCTCCTCTTGACCCAAAACAGCTCTCCCTTGTTGACTATGTTAGGCTATCCATCAAAGCCCTCTCCGTTCTCAAGCTTCAATCTAACAGCATACCAGCACTAATTCTCCAAAAAAAAAAACAACGAGCCAGGCCTCTTTTAACCAGTACTCGATTCAAACAACTCCAAAAGTTCTCTCCTCTCCTTCTCACAATAATGCAGAATCAAAGAGGTATTTCTTCTCAATTTGATCTGTCTCTCGTTCCACTTTTCAGCTCCACACTCGACTATCAAACAACCACTGGTACTTGCTTTTTAACTATCCACGAAAACGTTGACTGCTCTTCAGCGATGCCGATCACATAATAATCTTTTCTTTTTCCAAACTGTCTCAACTTTCAAACTTCTCTTTCCCCATTCCAAATTGCCTAGCCAATCAGAAACATTTCTCTCTCCACCTTCCTCTCTTTTCATTAGAAAAAACCATGCATACTTTCAAAAATATTCCTACCATCATAATAATTAATTTCGGGAAATTCTACAAAATTTACTCGGGGTTAAACAAAAAGAGATTAAAATTCCAAACTTTCTTTTACACTATTTTTCTAAAAACTAATAATTACCGCTACCTGTGGATTCTACTTTTCCCGTAATAAACAATCTTTTTAAATCATAATCCTAAACAAATGTTCCTCTCACTTTAATTATTTACAAATGTCTTTAATTCTTCATGGAAAAACTCATTAAAGGAGAAACCTACTTACGTGAAAGCTAACTTCTAATAAATATTTACAAATCAATATACAGGGTGTATCAAATTTATGTGCCCGCGTTATATAAAAAAAATAAAAATTTTATTCTATCTTTGATTGATAAATTGATACACAATAATATTTATATTATTTTGATTTTTTAATTTTAATCAACCTATTGTAGATACACCACTGTTAACGACACTTTGACGTAAAAGGTGGGTTTAAACGAGGTAAAAATTAAAAAAATTGGCTCCTAGATACGTAATTAAACTATTAAAGGATCCAGGACTGGCTCATAAAAAAGGCGCCAACCCAAATCCTAAAAAAGGCGCCACCTAATCTCTAAACAAAGGCGCCCCCCCAACCCACCTTCTTTACATCACACTTTTGTCAAATCCTAACGCATGTAAAGTAATTAAATACTTGTGATTTTTTTAAGTTTATTTTGATTTAAATCTATAAAGTAATTTACTATTTTTATTGGAAATAGTAAATTATATTAAGATGCCATAAAAATATAGCTTCAGTTTCCCAGTATCCCTTTTATTCCGTTACATTTTTTGGTGCTCTCTGGAGACTTAAAACAAATTTTTGAAAAGTTTGAGTAATTTTTTAACTGCTTCTACAGAGGAATTTACTGGTTCAAAAACATTTAACCAAAATCATGATTGGTGTTCAATATAAGCCACTTTTTGAATTTTTTCAAATTTTAGAGCGCTCTAACACTCCGGGTGATGCCGGTGGTGATGCAAGCTGGAACAAGCTCTGAATGAGATGATAATATGGTATTCATCAGTAGTGAAGGGAACAAATGGAAAGTACTTAGCGAAGAAGAAAAGAAGAAGGAGACTTCGGAAAAAGAGGATCTGTTGGAAGAATTCCGGTCAGCGGAAGGGACCTGAACAAAACGGATCTTCCAGCGGAGGTAACCTTGCAAAGGAGCTCCTCACTTGGGGAGAAAAGATCTAGAGAGGAGTAGAGCTCCGATATAACGGCTATGGTAAGAGCAATGAATAAACTTACCAGAGTTACAAATAATTTAGTGAAACTAATGTCCGACCATAAGAACACGAAAGTCGAAATCAAGAATGAGGTAAAAAACCTTAAAAGTGTCACCAAATACATCTTCTGCCTTTTGTATAGACATGACTGTCTCTTTTTTCAATGTGCCTCTAGTCAGTTGTCGTTCCATCGTTTTCTTGGTCTTCCCTCTGATCGTCTTCCTATTGGGGAACCGTCTCTCGCTGTCCTTAAACTAACGAAGACCACTGTCCACCGAAGACATGGAGGGCACTTTCAGAGAAGTCGCCCTCGGCAGCATTGAGAACCGAAATAGAAAAACCGGAGAAAAGCGATGAGGAAGGAACGACTAAGAGGCGGCAAGCGTATACACACAAATGGACTTTCCCAGACACACAAAAAAAAACACTTTTCCCAGAACAAACTGCTGATTTATAAAACAGTCATCAAACCTATATGGACGTACGGTATAGAACTATGGAGTTGTGCCAGCAAATCAAACACAAAAATTATCCAAAGAACTCAATCAAAAATTCTACGCATCATCGCAAATGCCCCGTGGTACATTTCCAACCAAACCCTTCATACAGACCTAAACATCCCGTTAGTCAGCACAGTAATTCAAGAAAGAGCCAACAGACATCACGAGAAATTGGAAGACCACCCCAACCAATTAATATTACCATTACTGCAGCCACTAAACAACAGAAGATTGCGAAGATTATGGCCCATAGATCTTCGCTGAAACTGAGGTGAAACCGCTGGGTGATGTACCTCATAACGCCATTTTAGTGTACAATAATACATTGATATATGTTATTGTACTTGTTATCAAATTAGCTTATAGAATATGTAATTCTGATTGTTAATAAATGCTTACAAAAAAAAAGACACACAAAGAGTTCTTTCCCGAATAACTTAGTAAAAGAAAAATACAAATGATCGCAACGATGCTGAACTCAAGGGAAAGAGGCTTTGAAAAAATTAAAATTATAAATTCGAATGGGAAGATCACTTTACGGTCGTCAAACCGAGAAGAGGAAATACACCTCCAGGCGACTTTGTAATAGTCTTGGAACCTGGACTTCTAGATGAGGGAGTCTAGGAAAGGTCCCACGACCTGATCAGGAAAAACCGAAACTGGTAGTACATATGTGCAGTAGGTATCAGATAAGCAAATCGTAAAAATTATCTTCGAGGGCGCCGCGCGTCGTATCTAAGCTATGTATTATAATAGAGACAGCGGAAATTTATACTTACGAAGTTGTGCCCTAATCGTAAAAATTATCTTAGAGGGCGCCGCGCGTCGTATCTAAGCTATTTATTATAATATAAACAGCGAATATTGATACCTACAAAAGGCGCCAGAATCTAAAAATGGTCTTCGAGGGCACCGTACGTCGTATCTAAGCTATTTATTATAATAGAGACAGCGACAGCGGATTTTGATACCTACAAAAGGCAAAGAAATCTAAAAATGGTCTTCAAGGGCGCCGTGATTCGTATCTAAGCTATTTATTATAACAGAAACAGCGGAAATTATTGATTCCTACGGAAGGCGCCCGAATCGTAAAAATTGTCTTCGAGGGCGCCGCGCGTCGAACCTAAGCTATGTATTATAATAGAAACAGCGGATATTGATACCTACGAAAGGCGTCCGAATCCTAAAAATTGTCTTCGAGTGCGCCGATAGTCGTATATGTGCTATTTGATTATCTGATACCTGGTACAAGTTATACTTTGTTGTACTCACTGGCTTCACTATGTAAGTTTCTCTAGCAGTTTCTGTTTCTTCATTAAGTAAAAACAGTTTTTATGGGAATGGTAGCCGCCTACCCTTTATGTAAAGGTTAAAAAAATTTAGCGTTTAATTTTTTTAATGGATAGATACTAACGAAGGCAAAAGGCGCACCGGCCCAGTCTGGGCCTGAAATGATCGTAACTGTACCTAGCGACTAATGCCAGGTTAAGTACAGTCCGTTTAATTTACTTACCATTGCACGTCATTATTTACGATAGAGATTTAAGTTGACATTGTTGCCCAATTACAAAAAATTCTTGAATTAATTTTAAATCAAATACATCACAATTTTTGCGGAAGTGGATTATACAGCAAAACAAATTAATATTCAATGTAAATAAATAAAAACTTTAGAAATAGAAAGCAAGAATTAAGTTATAATCTTACGTAAAAATACATAATAAAAACAGTAAATATAATTAAACAAATACTTATAGTAAAGAATATAAACAAATATGAAGTGTCATCACCGCAACTGTCAAATAAATGTTACCAATTTATGCCAAAATATCACATTCGTTCGATTATAGTTACAGTGTATTCCGAACGAATGTGCTTCATAAAAACGCTTTATAATCCATTAATACAAATTAAATAAAACATATTATTGTGTATTTTTTTAAGTTAACATTAATAGAAATCTTTAAGAGGATGGGTACGTATTTTCGGCTGCAATGCTATTCAAATGGGGATTCATTTTTTTCGAATCCTGAGAAAACTAATAAGTATTTTTGAAAAATTTAAACGCAGAATGAAAGATTACGTTATTAGCGAGGGCCGAAAGTCCCTGAGAACTTCTATAATGTTTATTTTAATAAGTTACAGGGGTGAAAAACTAAGAGAAAATTTAGTGTGATTTTTAATTTCAAATATCTCATTCAAAATAAACTTTTTATTTATTCTAAGGGACTTTCGGCCCTCGGTAATAATTTAGTCTTTCATTCTGCGTTTAAATTTTTCAAAAATATTTATTGGTTTTTTCAGGATTCGAAAAAAATGAACACAATGTCCGTGGTAATATTTTCCAAATCTATCTTTGTCTTACAACGCACCCAGTCGAATAGAATATTGTCAGCATATTGTCAGTGACAGTTTTAAATATTTGACATGGCATCGGGAATATTTTGAGTTGTTGATTAAATAATGTTGATTTATAGTGTATTTGATAAATAATTGATTTAAGACGTGAAATTAATAGAAAGTTATTTATTGTATATTATTTGTGGAAGATCCAAGCAGAGACTACATCAGGATAATTGATAATAATATTCTGTGATCCAAGTATTTTTTGTTGTTAAAGATGTTCAAAATTGTAAGCGTTCCATAGTAACAATATATTATTAAAAAATCACTTTAACACTTTTCTCGATTGAGTATTAGTTTTTGTTTTACTTATAAATTATTACAATCACTGAATACATACAGTCGGAAAAATGAAAGAATACCCATGAACGAACATATAAAACACGCTGTATTTTTCTGTCACCGTGTCACAAAGAAAATTGTCCAGTGCAAGTACATGTAACAATAATTATTACATGTACAGTTACGGTCACTGAATAGTTTACACTTTAATTTTTACATTGTAATACTGCAAAAATAACAGTGTCGTACGGATTTGATAAATGTCAAAGTCAAAAAATTTGAAAAAGTCAATGCTTGTCAAAAATTTCAGAAATGTTGAAAAATAAAATAAAACGATATCAAACTCCTCCAAAATGATTATAATGCATTTGAGTGATGCGCAAAAAGCAAGAGCAGTTGCCAAACTCGAAGAAGGTTGGTCACTATGGCACGTTACTGCAGATTTAAACGTGAGTCATATGTGCATATGGAAAATCAAACAAAGATGTGTTTATCAATATTTAATATAAAATAGATTTAAAATAAAAGGGTATTTTAAAACCAGACTTCCTTATTTTCGTTATTAATACCATAATCAAGTTTATTCAAAAAGACTTCTTTCTATACTTTTCATTTTGTTAAATTTTGTAAAATATATTATTTTGATTTTTTAATTTTAATCAACCCATTCTAGGTACACCACTGGTAACGTCACTTTGACGTAAAAGGTGCGTTTACACGGGGTAAAAATTTTAAAAATCGGCTCCTAGATACGTAATCCTGTAAACTATTTAATGACCGCAACTGTACTTGAGCTGGCCAATTTTTTGTGACACGGTGACAGGAAAATACAGCGTGTTTTATATGTTGGTTCATGGGTATTCTTTCATTTTTCCTACTGTAGTTGGTGAAAAAAATATCACATTTATTAACTGAATTAATAATTTGCAATTATACAAATAGCAGTTATCCAAGAACAGTCAAAAGCCATCTCTTTAAGTTAATGATGACATTTTCAAGTAGAATGACATTCTAGTAATGTTTACATATCCATACCAGTGTGAATTTCACTACACGTAATTTGCCGTGTAAAGACAGGAAAAGTAGGGAAAGCCGTAAAATATTTGCGAATTATGTACCCATGGCCTTAAATATTATTTCTACGCGTATATAATAAAATATGCCTAGTAGAATAGAATAGAAATATGCTTTATTGTCATGCAAAATTGTACAATTTTATCGACAAAGCTTATAAAAAGTCAAGAAAACAAAACAATAACAATTCAATTTACTAAAATTACATAAATCGTCAATATATTTACAATAATAACAATAATAATGAAGTTAAACAGAAGTAATCAATTGCAAAATTTAAGTAAATTGCAAATGCATAGTCTACCTAGTAATTAATAAGTTTAAAAGTTAAGTTGCTGCATATGACACCCAAATATAGACAAAAAAATGATAATAAAAATACTGCTTGTGCAAAGGGTACTGTAATTTCTTAGTTATTGATTAAGCAAATCTTCTACTGAATAATATGGTCTTTCAGATAGGTAGGCTTTTGTCAGTTTACGGAATTTGGGGAAAGATGCTCCAGATTTAAGTTGTAGAGGGAGATGATTGTAAAGTTTTTTTGCGGAATATAATATAGATTTCTTTACTAACTCAGAGGACGGGGTCGGCATATAGACGTCAAACGTAGAATTTCTCGTGAAGTAGTCATGATTAGGTCTTGGTGGAAAGACATGTAGATGTTTACGAATTAAGCAAACAGTTTCTAAAATATACAAAGATGGAAGGGTTAAAATTCTGTGATCTTTGAAGTAACTTCTGCAATGTGTTGTTCTTCTGAGGCCAAACAGATATATAATTGCTCTTTTTTGTAATTTGAAAATAACATCGAATTGGGCAGCTGTACCAGAACCCCAAAAAGGAAGACCATAACGAAGATGTGACTCGAACAAAGAAAAATATGTTATTTTGGAAGATGCTAAATTGAGTTCATTCGAAACAGATCTTATAGCATAGCAAGCTGAGGATAGTTTCTTCCTTAACAAATCGATATGGTGGGACCATTTAAGGTTGCTGTCTAAAAAAATACCAAGAAATTTTACAGAATCAACGGTACTGATCTGGCTGTTATTAAGAGGTAAAGGTTGAAGGACTCCTTTATAAGACAATGCTACTGTTTTATCTACGTTAAACGAGAATAAATTAGAGTCAGACCAGGTTTTTATTGTAAGTAGATCAGAAGTTATAGTAGCATGAAGAGTTGCAATAATTTGAGTTGCTCCAAGTGATACTGGTATCATCAGCAAAAAGAAAGACTTTTCCATCGATTTTTAAACTAGTGATGTCATTAATAAAGATAAGGAAAAGTAGAGGACCCAATACTGAACCTTGAGGTACCCCACATACAATGTTTTTGAGACTAGAGTCTGTATCATTTGCTCTAACCAGTTGTTTCCTATCATCCAAGTAAGATTGGAACCAATCTAAAGAAATACCTCGAATTCCTTTAGTTTTCTTATCAAAATGTTATGATTTACACAATCAAAAGCTTTGGCGTAGTCACAAAAAACGGTGGCAGTGTGAAGATTATTGTTCAGTGCTTGATAAACCTCATGCAGTACAGAAAAGATGGCATCAGTGGTGCATTTATTATTTAAAAGCCGAACTGATTTTGTGATAAAATGTTGTTTTCAACTAGAAAGGACATAAGTCGGTCTTTTATGAGTCTCTCAATAATTTTGGAGAGTACCGGTAGTAGTGCAATAGGTCTATACTTGCAGGTATTAGATATTTCACCACCCTTATGAAGAGGAATAATGATGGCTGTCTTCAGGCCAGGAGCGTCATTTGAAATTTTGTTTGGTGGGGGGGGGCAAGCACTATATATACAATACATTATATATGATGTTATGATGAATATTGATGTATTTTTTGTAAATTTCAGTCATTTTTTAGGGCCAGGGGGGCAAATGCCACCCCTGGACGCCCAAATGACGCCCCTGCTTCAGGCACTCAGGAAATTTATCTTTCTCAGAGGAATCATTAATCAGTGAGATGAGGACTTCTAACACATTTTCTGGGAGATTAGAAAAAATTTTTATCGATAGACCATCAGTACTACAGGAGGATTTGCTTTTGATACTATTGATTGTTTGGATCAGTTCAGATTTATCGACTGGTTTTATAAAGAATGAATTCGAGACCTTTCTTGAATAAGGGAGATAAGTAGTAGCTGTAGTAGTAGCTGTAACGCCAATGTACTCGGCAAAGTGATTCTAAAAAAGAACACACCTATCGCCTAAATATTCCGTGTTGGTATCATGTGACGTCTCTGGCTATGACGCGGATGACGTGCAACGGTATGTAAATTAGATGGAGTATATGTACTCTCAAATGTATTTTCAGCTTACTTGCCTCAATAAATTGCTTAAAACAAATCTCACACTTGTTAAGGTTTTTCTTCAGTGTGCACTCTCAAATGTATTTTCAAACTACTTGCTGTAATAAATTGTTTAAAACAAATCTCACACTTGTAAGGTTTTTCCCCAGTGTGCACTCTCAAATGTGTTTTCCAACTACCTGCAGTAGTAAATTGCTTAAAACAAATATCACACTTGTAAGGTGTTTCTCCAGTGTGCACTCTCAAATGTGTTTTCAAATTACCTGCAGTAGTAAATTGCTTAAAACAAATATCACACTTGTAATGTGTTTCTCCAGTGTGCACTCTCAAATGTGTTTTCAAATTACCTGCAGTAGTAAATTGCTTAAAACAAATATCACACTTGTAAGGTTTTTCCCCCGTGTGCACTCTCAAATGTTTTTTCAAACTACCTAATTCAGTAAATTCCTTAAAACAAATTTCACACTTGTAAGGTTTTTCCCCAGTGTGCACTCTCAAATGTTTTGTCAAAGCACTTGCAGTACTAAACTGTTTTAAACAAATTTCACACTTGTGTGGTTTTTCTCCGTTGTGTACTGTCATGTGAGTAGTTAATTGATATTTTTGAGCAAACCGATTACAGCAAATCTCACACTGATAAGGTTTTTCTCCAGTGTGCACTGTCGAATGTTTTTTCAAAGCACCTGGAGTACTAAATTTCTTAAAACAAATCTCACACTTGAAAGGGTTTTCCCCAGTGTGCACTCTCAAATGATATTTGAAATTACCTGCTGTAATAAATTGTTTAAAACAAATATTACACTTATAAGGTATTTCTCCAGTGTGGACTCTTAAATGTTGTTCAAAAGAACCTTTGTGAGAAAACTGCTTAAAACAAATCTCACACTTATGTTTTCCCCCCGTATGCACTCTCAAATGTACTTTAAAATCACTTGCACTACTATATTGTTTTAAACAAATCTCACACTTGTGAGGTTTTTCCCCAGTGTGCACTCTCGAATGTATTTTCAAACCATTTGCTTGAGTAAATTGCTTGAAACAAATCTCACACTTGTGAGGTTTTTCCCCAGTGTGCACTCTCAAATGTCTTTTCAAATTAGCGGCTTCACTAAATTGCATAAAACAAATCTCACACTTGTAAGGTTTTTCCCCTGTATGTGTTCTCAAATGTCTTTTCAAATAATTAGCAGAACCTAACTGTTTTAAACAAGTTTCACACTTGTAAGGTTTTTCCCCAGTGTGCACTCTCAAATGTTTTTTCAAAGTACTTGGGTCACTAAATTGCTTAAAACAAATCTCACACTTGTGAGGTTTTTCTTCAGTGTGTACTCTCAAATGTCTTTTTAAATCACTTGCTGAAACAAATTGTTTAAAACAAATCTCACATTTGGAAAGATTTTCCCCAGTGTGTACTCTAAAATGTCCTTTCAAACGACTTGATCCACTATATTGCTTAAAACAAATCTCACACTTGTAAGGTTTTTCTCCAGTGTGCCCTCTCAAATGTCTTGTCAAATAACTAGCGGAACTACACTGTTTTAAACAAATTTCACATTTAAAAGGTCTTTTTCCAGTCACAACTTTTATAATTTTATTTAATGTTGTTCCTTCGGTGTGTAGACTCACATCATTTCCTTTGTAAGATGAACCTTCAATGGGTTCTTCCATAATTTCCACTTTTGTTTCCTCTTGAAGACAACCTAAAATATTAACCAACTATAATGTAATTGTTTGAGTAAAACGGAAAATGAATACAATAATCAAATTAACATGTTCACTACCAAAGGGTACTTACGTTTCTTTCTTATAGACATCATGCTATTTAAATTGCTGGTATGTGCAATACGGTCCCCAGCTCAAGGGTGAACCACTGGTCTATGAGAAAAATCAATGTGGTCCATATATGAGTCGTTTGGTAGTGAACGAGTTACGTACGGCATAATAAAATTTAGTCTTGTTTTATAATTATTATTTAGAAACATATAGCCCGATCAGGGAACACAAAATTTTACGAAAACCTCCAAAAAAAAAATAAACGAAGGATGAAAATTTGGAAATAGGTAGTTAAAATTGTCTATTATTATATAAAAAAAAGTTTACAATTCTACATCCCCTTCATTTTACAAAAATTGGGAAATACGGTGTGAAAAATATTTTCTCGAGAGTGAATTATTATATTAGTGGAGATACGTGGATGATATACTAGTATGCTTTACAGGAACTAACAGACAACTTGACCAATTTCTATCATATATTAATTCACTTCATAATAATATTGAGTTTACAATAGAAACAGAACAGAATAACATGTGTTCTCCGTATATCATAAACCTACCCATACTGACACAACTATACACAATTCATCATCCCATCCTACACAACACAAATGAGCAGCCTACCATAGCATGATACATAGACTGACAGAAATTCCCATGACAAAAAATACCTTCGAGATAGAACTAAACATCATTAAACAAATAGTAGTAAACAACGGCTATAACGAACAAACAGTTAACAAAATTTTAAACCAAAAACTCTATAAGAAAGCCCTGAAATTAGTGTATCCACCACCACAGAAAGAACCCAGTACCTTCTGCTCTCACACATATACTGGCAAGATAACAACAAAAATAGCCAGATACATAAAAAAGAAAGGAATAACACCAGCTTTCAGAACTAACAACAACTTAAAAAATTTTATTAAGAACAATAAAAGCCGAAAGAGAAAGCAACTACAGAGTGGTGTGTACAAACTAACTTGTGGTGACTGTCCGAAAACGTACATCGGTCAAACTGGCAGAACTTTTGACAAACGGATAGCAGAACACAAAAGGGCATTCAACAATAGAAAAACAGACACTTCTACATACGCACTTCACCTTCTAGATCATAATCATTCTTTCAATGAAGAGTTTAAAATTCTACATATTCAAAATAAAGGCCTTAAGCTATCTTTTTTAGAATCTATGGAAATTAATAAACTGAAAAATACAGATATAATTCTGAATGACCAACTCGAGACAAACAGCTCCCCACTCCTCAACCTCTTCAGTTGAAGACTTAAAAATGCAAACACATTGTAAACTATTATCACTTGAGAAAGGCACTCCGCCGAAACAACTGTAGTCACTTAGTTATAATAAATTTTGTGGAAGTATAGAAAACAAACGTTTTCAGTGTTTTATTGTTAGAAAAAATATACGTTTAAATTAGGCCCGGAATGGGATAAAATGACTAATTCTAAGCAACTTTTGTTCTATACAGTTTTTTCTTTAAGTCAATACTTTTCGAGTTATTTGCGAGTGAATGTGTTCATTTTTAACAAAAAAAAAAACATGTTTTGGACAGTATTTCGCAGATAACTCAAAAAGTAGGTATTTTAGCGAAAAAGATAGTCTTAGTAAAAATATAGCTTATAAAAAATTTAAAAAAATGGTGTACGCTTGAGGTCTGCAGACCCAGTAGAAGCAGAGTTGTAGCTAATGAAAAGTAGGTTCTTCTTCGTCAAATTAAAAATCGAATATTTCAATGAGAAATAACCAAAAAACAGAGCACTTTTCGGGAAAAATTAATTCCAACTTTTTTAAAGCGTTTAAAAAAAGGTTTACTTTTGTTTTATAAAAAAAAACTTCTAACATTAAAAGTAAGTGAGTTACGCTCAAAATATTGTTGGTCCCTTTTATTTTTTGGTACAAAAATCTCGAAAATCACCCCCTAATTAACTTCCCAAATGAAATTAATCGTTACCGCTTCACAAGTTCCTTTACTTATGTATTGTTTATATTATCTATAAGTTTCATTGGTTCAAAGTGCTCATTTTTGAAAAAAAAATGGGTTTAAAATAAAACATTTCTTTTTAATTTTGAAAAAAAATGGAATTGTTCATGGAATTAACTTAAAAATTATTAGTAATACCAAAAATCTTAAAGAGTAATAAAATGTATGTTTTGCTGTTCTGAATATTTTTGCTTTTTTGTTTTCTTGTTGGACCAAAATTTGTTATGCTATGGCTGTTCAAATTTTGCCTAAACTCGTGATTAGTTACTCGTTCAAACCATTTTAACTACAGCTTTTTCAAAAATAAGCACTTTGAACCGATGAAACTTACAGATCATATAAATAATACATAAGTAACTTGTGAAGTGGCAATGATAAAATTTATCTGTGATGCTAATTAGGGGGTGATTTTCGCGATTTTTTTACCAAAAAATAAAAGGGACCAACAATATTTTGAGCATAACTCACTTACTTTTAACTTTTTACAAGTTTTCTTAAAAACCAAAAAAAACCTTTTCTTAAACGCTTTAAAAAAGTTGAAATGAATTTTTCCCGAAAAGTGCTCAGTTTTTGGGTTATTTCACATTGAAATATTCGATTTGGAATTTAATGAAGAAGAACCTACTTTTCATTAGCTACAACTCTGCTTTTACTGACTTCAAGCATACACCATTCTTTTCAGTTTTTTATAAGCTATATTTTTGCTAAGAATATTTTTTCGCTCAAATACTTACTTTTTTGAGTTATCTCCGAAAAAAAGGCCAAAAACATGTTTTTTTTTCTGTTAAAAATGAACATATTCACTTGCAAATAACTCGAAAAGTATTGACTTAGGGAAAAAACTCTATAGAACAAAAATTGCTTAAAATTAGTCATTTTATCCAATTCCGGACTTATTTTGAATGTATATTTTTCACCTTCGAGAGGGGGGTATTCCCCTCCATTTTACAAAAATGTAGAATTGTAAACTTTTTCTTACATAATAATAGACAATTTCAACTACCTATTCCCAAATTTTCATCCTTCCTTTATTTTGTTTGGGGTCAGATTTTTTGATCGGGCTAATAAGAAACATTTCGTCACCTTAGTACATACTACAACTAGGTAACTAAAAAAAAAGCATTCTTTATAAAACCAGCTTTAAAATTAGTGTTTCCTATCTGATAATTATTGTATACAGTGGAACCTCGATTATCCATCAGGGCACCGGACCAAGGGTATGACAGATAATAATCGAAAAGACGGTTAACAGAACATTAAAAAGAAATACACAATGAATGTTCGAATTTGAATCAAACTGAATTATATTGACTGTAATAATTATTGTGCTGTGCGTTTTAATTTTCGGCTTGCGATTCTAAAAATAGAACTCTAAAAGCAGGGTATCATTTATCATTACCTATTTAAATTGAAATTTAATCCAGAGCCCTGAATAAGAACAAAAATTATTTACATAAAAAAATGCGGTGGTGGCATAACTGCACGTGTACATTTCAAGGAATTTCGTTTGGCTTATCGCAATGCTCAAACAAAATGAATTGATGACTAAATTTTTACTTATATGTAGTCAATATAACTTATGTATGGACCCTGACGGTTAACAGAGGTGACAGTTAATAGAAAGACGGATAATCGAGGTTCCACTGTATTATAATTATCAATGTGTTACTATAGCATCAGAAATGTAGTTCTGAACTGGGACAATATAAAATTTTAGCTGTGTTGTCAATTTTTTGAAAAAAAAACTAGATTGTGGCACTGGCTTAAAAATTGATTTAAGGTCAGTTTTCTATATTTTAATTTGCATGAGTAACAAACGTTTATTCGCAACAAACTGTAAGAGTTGAAAAGTTCAGAAAATAAAAATACCTCACTCATCTTCAGAACTCTCAGATTCCTGCTGTTAATTTCTTTTCGCATCTCCCTGGTATGGCAAATTTTCATAAAATGACGGATTCCAATGGTACTGCTGGAGGGGATAATGCAAATAAGGAATTTAAATTGACATATTTTTTTGAAATAGTAATTACATAACATTGAAGAATTATATAACAGCTTTATTGTATGTGGGACACACTGTCGATCGCAAGAAAAATCAACTCGAGATAGTAGAACAAAATTATAGACATAACCCCAAAATTTTCAAGCCGGTAAATTGTTCTTGAATAATGCAAATTTTTTAGAGCAGTTTCCACCACTTTGTTCCTTTTGGAACCCATACCATAATTAACACTAAAATTATGTCCACAACATAACAGCTTATAGACCAAGAGGCAGTGCTGAAAAATCTATTTGAATTTACTAAAGCTAGATTTTTCACAGTTGATTACTGTGAGTGTGTAGAGAAACATACTGCGGTCGGTCAAGCGAAACGTAGAACAGGAGTTACTGAGAAGGTATCAAAGTTGCTTTCCTACGAAGGTAATTAAATCCATTTACTAAGGCTGAAAATCAGTACACACATTCTAAATTAAATATTAATAAAAGTTATTATAGTCGGTCAGCTGTATGACTGGACAGAGCCGGTCGGTCGGCCCCAACAGTCGATTGAGGAAATAAAGCATTTTGGCTCTCAATTTTTTCGTCCATCATGGATTTACTTAAAATTTTTACAGAAGGTAAAGAATAGTCCAAGGATCATTTTATACAGGGTGTCCCTAAAAAATTGGTCATAAATTATACCACAGATTCTGGGGTCAAAAATAGGTAGATTGAACCTCACTTACCTATATACAATAGTGCACACAAAAAAAGTTACAACCCTTTGAAGTTACAAAATGAAAATAGATTTTTTTTCATATATCGAAAACTCTCTCAAGATTTTTTATTGAAAATAGACATGTGGCATTTTTACGGCAGCAACATCTTAAAAAAAAATTAAGTAAAATTTTTGCACCCCATACAAATTTTATGGGGGTTTTGTTCCCTTAAATCCCCCCAAACTTTTGTGTACGTTCCAATTAAATTATTATTGTGGCACCATTAGTTAAACACATTATTTTTAAAACTTTTTTGCCTCTTAGTACTTTGTCGATAAGCCAGTGTTTATCGAGATATTTTGAATATTTGTCGAATCCACCACATATTTGTATATGGTTAGGTACGGTTATAGAGACCTGTAATAATCTGAAAATTTATTTATAATTGACATTTTTAGGTATATTTTGAAAAAGAAGCTACATCTCGATAAAAGGTGACTTATGAACAAAAGACTAAGAGGAAAAGTTTTAAAAACACTGTGTTTAACTAATGGTATGGTCGAAGCGAAGATCGGTGGGATATGTGCATTTTATCAATGAAATTCGATATTTTTAAGATATTCCAGAAGCCGCTACAGATAAAATGTTTTAACAAACTATTAATCATTGAGAATTACTCGACGGATATTAGTACAGTTAAAATAATTAAGACGATAACCGGACAATAATGATTTAATGAGTGAAATTTGAAGTTTTTTTACTTTAATGACAAAAAGAGCAAGCCCATTAGCAGAACCCAATTAAAAATTATTTTGTACATCATATTTGAAACATTATTTGGCTGAAAATCTCATGTTTGTTGGCAAAAAAAATATATTAATTTGTTTGGACTAAATTACAGCTGTGTTTATCTTAAAAAGGGATATGTTACTATCAACATTTACACAGTGTTGCCAAACTGAATTTTGTTATTTTGGGTGTAAATTTTTTCCACGGATCTCCGAGGGTACAATACCACAATAATAGTTTAATTGGAACGTACACAAACATTTGGGGGGTTTAAAGGAACAAAACCCCCATAAAATGTTTACGTAAATATATTGAAAAAGAAGCCGCATCTCAATAAAAACTGGCTTATCGAAAAAATACTAAGATGCAAATAAGTTTTAAAAACGTTGTGTTTAACTAATGGTACCACAATAATGAATTAATTGGAACGTACACAAAAGTTTGGGGGGGTTAAAGGGAACAAAATCCCCATAAATTTTTTATGGGGTGGAAAAATTTCACTATAATTTTGTTTTAAGATGTTCCTGCCATAAGAATGATACATGTCCATTTTCAATAAAAAATCTCTAATAGTTTTCGATATATTGAAAAAAATCGATTTTCATTTTGTAACTTCAAAGGGCTGTAACTTTTTTTGTGAGCACATTTGTACTAAGGTAAGTTAGGTTCAATCGAACTATTTTTGACCCCAGAATGTGTGGTATAATTTATGACCAATCTTTTCGGGACACCCTGTATATCATGCCGATATCATACGTTAAAACCTAGGGGGTGGTTGGGGGGTGGCTAAAACCATCTAATTCGATGGAAAAAGTGATTCTAAGAAAAAAATATTTTTCAAATTTTCTTCGTAAAACTTAGTTAAAACTCGAGTTATTCGCGCTTGAAAATAACAGTTTTTTGACGAAAAAATCGACTTTTTTAGAGGGTTTTTTGAGAATACCTCGAAAAATATGCATTTAATCAAAAAAACTGTAGATATCGAAATTACATCTTTTAGTAACACAAACCAAAGTCTTTTCCTATAATATGTTTAAGACCAATACAAACCGAGATACGGCATGTTAAAAGTTAGTTTTTTTCGTCAAATGCATAATTTGAAATATTCAAAGCCAAATAGTGGGAAAAATTTTTCGAGGAAAACTTAAATAATCATTTTTCAAGTATACAATTAGACCTTTCAAAAAAAATTATAAAATGTTTCTAGCATGAAAATTAAGCGACATATAATCAAAAAATGTCGGTACCTGCTTTTCTCTACGAAAAAATCAGTGAAAACAACCCCCTAACTACCTTGCTAATTCAAAATTGGTCTTCGCCTTTCTGTAGTTCCTTTATATTTATATTGTCAATACACTCAAGGAGTTTGACCTATTTAAAATGCCTAATTTTGGAAAAATTGGAGTTTAAAGAAAAATTGATTTTTTGCAATTAGGTATTTTTCACCTTTTAATTCAAAATATCTCTGAAAATACTGAAGATACGAAAAAAATTATGAACTACTAAATTTTAGCTATTTTAATGACTGAA
Source organism: Diabrotica virgifera virgifera (assembly GCF_917563875.1). NCBI lineage: Eukaryota > Metazoa > Arthropoda > Insecta > Coleoptera > Chrysomelidae > Diabrotica > Diabrotica virgifera. The sequence goes on from NC_065451.1 coordinate 55,684,700, forward strand.
TTACCCTGTGCATAGATTTTCATTACAGTGAATAGTTAGTCAGATATAGCTGTTTAAAACCTCTATTTACCAGCAAACACCCCCTTATTCGAGCCCTTTAAACCCGCCCCAATTAAAAACTAAGGGATCTTACGGAATTTAATTTACACAGTCTTATAGCTCTTTAAAAATCGTACACAATCATTTTTGAAGAAACTTTTTATCGACAAAAATATATAGAATATTTTTCGAGGTATTCTCAAAAAAACCCTCTAAAAAAGTCGATTTTTTCGTCGAAAAATTGTTATTTTCAAGCGCGAATAACTCGAAAAATATTAGTTTTATGAAGAAAATGTACAAAATAGTTTTTTCTTAGAATCAGTTTTTCCATCGAATTACATGGTTAAAATGTAATAAAAAATTCCCACCCCCGCGATGGGGTGGCAACCACCCCCAAGGTTTTAGCGTATAATGGCGGCATGATATAGAAAATGATCCTCGGACTATTCCCTACCTTCTGTGAAAATTTCAAATAAATCCATGCTGAACAAAAAAATTGCGAGCTAAAATGCTTCATTACCTCAATCGACTATTGGGGCCGACCGACCGGCTCTGTCCCGTCATACAGCTGACCGACTATAATAACTTTTATTTATATTTAATTTAGAATGTGTGTACTGATTTTCAGCCTTAGTAAATGGAAATAATTACCTTCGTATGAAAGCAACTTTGATACCCTCTCAGTAACCCCTGTTCTACGTTTCGCTTGACCGACCGCAGTATGTTTCTCTACACACTCACAGTAATGAACTGTGCAACATCTAGCTTTAGTAAATTAAAATAGATTTTTCAGCGCTGCCTCTCCGTCTATTAGTTCACGTGTTTACCGAACCTAACACAATAGTTGAACAAGTAGATAAATCGTCCTACTGAGGAACCCTTGTGTGTACAACTAGATAACTCAACATATACAGTTATAGCATTCAGCATTGCAATACTCAGACATGTATCTACCTGTTGCAGTGGCCCATTACATCACAAATAATTGAGATGGAAATTGTCGAGTTGTAGCATTCAACGCAGCAATCCACGAAGGTTTGTTTAAATGGAATAACTCAAAATCATATTATTTTGAGTTGCCTAGTTGTAGTACTTAAGGTGACAATTTATATTTATTTTAAAGATCACACATAATTTTATATAAACATGTAAATTTTCTACATGTTTATAACATTTAACCCTTTCAATACAGTTGCTGTACAAGTACAATTTTCATTTTCAGACACTGTACTTTATATAATAACTGATAAATTACCAGGGTTTGAAATCTAAATAGTAATGGGAGACTGCAATGCCAAAGTCGGAAGAGAGGATATATATGAGAACATAATAGGAAAATACAGTAAGCATGAAGTGTCGAATGATAATGGCCAAGAATAATAGACAGAAAGGCAAATGGTGATAAGAAGCACACAATTATGTCGAAAAGATATAATATATATAAAGGAACATGGATTTTCCCTGATAAAAAGACGGTACATCAGATAGATCATATTTTAATAGAGAAGAAACATGCAAACAATGTAATAAATGTAACAAGCATCAGAGGAACGGAATGTAACTCAGACCACTACTTGATGAGAACAGAATACAGAATAACAGAATCGAGCATAACATAAAGAAAAACAATAAAACAAAATTATGATATTATTAAGATATTACAAAACAATTTAACATAGCAATATTAAAAGATAATAACACATTGAAGAAATATGAACAGGGAATAACCAACAGACTAATCAGGGAGCAAGAAACATCAGACCCAGACAAATAATGGGGAAACATAAAAGAAGCAATCCTGAACACAACTTAAGTAATCCTAGTGAAAACCAAGAGAAAACACAAAACAAAAGATTGGTATGATTAAAAATGTCAAGAAGTAGCAGAAGTAATAAGAAAGGTAAGGCTAAAAAATCTCACAAATAATGAAGATAGCAATAGAAAAGAATACATAGAATTGAGAAAAATCATGAAAAGAAAATGTAGAAGCAAAAAAAGAAAATACAACGAGAACAAACTAAAAGAAATATAAGAGAAATTAAAAAAAAGAAATAAGATCATTCTACCAGGAAGCAAAAAAAATGGAAAGAGGATATCAGAAAACAGAACAGAACAGAACTGCTAAATAAGAGCGAAGTACGAAAGGAAACAAACCATGAAATTGAAGATGATCAGATAGCAATAGATCACAGAGCAAGAAATAGAGAACGAAATAAAGAGACTGAAAAATAACAAAAGTCCAGGAATAACAGAAATATCGGCCGAAATGATAAAATTAGGAGGGACAAGATTAGAAAAAGAGATATATGACCTGATAAAAAGAATATGGGAAATAGAAAAATGCCAGGAGAGTGGACCATAGCAAGGATATACCCTATACATAAAAAAGGTGCTAGAATGCTATGCGAAAACTATAGAGGCATTGCACTACTAGAAATAGCTTACAAAATCTTGGCAAAAGGTATGAGAAAAAGGCTAAATCAATATTTGGGAAAAATATTGGGAGAATACAAGGCAGGTTTTAGAAACAACAGATCAACAACCCACCAAATATTTGCCTTAAAAGAAATACAGGCTACCTTTTACGAACATAAACCAGTACTATATGCTTTATTCATCGACTTTAAGCAAGCCTACGACACAGTAAATAGATAGCAGATGTACGAACTGATGAAAGAATTGGGGATACCAAGTAAAATTGTCAGGATGGTAAAGATGACAATAGAAACCACAACAAACGAGATAGCATGGAAAGGTTATACAACCAAAAAGTTGCAAACCAAGGAAGGATTACAACAAGGAGACCCACTATCAACAACTGCATTCAATCTAACATTAGAAGGAATAATCAGGAAAAGCAGAATAAACATGCAAGAAACGATATTTAAAAACGGCCACCAATGCATAGCATTTGCAGATGATCTGACACTATTAGCAATAAGCAAGAAAGAACTACAAAAGTAAATGAAAAACATAATAACAGAAGGTAAAAAACTGGGACTTAAAATAAATGAAGAAAAGACAGAGTATATGATAATGGGAGAGATCCAAAAAGAAAAAGGAAATAACATCATAGTACAAATAGATGGAAAAAACATACTCGTTCAAAAGAGCAAAAGAAATTAATTAGCCAGGAGCCAAAATAGATGAAAATGGTCATGAGGAAGGGAAGATCAAGGCAAGAATAGCTAAAGGAAATAAAAAGTATGGAGCATTACGCACATTAATGAAATCCAAATAGGTGTCAAGAAAAACAAAAATCAGAATTTATAAGACTGGTATCAGACCTACAGTAACATGTGCATGCAAAACATGGGTGCTGAAAAAGTCAGAAACAGACCTTTAAGAAAGATGGGAAAGAAAAATGCAAAGAGCAATATATGGAGGTGTGAAAATAGGTCAGTGGAGAAGAAGAACCAATAAAGAATTTGAAGAACTATATAAAGAGCCAATGATCAAAGCACAGAGAATACGATATTTAGGACACATCGAGTGAATGGGAAGTAAAGAATGCCAAAAATAGTACTCTCACAAAGATCAATACAAAAGAGAAGGAAAGACAGGCCAAGGAAAAGATGGAAGGACAGTTTAGACGAAGACCTGAAGAAAAGTAACATTGAGAGATGGAAAGAACTAACATTGGACAGAAGGAGATGGTCGAAGGTGGTGAAGGAGTGTATAAAAAGACTGAAGTGTAATTAAATAAAATTTATAAGACTAAAATAAAATGTAATCAGAAATGTAAACATTTTAGCCCTAGGCCTACAAGGCCTCTTGAGCTTAATAAATAAATAGTACTATATATTATTTTTCATTTCATTATGAGCAGGCACTGTACTATTAAGCAAATTAATGTCCATCGTTTAGGTTCTGCAACCATATATTTTTCAGTATTCGCATCTTTGGAGGACTGTCCATTTTGCTCACTTGTACCATTCATGTTCCTGTTTTTTGAAGTTTTTTTGTAATAAGGATGAAAAGAAAAGCAAATATAAACAACAGAGCGACTGGTTTGATCAGAGTACAAACTTTCCTGACACAACCTGACTCCACCCTTTTTGAATGGATTTTTTAAGTAATTAAAGATGAGACAACTACTAATAAATGGATTGTCTAAGGGACAACTGACAAAAGAAATCGGGCTCAGTGTACGAGGTTGCCAATTTAATATCGAAGGTATGAGAAGAACAAACAATTAGTAGAGGAGTGTACAATAGCAGTCAATTGAATATGTCAACTAAATTTTTGTATGTAAAAATTAACTATTATTATTTACAATGCATTGTCATTTTTATTTATGTACAAAAACTGTGATGTAATAGCCATAGGCCTAGGCTAAATAAATAAACTTGAATGGGTTAACTCTTATACTTTGGTGGATAAGGGGAAATGGATTTTAAAATTAAATATACCTTTTATAAATTATTTTGATTAATTTTTTTAAATTGTGAGTACAATAACATTGTAAAAAAATTATTCCGATTTATACTAAATCTCTACCATTGATTGAAATATAGGGGGTTGATATCAAATATATCAATAAACGATCTCATCATCATTCTTTGCCTTATTCCTATGCGGGGTCGGCTTCCCTAATTGCATTTCTCCACACAATTCTATCTTGAGTAATCAATATTAATCCCCTTTACCAACATGTCCTGCCTTATCGTCTCCCCCCAGGTCTTCTTTGGTCTTCCTCTCCTACTCCTCCCAGGAATCTGCACTTCAGCTATTCTTCGTATTGGGTGATTAATGTCTCGACGTTGAACATGACCAAACCATCTTAACCTATGCTCTCTCATTTTGGCTTCAATTAGTGCCACCCTAGACTTTCCCTAATAATCCAAATATACTTATTTTTAATGTGATAGTGTGACAAAAATTGAGGATATGGCAAGGGTGATACATGTCAAGCTATTGAGTGCACATGTGGCAGAAATGAGAATGCTTAGATGGATGAGTAGAGTGACAAAAAAGGATAAAATTAAAAATGAGTATATTAGGATTAGGACATGTTGTATATTAGTGCACCTATGTTACTAACCTGTTTCAGTTTCTTGGTTTTCCTCAAATGGATTGCCATGTTGTTCTATTTCAGTATTTATGGGGCATTTCTTCAAATCCAAAGATTGATATGTGTCGAGAGTACTTTCTCTATTGGACTCCTCCTGAATTTCACATTTAAATTCATCCAAAACAGCCTCATCCAAGTGATTATACTCTATTTCTGTTTTACACGTTTCCTCACTAATTTCTCGTTTTACTTCCATTTGATTTTATGCATAGATAAATAAAAACAATTTACACCATACAGAAATAAATAAAATTTTACACCATTTTACATTTTACACCCAAAAAGTGAAATAAATCAAAATCTGTGAAGGAACAAGGAGAAGGAACTAAGGAAGCATTTGTCCTATCATTAATCGATGGAGCTACGGTACTTTATTGGAGATCGATTCACATTCAGTTTGGTTTACGGTTTACCAATGTTTTATTTTTACTTTTACATGTTCTACATGTTTCGGAAATACAATACATTTTTGTATGTACTTTAGTACTTTCTCATTTTTTAATAGGGCTTTTCATTTCATGGCCCTGATTCTAAATCAAATTTCGACACTAAACAAGTCGCTTTCAATATGGCGATGGCGACTGTCGAAATTATTTGACACGGAGATGAATGAATGGCCAAAAGCGAGGTTAGGTTTAGTTTAGATGTGTTTTGTTTATTTCTTGCAAGGAAAACTAAATCAAAAGGTATTATAATATAGCTGGGTTTAATTGAAATTTGCTTGTTTTGAGGAATTAGATAGAATAGTATTAAATTAGAAATATAATAATTGAGAATGTCCACAACATGAATCATCAACTCAATGAAAGATGTGAGGTAATAATCTGGGAAAATTAGTAAAAAACAAGGAAAATTAATTACCAGCTATTTTATTGCTGGACATGCTGAAATAAAATCTTCAAGATTTCCTATATTAGTAATATAGCTGTGCAAAGTCCACAGAAAGTGTGCTATTTTGTTTATAAACAAATTAGCGCTCCGAAATCTTTTTTTTTATTATTGCTCTAAAACTCCGAAAATTTTAACTTTAAACCAAAACACTCACATAAAAATTGACAGTAATTTAATTCTGCACATTAATAATTTATTCCAATTTCCTTCGACGGAAATTTTCTTCGGAAAATTCGGGTTTTCCAAACAAAATCTTTAATTTTCAACTAAAATTTGAGGGAAGTAATTATTTATCAATAATTAAATAATTTGGTGACAGTGACATAAATCTTTTTTGTTATGAGTGTCTTGAAGATATGAAAATTTGTATGTACAAAGAAGACCGGAATTAAAAGGTATCTAATGGTTCAAAGATTAAAATCCTGTTGTTTATAACTCTGTCGCAAATGCCGGTCAAATTTGACCGGTTATACCTGGAATCACTCCTCGCAATTCAATTTGTTTTTCTTCGAAAAGGACACAGAAGCCGTGCTCTTTTCAACAGCGTTAACTTAATTTAATTTAATCTAATATTTTCTGAGGGGTTCTATTTGTTTATAAGCCAAAAAATTGTTTCTTTATAACATTCCCGAGACCGCTCAAATGGTCCAATTTCAATCCTGTAAGGTACGTTGAATAGGTATAGTGCTTTTTTATATGAAAATCATAGTTATTCTGGTGTATCATAATCTTTCTGGTTATTATTTCGACCGAAATTTTTTAATTAACATTTTAATTATTGCTAAACTATTGGTTAGATTGTCGCCGGTCTCCTGATATACAGAGAGGGGCTAAATTATGGAATAAATTCATTTTCTCTAAAATGGACGATTTTAGAGAAAAATCCCGAAACAGGTCGATTTTTATTTTTAAATTAAATTTCTTGGCATATATTTCAAACTAGTGACGTCATCCATCCGAGCGTGATGACGTAATTATTTTTTTAAATAGGAATATGGGTTCGTGTTGTAGCTCATTTACAAAGGCGTTCAATTCTCTATTCAGTATTATAAACATAAGTTTCATTATTTATACAGGGAGGCCAAGAAAAATTTTGAATTAAATTAATTGACGCAAGAAGAAGAATGCATGTAATTTATTTAACTCAAAATACATTGTATTGCTGTCAGAAAATAGAAAAAAATGTTTATTTTGCAAATAAACATTGCTTTTAGCTTAAATTAAAAGTTCAAACTGCCAATAGGTAGGAGGGAGTCTGTTTGTGATTTAATTTAAGCGAAAAGAAATGTTTATTTGTGAAATAAACCTTTTTTTCTATTTTCTGACAGCAGTACAATGTATTTTGAGTTAAATAAATTACATACATTCTTCTTTTTGCGCCAATTAATTTAATTCAAAATTTTTTTTTGGCAACCATGTATAAATACCTAATGATATTAATGTTTATATTACTGAATAGAGAATTAAACGCCCTTTCAAATGACCTACCACACGACCCCTATTCCCATTAACAAAATTATCGATTACGTCATCACGCTCAGATGGATGACGTCACTAGTATGAAATATATGCCAAAAAATTGTAATTTAAAAATAAAAATCGACCTCTTTCGGGATTTTGCTCCAAAATCGTCCGTTTTAAAGAAATGAATTTATTCCATAATTTAGCCCCTCTGTATAATCTACTATAATAAATCTTTCATGTCTTCAATTATTTAATTATTGATAAATAATTAGGTACTTCCCTAAAATTTTAATTGAAAATGGCAGATTTTTTGGGAAAACTCGGATTTTCTGAGTAAAATTTTTGTTGAAGGAAATCGGAAAAAAAATAACTTTGTGCAGAACTAAATTACGGTGAATTTTTATTTGAGTGTTTTTGGCTCAAAGGAAAAAATATAGGAGTTACAGACCACTAATTGAAAAAAAAAGAAGATTTAGGAGTGCTAATTTGTTTATAAATAAAATAACACACTTTCTGCGGACTTGTCATACCCCATATTACTAATATATGCAATCTTAAGATTCGATTTTAGCAATAAAATAGCTGGTAAATAATTTTTCCCAAAAATGGTATTTTTTCGATAATTTTCCCAGACTATCAACAAAATCCAAGAAACCGAAGCGCCAACCCAAATTCTGAGCAGTCTCAACATAATAAGGTTAATATCCCCAAGAATCGCGCGGTGTCGAAATGAAATTGCGACTGTCGAAATGAATTAGAATCAGGCCCCATGTTTCGAGCTTCTGTCATGTGTCACATAATCATAATAATATAGTATTTTTACTACAAAAACGTTATTACGTAGGTCAAAATTTTTGACGTAACAGAACTGTCAAAACATTAGAATGTGACTTTTCATTATTGCCGTGTTTATAATAAACATAGCAATAAGAAAAGTCACATTCTAATGTTTTGACAGTTCTCTTACGTCAAAAATTTTGACCTACGTAATAACGTTTTTGTAGTAAAAATACTATATTAATATATCCACGACATACGTTATTGGTATATACCAGTGATATGGGAGAGAGGTATATACAATAACGGAGATAGTAGCTTTTCCCGTAGCTCAAATACGTCCGAGTTCGCGCATTAATTACGTAACTGGAGACCGGACGTTGAATTTGAATTCTTGTTAAAGTTAAATGGGATTTGTATGCATTATGTGATGAAATTATTCAATTAGCAAAATAACATTAAATTTCAATGTGTTCGAAAAGAATTTAGTGTCGAGATTCCAGTCAAAATAACTGTCAAAGATAAAATATAAAATACAACCGCGAAAAATTCAAAGTAATCGGACATTACGAATGATTACGAACCATTACGAACTTGCCGGTCTCCAGTTACGTCACGACTTCCGGATGTGCAATATATTATCTTGTTATTTATAGTATCATGTACAATAATACAAAAATACAAACCAAAGACGTATGACGTATGACGTAGATATATTAATATTATGTGACACATGCACATGACAAAAGCTCGAAACAAATGACTGTGATGTGAATGAAAAGCCCGACAATCACAATCAGATTATTATCAGTAACCCTTCCAAACAATATTTTGAAAGTCAAATAATATTTGACTTTCAAAATAATATTTGACTTTCATGATAATAATATATATTATATAAAATAAATTTTCAAATCCGACTCACCAAATCCGTTCCACCCATCTCGACAATGCAATTGCCGACATGACCTTGCAAAATTGCAACTTGACACAGCTGCCAGCAGGGTTACCAGGTCTACCGATTTTTCAGTAGACCCACTGATTTGAAATCTACTGACCTACTGAAAACTGTATAAAACCTACTGATTTGAACTCCAATTTACCGATCTACTGAAACTTCTACTGAAAAATATAAAAAAATTCAAAATTCAACGTCCAACAACGTGTTAATCTTCTTTGGTTTCACTTTAACCTAAATTTCTATAAATAGTCGGTACCTATTATGCAGAGGCGTAGCTACCGCCTTATCAGCCGTATCAATTATACGGGGCCCCCGACATTCAGGGGCCCCAACGCGGCATGTCAAAACAAAATTCCATTCAAAAAATTGAACAAAATATTCTGCAATTATTTCACTATTAAAACGCTTTGAAACAGTGTACATAATATTTGTTGGGATATCGACATTTTCGTGTCATGGACTCTTTATTCTTTATTATAAACTATATTTATGTACTGTACAGGTACCATCTATTTTCTGCCTCTCGCCGTTCTATAACAACAGAGGTTTTTTGTTTTCAAGCTACTTCTTATTGTCTATTCACCGTTGGTTGTCTGATACATTGTATAATGTATAATGCAAAATTGTAATATTTGTAATCGCTTTACCTTTGATAATTTGAAACATTGAAACACTGTGTATTGTTTGCGAATATTTTCGTGTAATCTACTATCAATTTTATTTAGGTATATCTATTTGCCGGTCGCTCGCCGTTGAAGAACAGAGCTTCTTTGTTTATGCTCCTTTTCAATGTCTATTAACCCTTGGCTTGAAAAAACTGAATCTGTTTTAAAACAATGAGTCTCAATTCAAATCTGTTTTTCGACTTGGATTATTAGAGTTTATTAGATTTATTATTATTATCTATATTTGAGTGTTATACGCTGAACTTATTAGTTCCTAAGGTTGTACATTAGGGTGGGTCGAAAAAAATCGATATTTTTTTTTCGGATCGTAATACCGCGGAAAAGTTGCTAAATGGTATGACTAAAAAGGGGAAAAAATATTAAAATTATCGGATGTTATCTTCCGTTCGCGCATAAGCTCTAAAGTTTTGAAAAAAATAATTTTTTTTTGAAAATTTGTAATAATTTTTTTTTACGATATTTAATATGTAATAGTGAAAAATTTCATCTACGACACACTAATAAAGTAATATAAAAATACCGGTATTGCACTTCAACATCTTCCGTTCGCGCATGGACATCCAAATATAGCCAAAATACAAGAAAATCGGATTTTTGTCCTATTTTCTTTTCATGTATAGTTACAGATATCAATAATGTAATACCTAATATCTGATTATACATGTTCTGATAGTTAAAGAAAAAAATTCAGACGTAATTAGGCTTGGTTTTTCGATCGCGCACAGCGATACAAAACTTACTGTCAGCGCCACTAGCGGGTCAACGACCCACGCCGCGTCACGTGATACCCCCTCTCCGCTGCAGGCAGCCATTACACTGGTCCGCCGCGCAATTTTGTGTGCCAGTCTGCTGTTGTCTCTTGAGTGCGGTGGATGTGTTGCGTAGTGTGTGTTCCAAATTTCATATTTTGGTGTAGTTTTTTGAACAATTGTGCAATGAATGATGGCATTATCAAAGACAGTGATCACTAGACAAGAATTCCAGTGTCCGTTTTTCGGTACACCAAGAGACTTGCCGCCTAACAAGCTCCCTATAGGAGAGGACGTTCTTCGATGTATATCGAATGAGAGGTATAATTTAGCAGTTAAAGTAAACAACAAAAGAGTTAGTTTTGGACAAGTAGCCAATACAGTAGCTGGCAAAATAGTGTGTTTGTACAATAGAGCATCAATTCCCACCGTAAGTGATAAGAGAGTAGTACAACTGTTGACTGCACTGCATGACAAGTATTATAGTTTAAGAAAATCTCATACTCGAGACAAAAACAAGGAAGTCTTTAAGAGAAACCTTGATGATTTTAAGAAAAAATGCTGTTTGCTTTTTGACATTGCGGCATGCAAATGCCCCATTGCCCTTGAATGTACCTGTCATAAAACATCGGATCAATGCCAGTGTATCTGCTCAATAACTTGTACTTGTGAAAAGCTTAAAAAAATACCTTTACTTGAGCTGAAATTTATCTATTCACTACGCACTCACGGCATTGGCAAAATTGGAGGTGTGGACTTAAATGAAACAAAGAAACGTGCCAAATCTTTACAGAGGAAATCTCGTTCCAGCTGTCCAAAACCAAAAGTAGATGTCCAAGTTTCCGAAACTGAACAACGTGATGAATCCTTGACCTCCAGTGACGATTGCAGTGACAGTGACCAAGAATTCATACCTGAATCTCCAAAAAAGAAATCCGGTTGGCAAATGAGGATTAACCTTAAATCTACTGCATTAACTAGTGATCGTTACGGTGTTTCCGATCGTGCTACAGCAGCAATAGCCTCAAGTGTTTTGCAGGACGTTGGCGTGGTAACTAATAGCGACAATTCACAAGTAGTTGACAAGTGTAAAATAAGAAGAGAAAAACACAATGTTAGGGCTGATTTGTCCAGTTCTATAACAGAAAATAAGCTAATTGGGCTATATTTTGATGGCCGTAAAGACGACACTATTGTGGTACAAGAGGCACATTCAAAACGATTTAAAAGAGTGGTAAAGGAGGAACATTACGTGCTTATACAAGAACCTGGTAATATATTTCTGGGTCACGTGACCCCGAATTCAGGAAGTTCAGAGGATATTGCGACCTCTATTATATCCTATTTGACAAGCAATGACATTTCTTTGGACGAATTAGTCGTTATTGGCTGTGATGGCACCAATGTTAACACCGGATTGAAAAACGGTATAATACGCCGTATTGAAACACACTTAGGTAAGCCTCTGCAATGGGCAGTTTGTCTTCTTCATTTTAATGAACTACCCTTCCGGCATTTATTTCAGTATTTAGATGGTAAGTCGACCGGGCCAAATTCTTTGAAAGGACCGATTGGTGGGAAATTGATCAAATGTGAAACACTTCCAGTAGTGCAGTTTGAAAGTATTGATTGCCAAATCCCTGAGATAGACAAAAAACTCTTAGTAAGGATCAGAAGTATTTGCTGGAAATATCAGAAGCGATTAAATCAGGTGAATGCCCAAAAGATTTATCAATCAGGGATCCAGGACCTTTGTCTCACTCAAGGTGGCTAACAACAGCGAACCGTGCTTTAAGACTCTACATTAGTCAAGAAAATCCAACTGCTGAGTTCCAGGAAATAGTAATATTCATTCTGAAGTCATATATGCCGATGTGGTTTTGTATTAAGAAGACCAAACTTTTTACTGATGGCCCTAAGCTCGTGCACCAATGTATTGAAACCTCAAGATATCTTAAAGATGAACTCAAAGCTGTAATTGACCCAGTTATAGAGAGAAATGGGTTCTTTTCGCATCCAGAACATGTTATGATTACTATGACTCAAGATCCCAGAAAACATATAAGAGAACTGGGCCTCCGCCGCATCATTAAGGCAAGAGAAAGAGACCAAAAGAGGAAAACAATTCGAACGTACGTGGCACCTAAGCTAAACTTTTCCGCAACAGACTACACGGAATTAAATTATTGGACAAACTGTGAATTTTCTTCGCCGCCTCTATTGAAAGATGTCACTGATGATGAACTGAAAACCTACATCAAAACAGAAGAAGTACCGAAGTGGGAAATCCTATCACAGAAGATGCCAGTCCATACTCAAGCAGTGGAGAGAAGCGTCAAGTTGGTGAGCGAGGCTTCTGCTAAGGTTTGCGGATCTGCAGCTCGAGACGGGTACATAAGAACGACACTTAAGTCAAGGTCCACGATGCCAGCCTTTGATAACAAAAGACAGTTCAAACTACCAGACATGTAATCTATTCGTAAGTGAAATATGTACTTTGTATTTATTGGATAATACATCAATAATATGTTGAAGCTTGTATATATTTATTTTTCCTAAGTCCACATTTTTGAGGTTTTCAACACTTTTTGCTATTTTTACAGCCCATGCGCGAACGGAAGATGTTAAAACTCATTACCAGTATTTTTATATTAATTCATTAGTGTGTCGTAGATGACATTTTTCCCTATTACATATTAAATATCGTAATAAAAAAAATTATTAAAAATTTCCAAAAAACTTTAATTTTTTCAAAATTTAATCAAACTTTAGAGCTCATGCGCGAACGGAAGATAACATCCGATAATTTTAATATTTTTTCCCCTATTTAGTCATACCATTTAGCAACTTTTCCGCGGTATTACAATCCGAAAAAAAAATATCGATTTTTTTCGACCCACCCTATTGTACATATTATACTATTTGCAATTTATTTAAATTTTGCAATATACAGGGCGTTTCATTAATATTTGGAAATAATTTAACTCTAGATTCCTGGGCTCAAAATTTGTATTAAGATTTAATCCAAATCACCTAGTCTGAAAATGCTTCTTTTAAAGAAACTAGAGCTATTTGAAAAATGCGTCTTGTAATTAGTTTTTTTAAATACCTCCAGAACGCTTCTATTTAGAGAAACCAAAACGGGTACGTCTGTTTAGCTTCCTTTTTTATCTTTAACTTTTAAGCTGTTTTGACACTGGATTATTAAATTGTGAGGCATTTTAGTAATAAAATGAACTCTTACTTTAAGTCGGTAGGATACACCGTTTTATAGAAATGTCGATTGGAAAATTTTGTGTTTTTTTAATGTAAGAAAGATTTTCAAAAAAAAAACTATGACAACAAAAAACGAAAACTGGTACGTTTATTTCAGAGATGAATCGATTTCATCAATTATTGCGACTTTCTAGTACCGGTCATATGCGTCCGTTTTGAGTAGGTCAACGGTTATTTTATCGCATTATTTTTTATGTCTTTAATTTTGAAACATTTTTGACATTAGATTATTAAATTATGATGTATTCTAGTACTAAAAGTTACTCTTGCTTTAGGTCGGTAAAATACACTATGTTTTGAAAATTTTGTTACATTTTGATCAAGTTTAAAAAACGAAAAAATTTCAAATCGATTTTTCTGGAAAACGGTGTTTCCTACCGACTTAAAGTAAGAGTAACTTTTAGTACTAGAATACCACACAATTTAATAATCCAGTGTCAAAATTGCTTAAAAGTTAAAGACAAAAAAGTTATGCGATAAAATAGCCCTTGCCATACCCAAAGAGGACGCATTATGAACGGTACTAGAAATTCGCAATTTATAAAATAGATTTATCTCTGGTAGATAAATAGCCGTACCAGTTTTAGTCTTTCTAAATAGATGGGTTCTAAAGGTATTTCAAAAAAAAACTAATTAAAAGGCACCATCTTCAAAGAGTTCCAGATCCCTTAGGAAGCCTTTTTGGAGTAGGTGATTTGGGTTAAACCGTAATATTTTGAGTCCAGCAATCTACAGTTAAAATATTTCCAATTATTAAAACACCCTGTATTGTTTTGTTTTATATCATTATCTTTTATTTTGTAGTAATATTGACGATTTGTGTAATTTCAGTAAACTGTATTTGTTGTTGTTTTTTTTCCTACTCTTTGTACCTAGGCTTTGTCCATAAAATTGTAAAATTTTCAGTAACAATAAAGTATATGTCTATTCTATGCTATACACGCGTTTTTGCTGCTTTTGATAGGGGGCCCCTGTGGGGCTAGCTACGCCCGTGCTATTATGGGATGTTTAGAATTTTCATGGTACTTAATAAGGATGTCAAGTGGCTACAAAGAAAACATAGGGACTCTTGGGTTGAGAGATAATTGCTTTGTTTTCAATAGACATATGTGCCATGTGTTTCCACTGATACAACCAAACTATCGGGTATTGTGACGCCTTGGATAAGATTTATGAGTATCTGATGAATAAAGGTACAGTTAGGGTCAGTGAATAGTTTACAGGCTGGCCGATTTTTTAAATTTTTACCTCGTTTAAAATGCACCTTTTGCGTCAAAGTGGCGTTGCCAGTGGTGTACCTAGTATAGGTTGATTAAAATTAAAAATCAAAATAATAAAAATATATTTTACAAAATTTTACAAACTGGAAAGTATAGAAAGAAGATTTTTAGAAATAAAATTTACTATGGTCTTAATATGATTTATTTTTTTATTTTATTTTTCAACACATCGCTGAAGAGTTCTAAAACAACTGTTTTTATATAAAAGTAAACTAAAAATCTAAAAATTAAAGGAATAATGCAGAAAACATAAAAAATCGTCGATATACTTAATTAACCTATAAAATGACAGAAGTGCCAAAATTTCATAAATGTCGTAAGTGTGAAAATTTAATAACAGTGGAGTAAACTGGCCTGCGGTTGGACCAATTAGAAACAAGCATTACGGGGTAAATTTGAATCACTCCTCTTGCTTAAAAAATAAACAATAGCTTACTTGAAAGGTTATTCAATTATCTATTCAGTAATATAAACATCTTCTTCTTCAGTAGATGAACAACACGGCCATCACTATAGGTATAGGGAAAACAATGTGTTAGAGAGAGAGGTATGTGATGTCACAGCTGATATAGGAAAGTATGTGTGTTAGAGAGAGAAACATGGTATCTGTGCTGCTAGTGGTCCGATTTAAACGTACGACGGCTCGTTGGAATGGGCGGGAGATAACGAATACAAAAAAACATGGCGGCGTAGTGCCAAAAGGGCGCTTTCCGATGTGACGACGTCCGATGGGGCGCGTTCCGATGTGACGGCGTCCTAGCGCTGATCGATCGGTGCGCGATACCAGATGTGCGATCGGTACCTTAATTTTTCGCGGAACGCGAAGCAGATGCGCGGTCGGTACCTTGAGGTTTTCGCGGATCTCGTAGAAGCGCGCGGCTGGTAATTTTGGAATTTAAATAAAATAAAAAAACATAATGCAATTTTTTATTAAAAGAACTTAAAAGGAACACAGCACGTCAACGCGTCACGTAAAAACGTCACATCAAAACGTCACGTAGGCTTGTGAAATGTCACGTGAAAACGTCACGTCAAAGCACGTCACGTAAAACGTCACGTCAAAGCACGTGAAAACGTCACGTCAAAGCACGTCACGTAAAACGTCACGTCAAAGCACGTCACGTAAAACGTCACGTCAAAGCACGTAAAAACGTCACGTCAAAACGTCACGTAGGCCTTATTGTCATGGTTGAATCATCATGTAATATAAGACTTGATCAATAAATAAGGCGTTTAAATAAAAAACCCATAACTTTAAAAAATATTTATTTTGTACACAGAAAAATTACATTGGCATTATTTTATTGACAAACCAGTCACGCAGGCGATTCACATTTGTTTCTGCACATGAAAATAATCCAGCGGCATGACATGGAGGGTTTGCAGTAAAACCAAGATTTCCAGCAGCACGAGGCGTACCATCGAACTTGCAAACATCAATAATATGAGGAAAAATTCTAAAAACGTGGCGTTTCTTATCCAAATATTCTGCTTTTTGTTTCCCTCGAACGTAGATACAGTCAGCTGTATATAACAACTCGGTTTGCAGTATCTTATTTATTTCAGATAGTTCAACTTCTCCATCAGAGTACCGGATGCCTAGCAGATTCTTCTCCACGTATGATGCGGTCTTCTTATCCACATTACTTAGCGCATTGAATGGTTTCGGAGGCAAAAAGATGTAATGACTTCGTTTATAACCTATTTCAATGGAAAGTTCTTTAGGAACAAACCACCCATCCACAACGAATCCCTGAATATCTACGAATGCTATTCTCATGATGATTGCTCGTGTACTACTGACACCTCATGCATCTAATTTAGACTTTTTACAATTTCGGTGAGAGGGAAGTACTCCATTACACAGTCGTGAATAATAATACAATAGGCCTTGGTATTGTCGGGAAAACCGTTATTCGCTTCAATATCGAGTTTTACGTCAACGGTGGATGCTTTCATGCTTTCTTCTTGTTTCGAACAATCGATAACGAACAATGCACGATTCTTAAAAGCTGAGAAATCGAGTAGAGGTCGTTTTTGTTGGGAATGTATGTAGCTAGGATAAAATTCGGTATAGTTAAAATAGGCTTCATTGTAATCGGTTTTGCTAAAATCCAATTGCATTCTCTCGTTTGGCCAGTATTCTCCATTTAACGATAATCTAATACTTTGGATGTTGACATTGTCAAATAAAGTAGGATCAGCTGTAATCTTGTCGCGTTTGTTGGTTTGAAAGAAAACAATGACATAACGAGGTCTTTCAACTGATGTGCTAGTTTTAACAGCCCAAACTTCACGTCTGGCACCTCTCGTAATAGCAGGTAATTCATGTAATTCCCACTTTCTAAACGGAATAACTATAGGTTGATCTTGTTGAATAGATTTCATGAGTTCCAATTTAATATCATCATTGGGGAATATGTGCTTCACTCTAAGCTCAATATTGGTAATGTTAATCTTAGCGGTTGTAACAGTTGTAGTTTTGTCAGCGTTTTGTTTTTCTGTAATAACTATGCAATCGTTATCATTTCGAGCTCGAACTAGTCTTATTGTTTGACGACCACACGTAATCAATGGATAATCATTAAAAATGTTGAAAACATGCTTAAGAGGCATCTGTATGCTGAATGAATGATCTGCAGCGTTTAGAATTGGATCCTTAGGGTAATTCCATCCAGCCATAACCATATAATTAGAATCGTCTTGCGTATAACATGTCATGGCACGTACAGCACTTATGATGCCAGGATCCCGCACTGTTTCCATCTCCCTTGCGCTTTCGCTGTACGTACACGAATCGAAAAGGAAGGCACCCACATTATTTGCTAGTTTGACGCCACCATTTCCAGTTATTTCGAGTGATCCTTTAATGCATAACAAGGTTTCGCTCATTGCAAAAAACGAGTCAACTTGATTAATGCTAAATTCGACAATATCATTGCAGTTGAATGATTTGATGAATGGTGCATAAGTTCGGTATTCAGCCTTTCGAATCGATTCATCAAATATTGGCTTACGATAAATATCAAATATTGGAGGCATTGTGATGTTGTTTGAACGCGCTCTCTTTCCATACATTGTAGTCATTTTTTCAGTTTAAAACCCAACGTTTGTAAAAACAATTTGTTTGCGGACGTAAGATGTTGCTGCTTAGATGGTTGCACAACTAATGGTGTTCTGTAGGTAGATTGTTTAAGATATTGCTGCTGAGATGGTTGCACAACTAATGGCGTTCTCTGGGTAGATTGTTCTATTACTAATCCCATCTGCTTTTTGATCTAAGTTCCAGCACCAATGTGCTCTCTTCTCCTCTAAAGTTCACAGGTCGTCCTTCTTGATCGACAGCCAACACAGTGATATTGGTAATTTCACGCTGTGGCACAACAGGTAAATACAACAAATTGTGAGGGGTTTCGTCAATTGCGTACCCCGGATTTGATTGTATGACAAATTCGTAGAGCGTGTGAGCAGGTCTGTTACCGTCAAAGGCTCCGGTACTAATGTTGCATTCAAAGCGTATGCTAGATACTTTAATAATCCTAACAGGTAGATCTGAAGAATGTGTCTGTCTAGGATTTAGTATTACGGGAGAAAACCCTAATATTGTACCAAGACTGTCATTTGGTTGAAATGAAATTTTAAATTGACTGAAGATTTCGCACTGCAACGTATTGTGGTTAGGTTTTAGACTAAATATCATGTCAGGTTTAGATGTATTGGCAGCCCCCAATTTCTTTTGTATGTATTCCTCAATATCGATAATTTCATAACATCCATCGGGGAAATCAAAATGTTGCACTCGGTTATTGACATCGTAGTAATAAAACTTGCAATTTTCGATGTTTGGTATACTGTTGTAAGAATGGAAAAATCGAAGAGCTATTTCGTAATCTTTTTTCGGATCTAATACGATCGGTGTGGGAGGTTGAAACGAGAATATGTTATTCGTGCTGTTTACTCTCAACAACTGCGACATGATGACTGATTCAGGTCAATAGATTAATAGGTTTATATACAGTAAAAAACAAATTTATTCACATTTTTTTTATTTGTTCTAAAGCAAGTTTACATAAATGACAAGATGCTTGAGAACCGGGTGGGCCATCACAATGAGTCCTCCAATCAGGTCTGTTGTAATGCACGAAGCAGGGAAGTAGTATCTGCAGGTTAAATTCTTGTCGATATTCCCCAGGCAATTTATGCCATATATATAACAATTCTATAGGTTCTACAGTTCGTATAATATAATCTAGCGGTATTAATTTTAGTTCTTCTTCACTGAATCCTTCAAAACGTTTTTTGTGAAACATATGGTCCAGAAGCAGTTCCATGCCTTTAATATGCTCCATTATATAAAAACTTTAGGCATAAATGTCCACAAATGATTTGATTGTAGGTTTGATACTGATGGTTATTATAGAAAATTTTTGTATGTGTACCTAGATATTTAACAAGTTCTTTGGTCGGCTTCAAATTACCAAATGAATCGAAATACTCTACGTCGTTGTTTATCTTTCTATATGCTACCCAATGTGTTCCGCTGTGTGATGATGCATCTAGATTAACTATTGCGCATTCACGTTTTCGAGGACCGTGTCTAGGCAGAGTGTCATTCATGAAAACACCTCGAAAATGTGGGATTTTAAGTGTTTTCGCGTAATGCGCAATCTCTAAGTCGTACAGCGGACGATTGGGTAGCTTTATTGGAAGTTTTTTTTCAGATACAAACCGAATCCGCCTCTTGGTTTCTTACGCAAGTACAGACCTGAGCCGATGTGTTCCATCGCCTTATTATGACGCATATCCTCTTCCAATTTCTTTTGGGCATTCTTTGCGTCAACCACAGTCTTCGCCACCCCTGCTGCACCACCGGCTAAAGCCCCCAATGCAGAAAGACCTGCAAATAGGGGTATGAGGGGTAGGAAACCTCCAGATTTTAGTGGCAACACTCGTGGAAGATCAACTGTTTTTCGTCCACCAAGTTTTTTAATTACCGATTTTGCTATTCGTACAGCTGTCAAAGCAGTATCTCTTAACGATGCTCCTCTCTTCATGGACTTTGCAATTTTAGGTACCACATCCCGATTGAAAGAATAACGTCCCTTTCTTCCACGTCGGCGAGGGCATCCCATTCCCAACTTTCTTTTCGTTTTCATTCCGCCGGTTACAAGTAAAGCAGCACTTTTTTCGCCAAAGCTAGCGTCCTTAGACTTGAATCGCTCCCAAGCCCTATCTTCCAATTCTTTATCGGCCTTGTGACGTTCTTCGAGAGATGTATGATGCGAATAAGCGATATCGTGTTGTTTACAAGCTGCGTCTAAAGGATTAATTCCTGGATCTCCGCGTGCAAGACGTTTTTTTAGTTTTGTTCCAGGTCCACAATACTGATAACCAGGAATATGAAGCTCAACTGGAAGTTTATTAATTAGAGAGTTCAAAAGACCTTCCCCTTTGAACACCAACATTGGACTGATGGTCATGCATTTGGTGACATTGGTAATATATTGTTCATATTTTTACTATGTTTAACACACGATGAGAGTCATTCAACAAGAGCAGACGTTACCAATTGATAATCTAGATATTGTACAGAAAGCAACCAACAGTAAACATGGAAAATTATTACCAAACTCATTCAGAGCAATTATTTGTGGTCCAAGTGGATGTGGAAAAACTAACGCTATGCTATCACTTTTATTTAGTC
This sequence comes from Diabrotica virgifera virgifera, assembly GCF_917563875.1. Lineage (NCBI taxonomy): Eukaryota > Metazoa > Arthropoda > Insecta > Coleoptera > Chrysomelidae > Diabrotica > Diabrotica virgifera. The sequence goes on from NC_065451.1 coordinate 55,705,601, forward strand.
CAAATGGCGTCAAGTTTAAAAATGTCTATGTTTATTCAAAATCCCTCTTTCAACCGAAATACCAACTATTGCGAGATGCATTAGCGCAAGTCAAAGGTGTAGGGTATTTTCCATTTAAAGACAATGAAGAAATTATTGATCCCAACAAAGCTCAACCAAACTCTGTGTTTTTATTTGACGATGTCGCATGTGATGGCCAACACAAGATTCGTGAGTATTATTCCATGTGCAGACATAAAGATATCGATGCGGCTTACTTATGTCAAACATATTCAAAAATACCTAAGCAGCTAATAAGAGACAATTGTAACATGATTGTGCTGTTCAAGCAAGACGAGATAAATTTGAAACATATATTTGATGAACACGTATCGCCAGACATGTCATTTGATGAATTTAAAAAAATGTGTTCAGAATGTTGGAGAGATAGGTATGGTACTGTGGTAATTATGAAAGATTTTGCTCTCAACAATGGACGATATCGCAAAGGATTTGATAAATATATAAAATTGTAAGGTGTTTGTTTAGTCGCCAGCAAAATGCCAGATGATACGGTCGCCATTGCCCTTCGCAAGAAGAAAGTTACCGAATTGGCTAGATCAATTCGCAAAAAATATTTGGCATTGAAGTTAGGTAGAACAGAGCAAGATGAGTCACTAAATAAACTTTTTAAACCAATCTCGAAGCCTCTCAAGGATATTGCTCAATCATCAAAAACGTTACATCATACTATCACTAACAAGTTTGGACATGTTAAAAAAGAAGAGGTGAAAAAGGAGGAGGATGAGGATGTATTTCTTGATGCACCCGAGGCATCTGATGAAAACATTCAAGAGCCAATCTCCGGTTCTAACGAGATTCCGATGGACGCCACAGACGAATATATCGACCACTATCCTCCAATAAGTCACAAGTACATAAAAGAATATTTGATAAAAGACGATAAAATCGATAAAAACTATGGTCCATTTTACGATAGTATTAGTGGCTGGATATTGGGAAAACGTCGAATAAACTTTGACAAAGACAATGGAGACATAGTAATAATTCGAGAACGGGATTTTGAAGAACGTAGGTTAAGTGGTACGCCAGGCCTATATCACCTTTTATTTTATGCCAACCCAAACCCAGAACAGTATAATGATGAGGATTTACAAAAGTATAAAACACTGCTGATTAACACAGAGATTCATCTGGATACCTTAGGACGCCTTAAAGGTTCCAGCGGAGAAAAATATCATTCTATTATTAAACCTCTATTCAAACCATCTGATGCAACAATGAAAAAGCATGCAACTCGTTCACAAAAAGAACTCGACCACAGAACGAAAACAGCTCGGTCAGCATCTTCATCTACGGTCAAAGGAACGGGGTTGGATGACTCTCGTTTAACATACAACGCTGCACCCTTAGAGTATATTTATTGGGATGACGTCAATGAGTTAGTTGATCGTCTTAAACTCTTGGTGGCTTCGAAAGACGCCGGCAACACATCTCACGACAACGAAATCGTGGCTATCATCAATGAACTAAAAGAAGCCAATATAATAGAGTAACTGAGAATGATGGCATCATTTCCATTATGAGTGTCGACAAATTCGGTCATCACTCTCGTAACAGTATCACCCAAAAGGCAGTACGAGTTACATTTCCACATACTCCTGCCGGAAACATTAATGCCGAAAATGTGAAAATTTGTAATGTTAAGGACCCATCAGAATATAGTGATGCTGCAACGAAAAAATACGTTGATAATCTAATAAATGAGATGCGTAGCGTATACTTTCCAATAATTAAAGCCCATGATGCGATATTAGATCAAAAATCCATTAATATAAAAGATTTAACAATCGGACTAAACGAAGTAAGAAAAGAAGTTCCACTGCTCGAGCAAAAGCTACAAAAAATAATCGCAGATGCTATGAATACACTAAAAAAGGATACGGAGAACAATATAAATAAGTTGTTGCAACAAAAAACTAATGATATACAGGATTTAGCCGTCGGACTAAACGAAGTACAAAAAGAAATTCATAAAACCACAGTTCCACATTTAGCGATCGAACTAAATCAAGTAAGAGAAGAGCTTCATAAAACCACAGTTCCACTTCTCGAGCAAAAATTGAAAAAAATAATCAAAGATGATGTGAATACACTAAAAAAGGATGCGGATAAAAGCATAAAAGAAGCTGCAGAAACACTTGCAAACCATACGATGCACGATATGAAGATGGAACAGAGGTTAAAACAAGTGGAGCAAACATTACAGGATATAGTACGTAATATTGATCTATTGCGCACACATGTTGTAGATGTAGATGCTGGTCGTTAATAAGAAAATGTCTACAGAAAAGGAACAGGTGGTGAACGAATTGCATAAACCAGCACGAAAAATCTATCCTCGTCGACGAACAATAATCAAAGGAATCGATGACTTGTGGCAAATGGATTTGGCCGAAATGCGTCCTTACGCACACCAAAATAAAAATTTTAAACTAATACTAGTCGTAATTGATTGTTTTTCAAAATATGTGTGGACACGCCCTCTAAAGACCAAGACTGGCGAGGAAATTACTCAAGCATTTTCGGATATTCTCGCCCATACTCGACGACTTCCGAAGAACCTCCAATCCGATCAGGGAACAGAATTTTATAACAGAAAATTTCAAAATTTAATGAAAAAACACGAAATTAATCATTACAGCACCTACACGATTAAAAAAGCCGCCATTTGTGAAAGAGTCATTAGAACGTTAAAAGCAAAGTTGTACAAGTATTTCAGTTTACATGGATCATACAAATGGTTAGAAGCTCTACCTGTAATTACCGAGGAATACAACAATACAAGGCGCAGTAAAACGGGATACACACCATCTCAGGTCAACAAATCCAACGAAAAAGCTATTTTAAACAAGAGTTATAGTCATTTAAAAATTGCTGGTCCAAGAAAATATAAAATTGGTGACATTGTACGTGTCTCAAAGACAAAACATTTATTTGAAAAGGCCTACACGCCCAATTGGACGACGGAATTATTTAAAATTGTAAAAGTTAAGATAACAAATCCTATAACGTATTTGCTTGAAGACATGCACGGTATACCGATTAGCGGGGGGTTTTACGAAGAAGAATTACAGAAAACATTAAACCCTGACATTTACTTGGTTGAAAAAGTACTTAGACGAAAAGGCAATAAGATGTATGTGAAATGGCTCGGTATGGACAGCAAACATAACAGCTGGATTAACGTTAATGACGTAGTTTAGGAGGATCTATCTTTTAATCCGCCGCGTAGCAATACATTTTTTGCAAAGAGGTTGTTTTTACCACAAGGAGTAGGGGAATATAAAAGAACTCATGCTTCAGTATCAATGTCAGTACAAGTGAACATGAGCTCTCAAGATAGTGGGTATTCTTCAGGTGGCTCTCAAGATAGTGGGTATTCCTCAGGTGGTTGTGAATTTAGCATCGATATGCCTAGCAACGAAGACTATAATCAAGAATTAGATAGAGCTTTGGAAAATTATGAGGCTGCCGCCAAATCAGAAGTTTTCTACCTGCTTGCAACAAAATACACGTTATCGGGCTATGAAGTACAATGTGGTATAAGCCCTGCAAGATCATTTTCGCCTGCAGTGATTTTATCTCAGCAATATAAACCAACCAGAATATCACTCAGCGCATACGAATGGTATTCCTTTATTTCAATCATTACACAACAACTAATTGATTTTTTCCAATCAACTGATGACCTCATGCACCCAACTTTTCCATGCGAAGAATACTGCACTGTTACCCCGATAGTTTACGATGATTGTAAATTCATTATTGTTAAGAAGCATGGTGTGGAGTACTATATGGATGAAGAAGAAGTGAAGCAAATTGTTGAACTTAACACTAGTGTGCTATCGCCTCGTATGCAGTTGTTAGAAAATTTGAACTTTTGTGAATATTATTATAATGTTTTAGATTTTTGTAAAAATGCTGCAGATAGTTTAAACCCCTTGCAAATATTGTATGCTTTTTGTTCTATAATGTCAGATGATATGACAAACAATGCTCTTAGGGAGTTCATTTATTTTTATAAAATTAGGGTAATTAATGATTTGAATAAATAAAAAAAAATACCAATTTAGAGTTTTTATTTTACCATAATATATATATATATATATATATATTACAAACTATTTTACAATATATATACAAGAAAGAGAGAGATAGCACGTGGATATTGTTATGCGTTTAGTACAAAAGAGAGATAGTAGCTTATGAACATAATTCGTCTCAAAAATCAATTTTTATATATTTGCAATTTGTAGTTTTAATTCTCTTAGACAATTTACTTAGGATTGTATTCGCTATTTTTTGTAAATTGGGGGGAATCCATAGGGAGCCCCGCATCTTCGACACCCGCATGACATCACTTTTTCACAGTTCTTCACAATTTGTAGTTTTAATTCTCTTATACAATTTACGTTTAAACTGAATCGTATTTGCTTGGGAATCTTAAAATTCGCGGTACATCCTTGCTTGCTGTACCATCGTTCAATACCAATCACATCTTGAGGGAGAGGATGTTGCTCTTCACTTGGAAGCGTAAATGTCTTTGTATTAGCATCAACTACACAAGCGCGGCTCCTCCTTAGGGTCAATTGGTCAATGACCCCCCTAAAATAATCTCATAAAAATACCAATTTTATTAAAAATATCTTTTATCTAAAACTTCACTCTGAAATATAAAATTCTCTCTCAGCAGTCTGCATTGGCAAAACAAATATAATAGATATAATAACGTCGCGCCTCGCGCTATACACAAGCCCGTGGCTGGGCCGTATTTTAAATTGTCTATATACAGTTCTTATGGCTTATGGACAAATGCATGTAAAATAGAAAAGAGACGGCAGATAGCAATTTCGTGGGCGAGAGTGGGAGTGACCTTTCCGTCGTATACCTCTAGTAGAGTCGACGGCCTCACGTTTAGTTAGTTACCGTCTGCTGACCGCACTTCACGGCAGGTCTATATCGATCGCGGCGTATTTGCGTAATTTATTTTGTTTTGTTGGATTTTTTTGTGATTGTAACAAAAACAAGATGAGTGTTGTTGACGAAATAATTGCCTTAAAATCTGCTGGAACACTAAATTATGAACGGCGGCTTGAGAAAAAAGAAAGTGGTCGACCAAAACCAAACATGAATTTAAAACAAACAACAAAGGATAGGGGTAAGGACATTCAAAGATATTTTAAAGAATCAATGTACAATTTGTGTGATTGGATTTGTGGCTGCAGTGTGAGAAATGCATTTTTTTGCTATCCGTGTTTACTGTTTTCGAATGACGCTGTATGGGCGAAAAATGGAGTAACTGACATTAAGCATTTAAAAGTGAAAATTACAAAACATGCCTCTTCAACTACTCATATAAATTCATCAATGAGTTACGCAAGTTTAGGACGTGTTAACATAAGACAGCAACTTGATAGTGTATATCGTAAATCTGTGCATGACTTTAATGAATTGGTATCTAAAAATAGGTATATTTTAAACAAACTAATCGACTGTGTAAAATTTTGTGGAGTTTTCGAAATTGCATTGCGCGGTCATGACGAAAGTGACAGCTCCAATAATCGTGGAATTTTTCTGGGCCTTATCGATTTTGTTTCTGAACTGGATTTAATGTTTAAAGAACACATTGAAAAAAGTACAGTATTTAAAGGAACATCGAAAACAATTCAGAACGATATTTTAGAATCAATGTTAGCCATTGTGCATACTCATATCATGAAGGAGATTGGCCAGACAAATTTTGTGGCCATTCAAGTAGATGAGACCACAGACAGCTCCAATAAAACGCAGATGATTATCATATTGCGATATGTATTAACTGGTATTGTACATGAAAGATTTTGGAAATTTGTTAACCCCCTAGGTACTACAGCACAACATTTAACTAATGTAATATTGGAAGAACTTCAATTATTAAAAATTAATGAAGCACCTGAAAAATTGATTGCCCAAAGTTACGATGGTGCATCAGTCATGAGCGGTAAACTGGGAGGAGTACAAACAAAAATTAAAGAAATATACCCAAATGCACACTTCATTCACTGCTATGCCCATCAATTTAATCTTATCCTCCAAAAAGCGGCGAGTCAACACAAACCGATAAAAATATTTTTTGCAAATTTACACGGATTTTCGTCTTTTTTCGGCCGATCTCCAAAACGTACGATGGTTCTGGATAGAGTGGTTAAAGTAAGGCTACCTAAAGCTGCGCCTACTCGATGGGCTTTCAATACAAAATGTGTTGAAATTGTATACACTTATAAAGATGATTTAAAATCTTGCTTAGAGGAAATTATTGATGAGGAGCAAGATGGTAACAATATAAATCAAGCAACTGGTTTAAAAAGACATTTGGAAGATGAGCATTTTTTATTTTGGTTAAATTTTTTCCATAAAATAATGCCCCATGTTGATATATTGTTTAAACAATTGCAAATGCGAGACATTGATGTTATATCTGTCAAAAATTGTATCCTGTCTTTTAACAACAATATCCAAATAATTAGAAATACTATTTTGGAATCAGAAGTACCAAGCACATCAACAGCAAAAAAAAGAAAAACTACTGCAGAGGATCCAAAGCGACGAACTGCACTTGAAATTTGTGATATTATTATATCTGAAATAAATCACAGGTTTAGTTTCAATGATCATCTCATGATTTCACAGTTATTCTACATAGAGAAATTTGAAGCATACACTACCAACTTTCCGCAAAATATTTTAAAAATGGTGACGGCTAATTATCCCACAGTGAATATTTCCAAACTAAAATCGGAACTTGAAGTCTTATATTGTCGTGAGGATTTTCGCAATAGTGCTGGTGCAGTAGCCATACTTCAGCTTTTTATTAACATGAATTTGTCTGAAACATTTTCTGAAGCAGTGAAGTTATTAAATATTTTGTGCACACTCCCTATGACAACCGTGGAAAGTGAGAGATGTTTTTCTACTTTAAAAAGAGTAAAAACATTCCTGCGTAATACGATGGGACAACCTAGACTTAGTGCCTTGTCTATGCTGAGCATCGAGAAAACGCTTGTCAAGAGCATTCCAAATTTCAATGAGAAGGTCATAGACTATTTTGCAGAACTAAAGGATAGAAGAATTGACTTAAAATATAAAAATATTTAAAGTAAGTTTCGTTTTAATAAATTTACAATTTATTATACTATAAATATTCCTATCTATATATCAGTCAATAACCTGTTCATACCATTTTTCCTATATTTTTTAAAAGATTTACTCTAAAAAAAGACAAATTTAATTTTCGGAAAACTAGGGTAAATAGTATTGAGTTTTATCTAAGTCTGTATTTTTTATCTAAAATATAAATGCTAAAAGATCTTTTAAATACTTTAAAAAATCAACAGTTTGAAGTTTTCAAACCAAAATGACCCCCCTGAAGATTGACCCACGAGCCGCCGCTGCAACTACATCCCAATAAATTTTATTGGCTGCTATTTGTTGCAGATTAGCGGGAGTCCATAGGTCTGGTGTAACACATCTGTGAGACATTTCAACGTTCTTCTGCAATAAAAATCTATTCTAAAATACTGTAATGTCCCAATGGTAGGGTTCTAAAACTATTTGGAATTAAATATCTTTTATCGTCATAAGGACTTAGCGCAATTTTTGTTTGTTCTATACTATAGACGTTATGGCTATATGACCGAATGGAGTGTTGAGTAGCAGTTTGTTCCTTAAAAAAGAATCAATATTACTGCCTACTTCAGACTTCTGGTTCAGAATCATCAAACCTGTTATTTCTAGGCATTTCATGTAATGCATTAACGCAAGACTCGTAATCTTTTAAATCGAATAAAACTTGAGTAAAGCAACTATTGCACCAATAATATGGTTGCTGATATACGCATTCAACGATATCATCAGCATCATAAACTTCGTGAGTATGGTCGTAACGCACCAGTAAAAATTTATTTAAGGTCTCATGAGCATTTTTGAATGCAAAAAAACATGATTTACATACGTTTAGGCGATGCTGCTTAAGATAATATCCATTAGCCCATACACAATAACTGGAGTGTTCATCTTCAAATATACTCCCCCAATCTGACTTTCCTAATACGACATTTCTTAAATGTGACGGTATGTGTTTAGAGCAAGCAATAAATTCTATTCCTTTATATGAAGGAATAGGATCATTTTTAGCACTGCTTATCATCGTTTCCCATTTATATAAAGGAAATTTTTTTAATATTATTTTTGTTAATGTCCACGGCAAGGGGGACTGCTCGATGAAATATGATGCTGATACTGTTGTTTCACAGATTTTTTTGATAGACAGGTCGGTCAATGATGGAACATTCATCTACAAAAAAAAATCTATTCTAAAATACTGTAATGTCCCAATGGTAGGGTTCTAAAACTATTTGGAATTAAATATCTTTTATCGTCATAAGGACTTAGCGCAATTTTTGTTTGTTCTATACTATAGACGTTATGGCTATATGACCGAATGGAGTGTTGAGTAGCAGTTTGTTCCTTAAAATCATTTAAACAGTTTACATAATCATCGAATTTTATAACATTTTTTACTATATTATATTTAGTCCCTTTTGCTTTTTTAGTGATTCGACCAGATTGAACTTTAAAAGTATACATTTTTGATCGTAATCCCACAAATTTTGTCATAATTTCTCCTTTATTTTCATCTTTCATTACTCCTAAAACTTTTTTATTTACCCGAGGAATATTATAGATATTATCTACAGCGTAATCAGATGTATCAAATTTTGATAAATCTTGTTTTATTACTTCCTCATATGCATCATGACAGTACAGTTCATAAATAAAGCTATCGGTATCCATATACATTAAATTACATTTATCTGCACCCAATTTTGGGAGCATATAGTCGTAATGAAATTGGTACATACATAATTTTGATATATCTAAAACAGTCATGCCAATGTATAAGGGTTTATTAAAAACTAGATCTGATTTAATCAGTTCTATAGCTACTAAATTTTCATTAAATATTTTTCGGCTATGAAACCGCGCACTAGAAATTAAATTTTTGGCACCATATCGCCCATTCCATGATCGGACTAGTTTTACTATTCTATGTTTCCTTATATTCTCCATAGTCTTTCCAAATACACTATTATTGGCCAATTTGTATAAATTTCTTCCAAAATCGTTCGTAGCTGCAGCTCTAAGTCGAGTATTTAATTCGATGTAGGGTCGCAGCCACGCAGACTGCTTAAATTTCAAAATTTTATGAATCTTTTTTAAAACTAACCCATTAGCCAGCATTTGTTTTAAATTTCTATAATGAACGATATATTCTTTTTTATTATAAAGTGTTGTCATTAGTTTAGTATGATTTGAACCCAAAGCTTTGCGGTGTTCGGCAGCGAATGGAAAATCTGAGTGCAGATCATGTAATTTGCGAGGATAGTCCAAGTCAACTTGTAACATGTACCCTACGGGAGAGTCATCAGGTACAGACATAACATCAATGTCTTTGGCATCCATCCATTCGAACCCTCCGTAGGGTAAGGGTTCTCCCATAGCCCACCCATATAAATTATTGACATCAAAATACATTAAGTATTTTGAGGGCTGTGCGAGGTCATAATTAGGCATGTACTTATTATTGGCCTCCGACATTCTACCGCTACATACTGAAATTCCTCCACGAATTGCTTTCTCCATAAATAGTATCATGTCAACGTCACGCAATAACTCGAGGTTACACCCCACGTATTTCAACATACAATCCCAAGAATAACCGGGCATTGTGTAGTACCAGGCTGGATCTAACCCATAAGTTATAACGCATTTTTTGCGGAAAGTTTCAAAAACATCTGCTAAAAGCACAATATCGGTTTTTAAGTACAAATCTGAATATTGACCTAAATTTTCAATGTTAAAGGTATCCCAAACTATTTTAGCATGAGCATACTTCTCATCTGTAAGATTCGTATCGTTTAGCTTATTATAAAATGCCTCTATTGGAGGTAAATCGGTAATGTTTAATTTTTCCCAAGAATCAATAAAATCATAGCAAAATACCCCTTTTTTAGTTATTAATTTAAATTCATCGTCACTTAACCTGCTAAATTCTCGCTTGCAAATTTTAAAGTCATTTTTATTTAATGTTGAGACCAATTCATCTAAAGAGGCTCCTAAAAATCTTAATGAATCAATAAATCGAAATTTTATATTAGTAACAGCATCGTTAAGTGTAAATGAAATGTATTTTTCTTTATTGACTGGAAGTAGACTAATATCTCCTTTTTTGCTTAACTCTGAAATTATAAAATGACTGTCGTAGCCACTCATATTGTGAAAAATAACTGGGACGACAAACAATTTTTTAAAATTTAAATTACAGGCTTGGTGGGCGAAATTTCTGAACTCCCCCGTAAAATGGTCGTGGTCTTTAACAATGATATCTGTAGGAGAAAAACATTTTTCGCATATGTGACACCTTGTGGCTTTACTGGTACTCGGGTTTTCCTGCATTGGTATAATTTTCTTAATTTTCGAATGAATACTTTGAGCTAAATTTGGTAATTCATTAGCAAACCACTCCATGCAGTCAATACCTCTATAACTCTTAAAAAAAGACAACTTTTCATCATAGCTGCATTTTACATAGTATCCAGCACTATACGGAATATGTTTTTGATATTTTTTAGTACAACAGGATGTTTGGAGGTCTGTAACTTTTTCTAACATGCACTCAAAATCCGCATATATGACAAATGGCGTTGTTTGTTTATAAGTATAATTTTTAAAACTAACAACATCATATTTAGGAAAAGACATTTTACAATTATTCATATCTGCACACATTTTTTCATGTTCCGACAATTTCTCTGCAGTTGAAAAATAATTTAAGCATCTATTACAAAGAAATAATTTGGCCTTTCTTTTATTTACTTGTCTAGAAACTAATTTAGATATGTCAGTAATATGGCAGTAGTGGTACTTAATTTCAGAATCATCAGTATCCACTGGAGGTGCCTCATAATCGTTTAATTTAGGAAAATAGTGATTTTGAATTAAAAGAAGACTTACATGTTTGGCAACTACTTTTTTAGTTAATCTTGCTGGGTATACTGTGAAAAATGAATTTTTATTATTTTCTAGTAATTCTAAAGCATATACATTGACTGATACATTGTTTATTTTTTCAAATTTTGAAATTTGATGTAACGGCATCGGTGCCTCCAGGTCTTCTGTTTTTAATACTGTACTATAAAATGGATATGAGGACGTAAGTTCTTTATTTGCTTTAGCCGGATAGAAGGCACTAACTATTGCCCAATAAAAACAAGCCTGATCTGAATTTTTTATATTAATGCAAGCACGCTTTTTTTGAATAGACTTTGGGAGTTTAATATAAGATGAACCATTTCCAATTTCATATCGATTAATATTTACTTCTAAAGATATTATTCTATTTAATGCAAAACCAGAGTCTTTTTCCTGAAACTCAGATAATTTAATATTTATTTTATCTTTAACATTTTCAAAAAACCACCGCTCTGTATCGGTAGATATGTCTAGTATAGCATTTTTTGTATTAAAATATTTAAAAGTCACAATTTCATTCTCCTCAGATTTTTTAATAAATTCTCCACAAAAACAAACATTAACTTTAACAAGTTTATCTACCTTTAAAATTTTTCTGATTTTATTTTTAAAAATAATATAACAATCATTTAGGAAATGTGCTAAGTCCTTATGCCATAAATTAACTATAATTCCAGTTTTAATTCGACTATTAAACGCGGAAACTACATTTTCCCATTTAACTCTATGTTTTAGTTTGTTGTCTAGACCCATACCTACATGTCTATTTAAAATAATCTGTTTAAAATGTTTAAAATGTCCTATATGTGTTTGCAGTTTTCTAATTGTACCTATAGGCAAATTGCGTTTTTTTATTACTTTATTGCAAATTTTGATTTGTTTCGTTAAGCGTTTCAACCAAATTTCTTTGTCTTTAGCTGTGAATTTATCAAAAACTATCTTTCTAACTCTTTTGATGAATAACAATAAATTTTCGCTTTGTTTAACAATATCCATAATGCTTACCTCTCTCTTTCAGTATTTTCAATTAGGCGATTTTGAAGGATGCTTGGGGCTGGTAGTTGCTTCCGACGTCCACCACACCTTGAAATATTATTGAATATTTGCCGCCAGCAAACTCGCCGATGATCGGTCTATAGGTCTCTGTCACTCTTCCCGGCAAAAAAACCACTTCTTCTCCTACATCCAGAAGAACGACTTGACCATATTTTGATTTGACTAGTTTGGCCTCCTTAATTGACACCGGAATGTTGAGGGGTAGGTCCTTAAGTTTTTTGATTGGTTTCCTCTCTGCAACCAGAGATGCTTCATTAATTTTAGTTAAATCCATCTGAAATGAGGAATATTATAACTAACAGAGCAGAAAACAATACATTGAAAAAAATATTGAAAAGATTTGTGATAAGGGAAAACAAGAATAAAGGAATGTTACAACACCCTAGATGTGAATGATTTTGCACACGCCACTATCTATGCCTAAACTATTGGTGACGTAGTCTGCATCGACAGGCAAATTATAACTACCAGAGCAGAAAAAATAAATTTTACGAAGAATGACGAATAATTGACATTCAGCATGCTAACAGTAAGTCTTTTTTGTTTGTAGACAATCAGATGTCGAAATAATAACTCTCATCTGGAATACAGGGATAAATAGCAGAGTAGAAAACATTAATTACAAAAATCAACGAAAAACAGAACAGATTTAACAAAGAATAATTACGAGAAAATAAAAACGAATAATTGTCATGCTGGCATGAGGTCTTGTAGACAATCAGGTGCTAAAATAATAAATCTCATCTGGAATAAAGGAATTTTATAAATAGCTGACCAAAAAACCGAACAGATTTAACAACGAATAATTACGAGAAAATAAAAAAATAATTGTCATGCTAGCATGTCTTTTTTGTAGACAATCAGGTGCTAACATAATAAATCTCATCTGAAATGAAGGAATTTTATAAAAAGCTGACCAAAAACTTGAAAAAACCGAACAGATTTAACAAATAATAATTACGAGAAAATAAATTGTCATTCAAAATGCTGACATGAGGTCTTGTAGACAATCAGGTGCTAAAATAATAAATCTCATCTGGAATGAAGGAATTTTATACATAGCTAACCAAAAACTTGAAAAACCGAAAAGATTTTAACAACGAATAATTACGAGAAAATAAAAAATAAATGTCATTCAAAATGTCGACAATTAGATAATTATTTAATGTCGAAATAATAAATCTCAGCTGGAATGAAGAGATTTTATAAATAGCAGAGCAGAAAACATTAAGTTTTATTCAAAATCAAACAAGAAAAATAAAAAATATTTAACAAAAAATAATTAAGAGAACACTTACCTTGCAAAACTAGTTGAACCACAACGAGCACTAACAGTAAGGAATAGACTATGGAATAGACCGTCCTGAGGTGCATTTTGAAATTTATAAGGTTGCGTGCCCCACCCTATGACGTGTTGTAGAAAGTGTGCGTGTGCAAAATTATATTCAGTTTTATCATTGTCATTGGTTTTAAAAATTCCAACATTTTCTATGCACATGATAAGAAATATAACTCAATAACAAAATGTGGGTATGATAACGAAAATTGCATAGTAATGCGATTAGACCCTCAACCGCTATTTCCTATGCGATATGTAAATTATCTGCTAACATTTATTTTCATTATTTTCAACTAAATATTTTTTAGAGTTATGGGTTTTTTATTTAAACGCCTTATTTATTGATCAAGTCTTATATTACATGATGATTCAAATTTTCTCTTAACAATTTTAAATATAATCTTTATAATTAAAATAAACACTGAAGCTAATATTATACAAGTCATTGCAAAAACATTATCTATTTCACTTTTCATGCTTTCTTTGTTCATCGTTGTTGGCGCCGGCGTCGATAACATCATTAATAGTAATTGGATGAATTCGCCTTGTTGGAGTTTCCCTAAATAAGTAGTCCGCAGCACTTGAATATTCTTGTCGCAGCTGCTGACTAAATTCCTTTGGTGTCCAGTCTATGCTGCTTCCCAGTGATAGGTTCTCTATTTGTTTTATAACCTTATTTTTATCCTCATAAAATAAAACCTGACTTCTTAACTGTGTCAGTTTTTCTCTAAATTCTGCTAATTTACGTCTATACTCATTTAAAGACATGATGTTACTACCTCACGTCGCGCTGTGGCAATCAGGTCTTGCGATCGAGCTCCCCGTGACAATAAGGCCTACGCGACATTTCACGAGCCCACGTGACGTTTTGACGTGACGTTTTTACGTGCTTTGACGTGACGTTTTACGTGACGTGCTTTGACGTGACGTTTTACGTGACGTGCTTTGACGTGACGTTTTCACGTGCTTTGACATGACGTTTTACGTGACGTGCTTTGACGTGACGTTTTCACGTGACATTTCACAAGCCTACGTGACGTTTTGATGTGACGTTTTTACGTGACGCGTTGACGTGCTGTGTTCCTTTTAAGTTCTTTTAATAAAAAATTGCATTATGTTTTTTTATTTTATTTAAATTCCAAAATTACCAGCCGCGCGCTTCGTATCTACGAGATCCGCGAAAACCTCAAGGTACCGACCGCGCATCTGCTTCGCGTTCCGCGAAAAATTAAGGTACCGATCGCACATCTGGTATCGCGCACCGCTGCGCCGCTGTGTTCCTTTTAAGTTCTTTTAATAAAAAATTGCATTATGTTTTTTTATTTTATTTAAATTCCAAAATTACCAGCCGCGCGCTTCGTATCTACGAGATCCGCGAAAACCTCAAGGTACCGACCGCGCATCTGCTTCGCGTTCCGCGAAAAATTAAGGTACCGATCGCACATCTGGTATCGCGCACCGCTGCGCCGCTGTGTTCCTTTTAAGTTCTTTTAATAAAAAATTGCATTATGTTTTTTTATTTTATTTAAATTCCAAAATTACCAGCCGCGCGCTTCTACGAGATCCGCGAAAACCTCAAGGTACCGACCGCGCATCTGCTTCGCGTTCCGCGAAAAATTAAGGTACCGATCGCACATCTGGTATCGCGCACCGATCGATCAGCGCTAGGACGCCGTCACATCGGAACGCGCCCCATCGGACGTCGTCACATCGGAAAGCGCCCTTTTGGCACTATGCCGCCATGTTTTTTTGTATTCGTTATCTCCCGCCCATTCCAACGAGCCGTCGTACGTTTAAATCGGACCAATAGCAGCAGAGATACCATGTTTCTCTCTCTAACACACATACTTCCCTATATCAGCTGTGACATCACATACCTCTCTCTCTAACACATTGTTTTCCCTATACCTATAGTGATGGCCGTGTTGTTCATCTACTTTCTTCCTTCTTGGATGTAGGCTTTAAAGCCTGTTTCTTCTTCAATATTAGCCTCCTAAATTATTTAAGTTATCGCACCATCTTTTTCTTGGTCTGCCAATACTTCTTCGTCCATTTGGTGACTTATCTCATGCTATTCGTACTATCCTATCCTCTGCCATTCTACAAATGAATATAAACATTAATACCTACAATTATTTATACAGGGTGTCCAAAAAAATAAATAAATTTATTGACACAAATTAAAAGAAGAATGTATGGAATTTAATTCAAAATACATTTTACTGCTTTGAGAAAAGAGAAAAAATGTTTTATTTGATAAATAAACATTACTTTTCGCTTAAATTAAATGTTCAAACTTCTAAGAGGTAGGTGGGTGGAAGCTTTAACATTGAATTTAAGCGAAAAACAATATTTATTTAGCAAATAAATATTTTTTGATGTTTTCTGGCAACAGTAAAATGATGTATTTTTTTGAATTAAGTAAATTACATACCTACATTCTCCTTTTTATGTCAATTAATTTAATTCAATAATTTTTTTGTACCCTTTATACAAAATTATTTTAATGTTTGAAGCAATAAATGTTTATTACACTGAATAGAGAATTGAACAACCTATTAAATAAGCGAGCACACGATCTTATTCTTATTTAAAAAAATCATCGCTATATACGCCAAAAAAGCATAATCTAAAAATTAAAAATTACCCATTTCGGGATTTTTCTCCAAAGTCACCCATTCACAAAAAAATTATTTTATTTCAACTTTTACGCGCTCACTATATATTATATAAAAGACCAAATAAATAAATAGTACCTATCTATGTAAATTTCTATGAAGGCTTTAAAAATATGAGATTACTTGGTTACTTGGCCGCGTCCGTAATATAGAGGTGACCATAGATACCAGTTCATAAATATAAGGGAATCTACATAATATAATTAGTTTGGAGAATTTTAAACTGGCCGTTATTTAGAAACTGGTCGTTATTTAAAAACTGGCCGTTAGTAGAAATGGCCGATTTTAACAGGTGGCCGTTAACACAGGTTTTATAGTACATATTATAAATGGCTTATAAAATCTACTGATGGCTACTGATTTTTTGAAAGCAAAACTACTGACGACATCAAAACTGACCTGGCAACCCTGGCTGCCAGTATGACATTGACATTTCATTTGGCTAACAAATCGAAAATGTCATAACTATTCCTAACCTAACCCCAAAATACTAAATTTATTTGTTGAATGATATTTTGCAAACATCAACATGGTTGTTGATAAAAGTCCAATATCAGGCACTGTCTTAGAGCAGTTTGTCCTATTGGCCAAAAGTGCGAAAGGTGCCGCATGTACAGAATTAGTGAAACAAGTTCTAGAAGCACCTGGTGTATATGTTTTTGGTGAACTATTAGATATGCCCAACATCTCAGAACTAGCCACAACTGATAGAAAGTACTTTAACACGCTTGAATTATTCGCTTTCGGCACATATAAAGATTACATAGCAAATAAAAATGAAGTTCTAGAGTTGTCACCCGCTCAGACGAAGAAATTGCAACATCTTACTATAGTCACTCTAGCTACAAAATCCAAGTGCATACCATATAACACATTGCTAATTGAGCTGGATATCAAAAATGTTAGGGACTTAGAAGATCTGATTATTGAAGCGATATATGCCGATATCATACATGGAAAACTCGATCAGAAAAATAGTCAGCTTGAAATAGATTACGCTATTGGTAGAGATATTCGTAATGATGATATTAATATTATTGTTAATTGTTTGCAAGATTGGTGTTCAGCATGTGAAGGTTTGTTTATTTATATTATTGTATTACAGCATGTGTAATTACGTAAATGCAATTAGTTGTTATATAAATGTCTTAATTATCTAGAATCTACAGTATTGGAAATCTTTTTTTCGGAAAATAGGCACTTTTAATGCAATAAATTAGATTCTTGATTTGCAATTAACTAGTGTAAACTAGTGCTCTGGTGAAACCACTGCACAAGAAAGGTGATCCAACTAAAGTGGAAAATTATCGACCCATCAGTCTTCTCTCATCCTTCTCTAAGATTTTTGAAAAAGCTATGTATAATAGACTTGAAAATTTCTTCAGGTCAAAAAATCTTCTCAATCAAACACAGCATGGTTTCCTAAAGGGCAATTCAACTGATACAGCTATATTTGACTTTGTTACTAAAATACTTGAAAACTTGGAACTAAAAAACAAAACACTAGGAGCTTTTCTAGATCTGTCAAAAGCATTTGACAGTTTAGATCATCAAACACTGCTGATCAAACTTGACAAGGATGGAATACGAGGCCCAGCTTTACGTTGGATAGAGTCATTTATCACAGGAAGGTCACAGAGAGTTTGTCTGGAACACTCTCGGAAGCACTGAATCCCAAGTTGGGGGTACCCCAGGAAAGTGTTCTTGGACCTTTTTTATTTCTTGTATACATCAATGATCTTGCTGAATCTGTAACAGATGAATCATCTAGCCTTATTAATTTCGCAGATGACTCAAATTATCTGATTTGGGCCAAAACTGTTGGGGAGTTGCTCTTAAAAACAGGTGAAAATCTGGAGAGGGCTGGGAGATGGTTTGCTGGGAATAAATTATTGTTGAACTGTGATAAGACTGTCTTCATCTATTTTAGAACCATTCAGTCTCAAGGTCCGATCACGAATATGGTAAATATTCAATCAGACCACATAGAAACCTCGCTGTAATAGTATTGTTATTAAACATTTAACGTTTCATTGTATACCAGGTGTACCAATCAAACTGTGTTTTTTTCTTAAAGTTCGCATCACCCTGTGGAATATTCTAGCATTTATAAAATACTGAAATTAAGATCCAACTATAGCCTCATGTTTTCTTAACATTTTGTTTTTTGATTCATTCGCTTACATTAGACCATAAAAAAGTTAGGTACTTTAACAACTAGCCATGTTTTTCATCAATACAGGGTGTTTTTAAATAAGTATGGCAAACTTTAAGGGGTAATTCTGCATGAAAAAATAATGACAGTTTGCTTTAACGGTATGTCTGCAAATGCTTCGTTTCCGAGATAGGGCGTGTTGAAATTTTTCTTACAAACTGACGTTTTATTTATTGCTTAAAACCGGTTGAGATATGCAAATGCAATTTTCTGGGTTTTAAGATGTCATTATTACACATTTCTTCGCATACAAGAATTTAATATTCACCATTGGCGGGCATACAGGTAATACGACAACTCATATTACCCATATGCGCGCCAATGGTGAATATTAAATTCCTACTTGTATGTGAAAAAATGTACAATAAGTACGTCTTAAAACCAACCAAATTTCATTTGCATATCTCAACCGGTTTTAAAGCAATAAATAAATCGTCAGTTTGTAAGCAAAATTTTAACACCCTTTATCTCCGAAACGAAGCATTTACGGACATAGGTTTGTAAAGCAAACTGTCATTATTTTTTCATGTAGAATTACTGAATTACCCCTTGAAGTTTGCCATATTTATTTAAAAACACCTTGTATTGATGAAAAACATGGCTTATTGTTAAAGTACCTAACTTTTTTACTGTCCAACATAAGCGAATGAATCAAAAAACAGAATGTTGAGAAAACATGAGGCTCTAGTTGGGTTTTAATTTTAGTATGTTACAAATGCTAGAATATTCCATAGGGTGTTATGAACTTTGAGAAAAAATACAGTTTGATTGGGCCACCTGGTATACAATGAAAATTTACCTGTCTAGCAACAATATTATTACAGCGATATTGTTAAAGAATAAGTTTATAACATATTAAAAAATACTTAAATCAGACAACAGGTTTAGAAAATTCGAGATATCAAAAATGACCCATTTTTAAGGTGTCCGGTTAATTTTGCCCCCAGTGTATGTCTATGTGAATGTGAATAGTCGCATATTGTTTGACATTCAAGTTCAAGGTATCTTATAGAGCTCTTGCTCTTCTTGTAGTGTTGTGTTGAACCACATACCTAGATTTTTATCAGGAAATCTTTTACCTTCCTGGTCCACATTTCCTTCTACTTTTCCCTGTAAGATTATTTGCAGCAGTCCATATCTCTCACTGTTCCTCATGATGTGGAAAGTTCCTTGCATCTGTGAGAGTCTACAAATCAACTCCGTACAACAGTGTATGGTATATTCCACGAATATACGACTTTTGGATTAACACGACAACGAATATTTTAGTGTGCAACATAAGAAGTACGAAAGTAAATGGCGCTAATAATTACTCCAATAAACAACAATATAATTTGCAATTTACTTTCGTTCTTCATATTTTGCACAGTAAAATATTCATTGTCGCGATAATCCAAGAGGGTCGTATATTCGTGGAATGGGGTATAGGAAAGATATAAATAACATAGTAACCTGATTTTTATGGGTATTGATAAATCATGATATTTGAATAGCTTGAGAGCTTAGTCATTTTTTTAAGGGGAACGGAGCAAAATGCAAAATTTTGACCCATGTCAAAATTTTCAATGTGTTTTAAATGTATTCATTTTTTTCGAATCCTGAGAAAACTAATATTTTTGAAAAATTTAAATGCAGAATGAAAGATTACATTATTACCGAGAGCTGAAAGTCCCTGAAAACTTCTATGTTTATTTTAATAAGTTACAGAGGTGAAGATAAAAGAGATTATTTCATTCATAGGAGATTCTGACCAATAGAAAGCTACAGAAATCTAAATTAAACTGATAACTTTTTTGATAATTGTTTTAAAAATTATAAAAGTGATGACTTTCAACCGTCAAATACATATTTATAACAACTGTGTGTTTAATGTTACTAATTTTTACTTACATCCACAGAGAACAACAGTTCTCACCAGTGGCGCACAACACCCCTACATGCAACACTATATATACACGAAATTTTCGATTTTCTAAACCTGACTGAATTGAAAATTGGGCCAAACCCCATCTTAACGTTTAGGAAAAGACTCATCCATTCATATGTCAACCATCAATTTTGGTCAAAGGGTGTGGATTTTACGGCCCTTCCCATTTAAAGCCTGTTTTTCGTTCTTGTCCCCAAAACTAACAAAAATTTCAAAAATTTAAGCCCGACCTTTGCGGCTTCTGATAGCACAGATAATTACCTTTCCAACGCATGTTAAATTTTGAAAATCGGTTATACCATTCAAAAGTTATCGAGCTCAGAAATATGACTCAATTTTTATTTAAAAAATGGAAAATGTTTGTGGATATGTATGTATGTATGTATGTATGTATACTTAGTATTTTTACTACAAAAGCGATATTACGTAGGTCAAAATTTTTGACGTAAGAGAACTGTCAAAACATTAGAATGTGACTTTTCATTATTGACATGATATTACGTAGGTCAAAATTTTTGACGTAAGAGAACTGTCAAAACATTAGAATGTGACTTTTCATTATTGACATGTTTATAATAAACATGGCAATAATGAAAAGTCACATTCTAATGTTTTGACAGTTCTGTTACGTCAAAAATTTTGACCTACGTAATACCGTTTTTGTAGTAAAAATACTATATGTATGTATGTATGTGTGTGGAAAAGTTACACCGATCTGAATGTTTTTTTCTGTGTTTCAAGAAGGTGTGAGGGCCGATTCAGAACCGGTCTAATTTTTGACTTCTGATTACCCTTAAGCCAGCTAGAGGGCTAGGTAGATACAAAATAGCATATTTGTTGGGCGTATATATCTTAGGTTCAAGAAAAGACAGGAAAACCGCAAATACACCAAATCAATAGGGTTGAGTTAAGCTTTCAAATGGCACATAAGCTATCAAGCTGAGACATACACACTGCTCACCATAGCCAAAAAACTGAAAAATTAAACTTTGAAAATTTTGGTTTTTCGACAATTACTCAAAATTTCAACCTACGAATTGCACCAATAACTGAGCGTTTGTAGAAGGACTCAGGACGCGTCTAACGGTGTATACCTTATATCCAGGAAAATTCGAATTTTTTAGGTTATAGGCTTCATAAGTATGATCAAATCTATTTCTTATGGGAAAAACGGTTTTTCAAGCTCAATAATTCCTGTAATACGTTCAGTTATCACACTCGATCTTGGATGCATCAGATACTACTTGTCAATACGTTTCAAATTCATGTTTAGTGATCAACATCAGGTAAGCCGTTCAGAAGTTATAGAGCTCCAAATGTATAATTAGTCCAGGAACTGAAATTTTTCACTTCGCAATTTTTACAGAATACATAGATTTGCTTGAAAATTTGACAATAAGTAGTGGATAGTCCAAGGATCAAAATCTATATGATGCAGAAATACGCTTTTACCATGGGGTGGTTGCCATCTTATCTCGAAGGTGGAAATTTTTTATTATATTTTGACCGCAAATGCTGATAAAAACATTAATTATAAGCAAAAAATGTTCATTATACATTTTTTTGATAAAATTAATAGTTTTCGATTTAGTGGTTATCGAAGCTGTTAGTTTTATATCGAACAAATTACCAGAGAACGGCAGTTCTCGCCAGTGGCGCAGAAATACACCCCCCTACATGCGACACTATTATATGCACGAAATTTTCAATTTTCTAAATCTGACTGAATTGAAAATTGTGCCAACTCCCATCTTCAAGTTCAGAAAAAGACTCACCCATTCATATGTCAACCATCCATTTTATTCCAAGGGTGTCGATTTTACGGCCCTTCCTATTTAGGGTCTGTTTTTCGTTCTGGTCCCCAAAACTCCCAAAAACTTCGAAAATTTAAGTCCGACCTTTGCGACTTCTAACAATACTGATCATTACCTTTCCAACTCATGTCTAATTTTGAACATTACCAGAGAACGGCAGTTCTCGCCAGTGTCGCACACCCACACCCCCCTACACGTGACACTATATATACACGAAATTTTCGATTTTCTAAATCTGACTGAATTGAAAATTGGGCCAACTCCCATCTTAAAGTTCAGAAAAAGACTCACCGATTTATATGTCAACCATCGATTTTGGTCCAAGGGTGTAGATTTTACGGCCCTTCCTATTTAGGGTCTGTTTTTCGTTCTCGTCCCCAAAACTCCCAAAAACTTTAAAAATGAAGTCCAACCTTTGCGGCTTCTAATAGAACTGATCATTACCTTTCCAACGCATGTCTAATTTTGAAAATCGGTTATACCATTCAAAAGTTATAGAGCTTAGAAATGTGACTCAATTTTTATTTAAAAAAGAGAAAATGTTTGTGGATATGTATGTATGTGTGTTTGAAAGTTAAACCGATTTGATATTTTTTCTCTGTGTTTGAAGAGGGGGTCAGGGCCGATTTAGAACCGGTGTAGTTTGTGACTTTTGACCACCCATAAGCCAGCTATAGGACTTGGTAGGTACAAAACGGCATATTTTTTGGGGTATATACAGGGTGTCCCAAAAAGATTAGTCATAAATTATACAACACATTCTAGGGTCAAAAATAGTTTGATTGAACCTAACTTACCTTAGTATAAATGTGCTCATAAAAAAAGTTACAGCCCTTTGAAGTTATAAAATGAGAATCGATTTTTTTCAATATATCGAAAACTAATAGATATTTTTTATTGAAAATGGACACGTATCATTCTTATGGCAGGAACATCTTAAAACATAATTATAGTGAAATTTGTCCACCACATAAAGATTTTATGGGGGTTTTGTTCCCTTAAACCCCTCCAAACTTTTGTGTACGTTCCAATTAATTCATTATTGTGGTACCATTAGTTAAACAAAACGTTTTTAAACCTTTCTTGCCTCAGTATTTTTTCGATAAGCCAGTTTTTATCGAGATGCGGCTTCTTTTTAATATATTTACATAAAACTTTTATGGGGATTTTGTTCCTTTAAACCCCCCAAAGGTTTGTGTACGTTCCAATTAAACTATTATTGTGGTACCATTTGTTAAACACAGTCTTTTTAAAACTTTTTTGCTTCTTAGCCTTTTTTTGTTAAGTCACTTTTTATCGAGATGCGGCTTCTTTTTTAAAATATACCTAAAAATGTAAATTATAAATAAATTTTCATATTATTAACAGGTCTATAATCGTACATAACCATTATACAAAATATGTGGTGGATTCGAAAAATATTCAAAATATCTCGATAAACACTGGCTTATCGAAAAAGTACTAAGAGACAAAAAAGTTTTAAAAACACTGTGTTTAACTAATGGTGCTACAATAATAATTTAATTGGAACGTACACAGAAGTTTGGGGGGGTTGAAGGGAACAAAATTTTTATGGGGTGCACAAATTTCACTTTTATTTTTTTTTTAAGATGTTGCTGCCATAATAATGCCACATGTCCATTTTCAATAAAAAATCTCTAAGAGTTTTCGATATATGAAAAAAAATCGATTTTCATTTTCTAACTTCTAAGGGCTGTAACTTTTTTTGTGTGCACTATTGTAACGAGCGATCCACAATTATTGGGATCAAAGCTAGCCGTGCAAAAAATTACGTATGTTGTGTTTTAATCTGAATTTATATCATTGTTTTATCAATGAATTTTGATTAACATTACAAAACATAAAAAAACAGTCAAAACCAGAACTTTAATCGAATATAAAAAGAATTAACAAAATTATAAGTAACAATAATAAATAAAATCAAACAAGATCTCTATATAACCTAACTTTTCTTGTTAGTTGACGTACACCGCAAAGTTGACGTAAACTGGAAAGTACATCTGAATTAAGAATAGACATGCACTGTATAGCTACCTCTGTCGTTCAGAGCCACCTATGGTGACAATAATTTTGGATCACACGTTATATTAGTAAGTGAGGTTCAATCAATCTATTTTTGACCCCAGAATCTGTGGTATAATTTATGACCAATCTTTTCGGGACACCCTGTATATTCGGACCAAGACGAGGCAGGAGAACTGCAAATACATCAAATCAATAGTGTTGACTTAAGCTTTCAAATGGTGTTTAAGCCGTCAGGATCAGACATAAACACAGCTCAGTATAGCCGAAAAACTGAAAAACTAAACTTTGAAAATTTTGGTTTTTCGACAATTACTCAACAATTCAACCTACGAATTGCGCCAATAACTTAGCTTTTGTAGAAGGACTCAAGACGAATCTAACGGTGTATACCTTATATCCGGGAAAATTCGAATTTTTAGGTTATAGGCTTCATAAGTATGATAAAATCTATTTCCTGTGGGAAAAACGGTTTCTCAAGCTCAATAATTCCTGTAATAGCTTCAGTTATCATACTTGACCTTAGATCCATCAGATACTACTGGTCAATACGTTTCAAACTCATGTTTACTGATTAAAATCGGTTAAGCCGTTTAGAAGTTATTAAGCTATAAAAGTATAATCCAATTAACGATTATTCCCGAAATGGTTTATGTAGTTGTAGTGGTTACGACGCTAAATTTGATCTGGCAACGGGCAATCCGATTTCATTTACCGGCCATCTCAATATTTTTGTTTCAATCTATTTCGAATAGAAAAAAAATCTAGTGTACATTCGATGGATACTAGATCATTTGGGATATAATGCAACAAAGGTGACCATTTATAAAGCTTGACGTGTAATAGGGGAACATTGCATTCAACTTCATACATTTAATTTATAAATAACTTTGAAAAACTCCAGATACAAGAATAAAAAACCGCTAAACGCCGTAAAAATGAGTGGCGCATAGAATATTCCAGCTACAAAAGATCTGATATGAATATTACGTGGCGCGAAAATGGATTTTCATTTGATGCAAAACAAAATTCTAGTTTTATTTTAAAATATGTTTCTATAATATTTGCTAAATTTGAAGTAAACGCGCCACAAAAGAGTTTCAAAATTCAAACTGTATCAAAGTTACTCTTTTGTGGCGCGTTTACTTCAAATTTAGCAAATATTATGGAAAAATCTTTTAAAATAAAACTAGAATTTTGTTTTGCATCAAATGAAAATCCATTTTCGCGCCACGTAATATTCATATCAGATCTTTTGTAGCTGGAATATTTTATGCGCCACTCATTTTTACGGCGTTTAGCGGTTTTTTCTTCTTGTAAATAAATTACAATAAAATTTTGGTTTTGAACAGTTTTATTCATGAAATAATCGCAACAAATTGCACTCGATCTCTAAAATTAATATAGAATTTTAGAGCTCTTGTGCAATTACTACTGAAAATTTAGTGTGATTTTTAATTGCAAATATTTGATTCAAAAGAAACTTTGTATTTATTCTAAGGGACTTTCGACCTTCAGTAATAAAGTAGTCTTTCAATCTGCGTTTAAATTTTTCAAAAATACTTATTAGTTTTCTCAGGATTTGAAAAAAATTAATACATTTAAAACACATTGAAAATTTTGACTTTAAGGGGAAGGGAGCAAAATGTATAGAGTCTTTTAGAATAAGACTTCAAATTGGAGCTCTCAACTGATTTTTTCAATTTTTATGATTGTTTAAAAAGTAAAGCAAAATCAGCTGTACATCTTTAAGGATTTTTTTGTCAGCTAGCTATCCCTCGTTATACCTTTCAAAAGCCTTTAAAGATTTTTACACAAAATTGATGATTTTTCACAGATAGACTGAGGTATACAGTAGGAAAAATGAAAGAATACCATTGCGTCATCGATGATATGCATACGAATCAAATCAAAAATTTCTAGTCAAAACAACGTCTAAACTAAGTTAATACTATAAAAAAAACAGATGTGACTACTACCCCACCGTACGATTTTTCGCTACGTAAATGTGTCAAAAAATGTTTGTGATGTTATTCTTTTTCTCATAATACCTATATATTTATTAGTAATAAATGTTACTTCTACTACCGTAATTAATTATTTGATATAGATTAATAATACAAAAATAATGAGTAAGTAAATATAGTATTATGAATTTCTCCATGTTAAAGTTGCCGGACGTAAATAGTAACAGGAATTTAAAAAATGTCGTTTATGTCAGCTGCATTAAGTGACTTAAATGAAAGTAATAGTATATTACATACCTAACGGGAAAGTACTCTATTTCAGCCGAGCGGCAAGGTAGTAAACTACAGACGCGAGGCTAGAATGAGTTCCCGCGAGGTTTGTATACTATTTTACTCACAATCGGTTAGTAGTTTATGGATTTCTAATACTCACAATCTACCAATAATAATTTCGTTTCAAATATCTGTATCCATTTTCATTATGTGATAAAACAGTAGAAAATCCAGAAACGTCGGCATCATCATCTATTTCTGAAACTCATAATTTTGAGCAACACGGTCTTACTTTTACTGTTAATAGTAATCATAATTGCAATGTAACTATTAATATTTATAATTCCAAATAGTTTTCTTTTTGTTATTGTTGTTGTTGTTTCTTAATTAAATAAATGTTGAGTGGATTCTATTCTTTCTAAACCATCTTTTAATCAAAAATGACATTGACATTTGCAGGTATAAAAGTGACAGATGCTAGCCGGGAAAGTACTTTCCCGGCTAGCTGGGAAAGTAAAGTAAGTAATAAGTCGCTTCCTGATTACTTCAAAGGTTAGAAATCCATAAACTAACCGATTGTGAGTAAACTTAATGAATTCAGGTCATTTTGGTATCCAGATCATTTTCCAGACATTATCTGCAAATAAATGTAAATTCGTAAGAATATACTAATCTGTAATTGTATACACTATGATCGAAAAGTCAGAGTAATATGTACAGGGTTATTCACTGTATTTTGACCCCCCTGTAAACTCCTTTATTTACAGAATTGGAAAAAATGTAAAATACAAAAGTTATTCGATTTTTAAATTATGATTTTTTGACATATATATTGTACTAGTGACGTTATCCATTTGGGCGTGATGACGTAATCGACTATTTTTTTAAATGGGAATAATAGGGGTCGAGTGCTAGCTCATTTGAAAGGTTATTCAATTCCCTATTCAGTAATATAAACAATAACATGATTCATTATACAGGATGTCCAAAAAAAATTTTAAATTTAATTAATTGACACAAAAAGAAGAATGTATGTAATTTATTTAATTCAAAATACATTCTACTGCTGTCATAAAACAGAAATAAATGTTTATTGAACAAATAAACATTACTTTTCACTTAAATTCAATGTTCAAGCTGCCACCCATCTGCCTCTTGGCAGTTTGAACATTGAATTTAAGCAAAAATCAATGTTTATTTGTGCAATAAACTTTTATTTCTGTTTTCTAACAGCAGTAAAATGTATTTTAAATTAAATAAATTACATACATTCTTCTTTTTGTGTCAATTAATTTAATTAAAAAATAATTTTTTTGGACACCCTGTATAATTAATCATGTTAATGTTTATATTACTGAATAGGGAATTGAATAACCTTTCAAATGAGCTAGCACTCGACCCCTATTCCCATTTAAAAAAATCGTCGATTACGTCATCACGCCCAAATGGATGACGTCAGTAGTACGATATATATGTCAAAAAATCATAATTTAAAAATCGAATAACTTTTGTATTTTACATTTTTTTCTAATTCTGTAAGTAAAACAGTTTACAAGGGGGTCAAAATATAGTGAATAACCCTGTACACGTTTGGCAAACTCATAGACAGAAGTTAACCATATTGACAGATGATTACTTACAAATTTTATTGACTTATTTTAATTAAATAAATACTTACCAAACCAAAAATACAATATAATATCAAAATAGCCTTTAAGAGAACTGAGTTTATTCAAGTAAATACGACTGATTATTAAAATTTATAAACTCTACCGAACCTAACCCAGTTTCACTTTCAAAGTGACAGAAATTGAATCTGTCAGATTATAGTTGACCAGCATGATTACTCGAATAGTAGTTTATACAATCATTATCTCTAGTGATGTTGAATGTTTTTCTAAGAATGACATTAGAAGTACAGAAATAGTCAAGTGTGAGTTTAAATTTTCTACTAAATTAATATAACTACGTTGAACAATTGTATCGCCGTCTCACTCTGTCAATTATAAATATGTAACTGCGTATGTCTTGAATAACGTTTTTGCTCAGTAGACAACACTTAATAATCTATCTCTCTCGTTTGTTATTTATAGAAAAAGGCAGCAAATCCAAAATATGTTCTTGAGATGATCGTTCATGGGTATTCTTTCATTTTTCCGACTGTATCTCATTTTTAGTTTCGTTTTGATATCTTTCAGTTTTGATGTATGTATTTGATGTTCTTGAATTTAGTTTTATTCCATTTATATTAATATTTTTGTTTTTCTTTGAAGGTGTCCTAAGCTGCGTGGAAAACCAAATCCACAGAGCCAACACAGAGAAAAACCGCTGCATGCAACGCAAAACCGAGGTAGAAAACGAAATAGTCAATATAAAAAAGACATTGAAGACTCAGCTTCAAGAACGATCTGATGGAACTGATGAAGTCATGGCTACCGATAGTCGAGAATCGGGGTCGTCTGGAGAGAAAGGCAAGAAATCACAGAAGATGAAAGGTCTTAAGATTCTTCGTTAACATGAACTTTTCTCAAAGGTGATACATGAAAAATGGTCTAGGCGCGATTCGTAAAACTTGTTGCAGGTCTTTTAAGAATTATAACAATCAACGAAGTATACAGAATGTCCAGAGACTCTCCCGATAAACGAAGACGGGAGATTCCTCAAATAATTTTAAGACAATTTAACCCAATTCACCTAATCCGAAAATGCTTCCTAAGGGAGCTAAAGGTCTTTGAAGATGGCGCTTTGTAATTAGTTTTTTAAATACCTCCAAAATGCTTCTATTTAGAAAAACTATATTTATTATATTTAGAAAAACGAAAAATTTTCAAATCGATTTTTCTAAAAAACATTGTATTGTACTGACTTAAAGCGAGAGTACCTTTTAGCCTTGTTTATATCTGTACCTTGGAGGTAAACAGTCGTAACTTCACTTTTTGCCGAAATGGAGTTAATATCACGCTCTTGTTGTCAGATTTTCATAGCATATTGTGGCAAAAAATCGTACATCCAGCGTTATTAGTTGCCTAGATAAGGCGTTTAGAAACAGTAGCAACTCCATTAGTCAGTTGAGGTAAACAGTAGTATATCCATAGCAACTCCATAAATACGTGCGTACCTATATTAGATAGTATGCTTTCGTATGCGGTAGTGGTAAACAATCGTAGCTCCATTTTTATATTAAATGGTATTTGAGGGTATTATAAGTACCGGCGCAAATTGATCCTAAGCAGACACAACCTGGCACCGGCGAGTTGCGTAGACCGTTCTGCGCATCCTACTATCAGTTCATGCGTTCGCAGGTCGAGCTGGGGAAGGTTTGTCATCGACGTACAGTTTTCTTGGGCTTGGGACGGGTGACTCAGCGCCAGATGTTAATTTTTACGTGTTTTTGTTTTGCGAGATGGAAATATCTGAAATGAATAAGCGGCGATATATTTTACACTATCTTGAATGAATAACATTTTATTGCTCTGTTGTATCAATCAGCACTACTCTACAAGTTTTCGTTTATTTGTTTTAATATGTATTTTATTATATAATATAGTAGGCGCAATATTAGGGAATATAACATATCTGATTAAAACAGTGAATTTTTTACATGTTAAGTATTTTTAATTTCTTGTGAAGTATCTAGTTAGTGTGGCTTTAGCCAATAAATCAAAGTTATGCGTTTACAAGAGCATATTATTTGAAAAATAAGGAGTACCATAATGTGTCATAATTATAATCTCCTTTATACAGATCAAAAAATTGTTTAGTATGTATTTCTAAATCCACACAATCATTGGAAAATTATTCATGGTAAAAAATATTTATTAATGACACTGTTATCGACAATCAATGCAGTGTTTAACTTATGCTTGTTATTATAAAGGTATGTAGAAATAGAATACTCAGTGTAAGATATCTTTTTATGCACCCGCTTATGATCAAATTCGATGTTTTCGAAAGTCATACCGCTACGACTACTAGGGACATGTAAGATATTTTTAAAACGTTACTAGTTACATGTACGGAACTACCGTTTTTTAGTTGCCTACTCAATTCAGTACAAGGATCAGATACATCAGTATTTTGTAATCAGTATTTGTACTCAGTACCACTGAGAACCAGTATCAATAGTAACCGTTACACGTTTGCACTTATTTTGCCCGTCTCTATTCGTTACGGCGACAGCCGATGGTCGGGTTAGCTTGTGTTCAATATGCGGCACGCTAGAAAAATAACTGCACAGGTCACCCGTCCCACCGGCGCAGGTTGTGACTCACTTAGGTTCAATATGCGCCGCGGCTAAAACGGGATAATGAAAAACAAGAGTTCTTTTTTGTTCCAAACATTGTGATTTTTTTTTGCATTTTTAAATACGGAATATACTAAACTGCGCGTCATAGAAAACGGGCACCCTAAAAAATGGGTCATTTTTGATGTCGCGTATCTCCTAAACCTGTTGTCCGATTTAAATGATTTTTTGAATATGTTATAGCCCTGTTCTTTGTCAATATCCTTGTAATAATATTTTTGCAAAACAGGTAAATTTTCATTGTATACCGGGTGTACGAATCAAACTGTGTTTTTTTCTCAAAGTTCGCAACACCCTGTGGATTATTCTAGCATTTATAAAATACTGAAATTAAAATTCAACTATAGCCTCAGGTTTTCTTAACATTCTGTTTTTTGATTCATTCGCTTATGTTGGATAATACAAAAGTTATGTACTTTAACAACTAGCCATGTTCTTCATCAGTACAGGGTGTTATAAGTCTAAAGTGTTTTAGGGACTAAATAAGTTCGACAAACTTTAAGGGGTAATTCTGCATTAAAAATAATGACAGATTGCTTTATAATCATATATCCGCAAAAGCTTCGTTTCCGAGATATGGGATGTTAAATTTTTTCTTACAAACTGATGATTTATTTATTGCTTTAAAACCGGTTGAGATATGCAAATGAAATTTGGTAGGTTTTAAGAGATGGTTATTGCGCATTTTTTGACATTCAACTAAGAATTTTATATTCACTATTGGAGCGCATACGGGTAATATGACCGATCATATTATTCGTATGTACGCCAATGGTGAATAAAAAATTCTTAATTGTATATCAAAAAATGTTCAAAAATTACGTCTTAAAACCCACCAAATTTCATTTTCATATCTCAACCGGTTTTAGGGCAATAAATAACTCGTCAGTTTTTAAGAAAAAATTCAACATCCTGTATGTCGGAAACGAAGCATTTGCGGACATATGTTTATAAAGCAACCGGTCATTATGTTTTCATGCAAAATTACCCCTTAAAGTTTGTCGTACTTCTTTAGAAACACCCTGTACTGATAAAGAGCATGCCTAGTTATTAAAGTACATAACTTTTGTATTATACATCATAAATTAATGAATCAAAAAACAGAATGTTAAGAAAACCTGAGGCTATAGTTGGGTTTTAATTTCAGTATTTTATAAATGCTAGAATATGCCACAGGGTGTTGCGAACTTTGAGAAAAAAACACAGTTTGATTCGTACACCCGATATATAATGAAAATTTACCTGTTTTGCAAAAATATTAATACAGTGATATTGACAAAGAATAGGGCTATAACATATTCAAAAAATCACTTAAATCGGACAACAGGTTTAGGAGATACGCGACATAAAAAATGACCCATTTTTTAGGGTGCCCGTTTTCTATGACGCGCAGTTTATTTTTGTAATCACTTACGATTTTTATTTTGCATATTACCTGTTTAAAGACATAGAGGTAAAAAGTCGTAACTCCCATTATTATACATCAGGTAAATAATTTCTTAACAATACCCAGTAATAGATTTGCATTTACATATTATAATATACCAGGGGTGGCCAAACTGCGGCTCGAGAGCCACATGCGGCTCTTTGAAGGCTTAATTGTGGCTCTCGATAAATGTACCCGAGTTCCTTTTCAATTTTGTGTTATTATATTTAAAAAAATTATTATCGTGCCATATGTTTCAAAATGTCTTTTAAAATGATATGACACATCAAAAACTGTACGAATGAACATTGAGAGTGGCGCAAAATAAAAGTCAGTAAATCAACCGACTCCAGACAGATTTGTATAACTCTTGCTAACTTGCTGCGGATATAATTTGTAATTTGGATTACACATCTTAGTCATTAACGAGTATATAGATTTCAAAACTTAAAATATTTTGAATCGTCTCTTCATTTTTTTCTGAATTCGTTTGAAATGAACATATGTAATTCATAAGGTGAATTTTTTTATTACCAATATATATGACCCAAATATCCCAAAGATCAAGCTCGAAAATAAAACTATATGTAATTAAGTTTTAATATTTCGTAAATTTATTTCTGTTTTCAATAAATAAAATTTCTGTTAAAAATTTGTAAATACCTTCTTTGCATATGTACTTTTTGAATACGTATTTAATTGCGGCTCGCGAAAAATTTCAACTTATGAAAAGTGGCTCGGACTATCAAGGAGCTTGGCCACCCCTGTAATATACCAATAATGTTGAATTCGACGTAATGGAAATAAAATTTTTTTTATAGTTTATTGACTAGTCTGTATGTTTTGCGCTTTCTTGCAAATGTATACATTGCGGATATACGACTGTTTACCTCCAAGGTACAGATATAGTATCTAATAGTTGGTTAGACCAATAGGTAAATTTGTTTGATTCTAATTGAGACAGTCAACAGATGTCACCACAATTTCTGTCAGGGTCGCAACGTCACGCGTAACTAAGGAGGTACAGTACAACCTCGTTTAACCGGACTAACTGGGACCGGAAGCGATCCGGTAAATCGAAAATCCGGAAATATAATAAGGTTAATAAATCTACATGTGAAATGATAACTTACTATATTTACACCCTATATGATTTACGCAAGCATTAGTTTTTATTTACAAAAAAGTCATTGATCTTCCTTTGTTTTAATTTTGTGTGACGTTTCAATGCGGCACGATCACGTAAACGTGATCGCATTACATACATACATACAATTATCAAAATTAGTTTTTTTTTTATTTTTTCATTCCGGATTGATTCGGATAATCCGGACATCCGGATGAAAGAGGTCTGGATTAACGAGGTTGTACCATCCAAAATGCATAGACACCAAGTTGGATACGATCCTATTCATAACACCCAAACCCGCATACATTTTATGAAAAATAAATATATGGAAGAATATATTTAGAAATTGAATTAATGATGTCATGCTTCTATACATTATATAATAGCATGCCATCATTAATTCAATTTGTAAGTATAGTATTTTTACTACAAAAACGTTATTACGTAGGTCAAAATTTTTGACGTAAGAGAACTGTCAAAACATTAGAATGTGACTTTTCATTATTGCCATGTTTATAATAAACATGACAATAATGAAAGTCACATTCTAATGTTTTGACAGTTCTCTTACGTCAAAAATTTTGACCTACGTAATAACGTTTTTGTAGTAAAAATACTATATGTATATTCTTCCATATTTATTTTTCTTAATATGTATGCGAGTCGGATGTTATGAATAGGAGCGACCCTGACAAAAATGGTGGTGACATCTGACTGTCTCAATTAGAATCAAATAAATTTATCTATTGGGTTGACCAACTATTACTATATAAACAATGCTTTTAGTAATAGACCTCACAAGTTAATAACCTAATGTCACAAATACATAAAAGTTATATGTTAAAATAATCGTTGACCTACCCAAAACGGACGGCTATGGTCGGTACTAGAAATTCGTAATTGACGGAATCGATTCATCTCTGAAGGATAAAATAAATAAGTATAAGTGTACCAGTTTTCGTTTTTCTAAATAGAAGCGTTCTGGAGGTATTTAAAAAAACTAATTACCAGGCGCCATCTTTAAAGAGCTCTAGCTTAAGCTGAGCATTCACGGTCAATCCATTTGGAGCCACGCCAAATGGCTTCAGTCAAATGGATTGACGCCAAAATCGTAGCCCATTCACGACCACTCCACATTGTCGGATTCCGAAGAAGAACTCGGATAGAGTGAACGAAAAATGGACGTGGGTTTGGACATTGACGCGAGTGTGGCGTGATGGCATGACGCGGTGTATAGTCACTCACGAGCAGTCGGCATGATGGCTTGGCGTCAAGCAACGGCATGACGCGATGTATTACGAAGCGAATGGAAATCCGGATTTTGCATCACGCCAAAAAAGCAATCATAATTCAACACTCACGGTCAAAATTTGGCTGTGTATCACGCCATTTGACGCGATAGCATGACCGTAAATGTCCACCTTTAGGAAGCATTTTAGGACTAGGTGAATTGGTTTAAACTGTCTTCTTTTATCAGGAGACTTTCTGGATACTCTGTATATCAATAGATTTTAGTACATAAAATACAACACT
Organism: Diabrotica virgifera virgifera; assembly: GCF_917563875.1. Lineage (NCBI taxonomy): Eukaryota > Metazoa > Arthropoda > Insecta > Coleoptera > Chrysomelidae > Diabrotica > Diabrotica virgifera. The sequence goes on from NC_065451.1 coordinate 55,740,437, forward strand.
TATGGTCAGAACAAGTTGAAATGAATTCAAAGTTAAATGATTAACCGGAAGATTTTTATATTTCTTGAAATTTGAGTGACTAAGGAAACATTTTCATGTATCATTTTTGAATTGTCTTAGGTTATCACTTAATAAAGCTACAATTATAATTGCGAAAATATATTAAATAATAAAAAACATACTAGTATTTTTTATTTATTCTTAACAAGAAAATTAAAAGGGTAAAAGTGACGATAAAATAGTTCTAGGTGATTTTAATGCGAACCTATGAAAAGAGGAGATATACTAAAAAAAGGTGGTAGGAACGAATAGTCGGCATGTCGACAATAAAGAAAATGAATTAAGAGAAATTGACTTCAGGCAGAGTAAAGGGATGATAGTGAACGGTAATTTGATGCCTAGGGAAGACATTTAGGCCCTGTTCTCATGACAAGCGCTTAATGCACGTTTTGATAATGCGCGATTAAAACTACATACATTTTACTTGAGACTGTTCACATGCGAACACGCGTTTTAATGACCTAAAACGCGCGTTAGCATGTTAACGGTCTCAAGTAAAATGTATGTCATTGTAATCGCGCGTTAAGCGCCTGTCATGTGAACGGACTCTAAAAGGGTGACCTATATACGACCACATAACAAAAAATCAGATAGACAATATTCTTATTTGCACAAGACAGACAACAGAACAGATGTATAGACATACAGAAGAGTTGAAAGTAATTCAGATTACACCATCATTCGTGTAAACTAAAAATAGCAGTGCATAGAGAAGAAAGAAACACGTTAAATATAAGGACAAAGGAATACTTTCAAAAAACCGAAATTAAAAAAAAAAGTAAGGGAACGAATAATAATTTTGAAAAAACGATAGATAAAAAAAGAAAAGATAGGTATGATGAATAACGGAATGGGATGTTTCATCGCCGCCGGTTCTTCGATGCCGCCGATTCATCGCCGTCCGTTTAATCGCCAGTTAGTCAGTTGATTTTGTATTATCAGAGATGACACGACACGACGTTAAATTAAGTTCAAAACTTATGAAAATGAAATAGATAAAAAATATTATATTTACTGTTCTATTTCTACTTCTCCTAAATTTTATACTAAATAGTACTAAATTTGTAGTGTTAAATGGCATTTGTAGAAATATACAGTCGCAAAAATGAAAGAATACCCATGAACGAACATATAAAACACGCTGTATTTTCCTGTCACCGTGTCACAAAGAAAATTGCCCAGCGCAAATACATGTAATAATAATAATTACATGTACTTGCGCTGGCCAATTTTTTGTGTGATACGGTGACAGGAAAATACAGCGTGTTTTATATGTTCGTTCATGGGTATTCTTTCATTTTTCCTACTGTTGTTCAAATTTATGTAGTGTTATGTTAGGTCATTTCCTAGAATTCCTGATTAATGTTAAAAATAAATAATAAATGTAACTGTCGGAAATAAATCAGTTAGCGATTAACTAACTGGTGATGTGTTAACTAATCGGCCGGCGATGAATTGGCGGCATCGAAATTAGGGCGGCGATGAAGAGTCCTAAACCCGATGAATAACTAGAACAACAACAGAAGAGTATAGATGTAAAAAAGCCTTCCACCCAGATGCAATTTTCTTCAAAGGTTTTCTTTTTGTATGAACTTGACTCTGTCTGTTTTTTCAATGTACCTGCAGTAAGTTGTCGTTCCATCTTTTTGGTGGTCTTACCACTGATCGTCTTCCTATTGGGGAATTGTCTCGTACCGTCCTTGTTGCCATACTCTTTTGTTTCATACCCAGTTATTAATGTACTCAACCTTGCATCTTCGTATATCTGTACTTCTAGATCTGTCCCATAGTGTCTTACCATTGATTTTTCGAAGGGTTTTCATCTTTGCTGTTTCTAGCTAGCATTCTTTGTGCCCTCTCTGTGTCAGATTGTGTTTCTGCCGCGTATCTAGTGGCTGTTTGGTATTCTATTATTGATCTCTTGACTGTGTGGTAAATTCTGCCTTTCATTTCTTTTCGACTTGAACTTCCATTTCTGTTTCGAGCCCTCCATAGCTAGATAGTGTGATGCCTAGATATTTAAACTCCATCACTTGTTCTATTATCTCTCCAGCTCTATTTTACATCTTAGTAGATTTGCTGTTATAACCATGCATTTTGTCTTTCTTTGGGGAAATTAACTTGTAAAATTTCTGGTGGTTATAGTCCAGGGCGCATCTGTTTTGAGATGGACGTTAAGAGGTGACTCAAATTTTTTTGCAGAAATTGCTTGAAAATAATTCAAACAATAATATTCGAGTTATCGTCCCACTCAAAATGGTCCGGAACAAAATTGTTTAAATAGTCAAAATGTCAAAATATGAAGGAAAAATTTGATTTTTTTATTGGTTTTTGATTATAACTTTAAAACTATTCATTTTTTAGAAAAGTTGTACTGAATTGGCTAAAAATTTAAAAAATAGTCACCCTTGTTGCAAAATAGCAATAATTGCGAAAAAAAACATACCAAAACAAGTATTTGCATTTTACGTTTTTCAACAATTTTTTCTACACTTAGGACCTTCATATTTTACCCAGAAAAACTTTATGATATAGTAAAACAACACTGTAAATTTCATTAAGATCGGTTTAACAGATTTTGCAATCCAGCTTTTGCAAAAAAATTCATCTTTTCAAAATGTTACAGGACTGAAAATAAAGCAGATAGCCAGTTTAATTTTTTTTGCGTATAGAAGTGTACTGTACCTTTCATTTGCAATTTGCAAAATTAAAATCGATTAAATACCACGGCGTCAGGAATTTTTTTAAATAAACATTAATTATTGGTGCTACGCGCAGGACAGCGGTGTTCGATTCACACAAGTTGATTTCCACCAAAATGTCTTCCAATCTTTATCTAATATATTATTTTCTTACTCTATATTTTGTTGCATTTTAATATTTTAATTCCACAAAAATCAAACTAATTTTATTGTTTGTGAAATATTGTTTAAACAATTGGATATGTTTAAAATAAATAAACTTTTATTCTCTAAGTTAAAATATATGGACAAAGAAAGTTTTTGCTAAAAAAGTGTTATTTCAAAGGATAGAGTATGTGTTTTTATTTTGCAATAAACAAATTTATTTCTTTATATCGAAATGTAATAAAAATTAAAATGTATCAATCATTATCAAAGGTAATTGGAATGCCCAATCAGAGCAAACTATCCGCTGTCCTGCGCGTAGCACCAATAATTAATTAATGTTTATTTAAAAAAATTCCTGACGCCGTTGTAGTCAATCGATTTTAATTTTGCAAACTGCAGATGAAAGGTACAGTACACTTCTATACGCAAAAAAGTGTTATTTCAAAGGATAAAGAGTATGTGTTTTTATTTTGCAATAAACAAATTTATTTATTTATATCGAAATGTGATAAAAATTAAAATGTATCAATCATTATCAAATGTCATTGGAATGCCCAATCAGAGCAAACTATCCGCTGTCCTGCGCGTAGCACCAATAATTAATTATTGTTTATTTAAAAAAATTCCTGACGCCGTTGTAGTCAATCGATTTTAATTTTGCAAATTGCAGATGAAAGGTACAGTACACTTCTATATGAAAGAAAAAATTCAACTTGCTATCTGCTTTATTTTCAGTCCTGTAACATTATGAAAAAATGAATTTTTTTTGCGAAAGCTGGATTGCAAAATCTATTGAACCAATCTTACTATGAAATTTACAGTATTGTTTTACTGTATCATAGAGTTTTGAGAGTGGGTGAAATAAGAAGGTCCTAAGTGTAGCACAAATGGTTTATTAAAAACGTAAAATGCGAATACTTGTTTTTTTTATGTTTTTTTCGCAATTATTGCTATTTTGCAACAAGGGTGACTGTTTTTTAAATTTTCAACCAATTCAATATTGTAGGAAATTTAATTACGCAACTTTTATGTCAGTACAACTTTTCTGGGAAATGAATACTTTTAAAGTTATAATCAAAAACGAAGAAAATACCAAATTTTTCCTTCATTTTTTGACATTTTGATTATTTAAACAATGTTCCGGAACTTTTTGAGAGGGAGGATAACTCAAATGTTATTATTTGAGTTATTTTCAAGCAATTTCTGCAACAAAATTTGAGTCACCTCTCAACGTCCAAATGTACTATTTTTACAGATGCGCCCTAGTCTATTATATTATATTGGCGCAGCAAACATTGTAAATCCTCTTCACTTTGAGAGATTAGTATTGCATCGTCTGCATAACAGATTATTTTGTCCCACTTGGTATCATTTTTTTATTATTTCATCCATTATAAGGTTGAATAATAGAGGACTTAGGGAATCTCCCTGTCTCATTCCATGGTCAGCTTCAATTGGATCAGTTAGTTGTTCTTCTACTTTTATTGTGTTGTTCTGGTAGATATTTTCGAATGTTTTAATTATTCCTAGAGGTACCTCTCTTGCGCACAAACGGATAACGTCCTTTTATTAGACCTCGTCAAATGCCTTCGTACGATGCACGAAACTTAAATATGCCGGTTTGTTTTATTCTAATGATTTTTCTTGAGCTTGTCTCCTGCTGTTTCTGACATAAAACCTCATTGTTCTTCTGCAAATTTTATAATTTCATTCAGTTTGTTGTCACTTTGGTTGGTAATTTTAATTAATAAATTAATTCCTCTCTAATTCTCCGGGTCCGATTTGTCTCCCTTTTTATCTTTGAGTTCGTTCGATGTTATGTCTTCTCCTCGTGATTTTATATTTTTGAATTTCCTTAATACTTAATTTACCCCTCCCTTCTCAATGTTTATTATTTCGTTTGTCGTCACTTCTGGTATTGGTGGTTCGGTTCATTATCGTCATCAGGGCCGCCGAGAGGGATGAGCGGGCCCCGGTAAAAAGTGAAGGGCGAGCCCCCGGCAAATAGTAAAGGGCGGCCCCCGGCAAAAAGTGAAGTGCGAAAAAAAATGTTTAATTTTTATAGAAATAAAATTATTAATAATAAACATTTCAAATGTAAATTTTATTAAATTTTGATTATATTAAAATAGTGAAAATATTTATAATACAGGTGCTTTTCGAATTTTCTGATTGACAAAAATGTCTCTAATTTTCGAAAAATCGCATGATTTTGCCAAATCATTCTCAATTCACAAACTTGATAGGCAGCTAACCGATCCTGTTTCATTGTAGCTATCATTACCTCATAGTATTTTTTATGCGAAAAAGAAAACTAAAGGATCTTTCTACTTTTGCGACTGTCACCGGTAATGTGCAAAATATTAACGCAGTAACGATTCAAATTTGAGATTAAGATTTTGCTTAATAAAATTAAACAAATCAAATTTGTTAAATTTTATTAAGCAAGTCTATTGGAGAAAGTTGAGATTCATCAATATTATCCTTGTATATCGCTCTCAAATGAAAAATTTCATCTATCAATTCTTCACTGATGTCTTCTTTATAAAACTCACGCAATACATATATCAATTTTTTTCTTAATATTGTCGTCATCTATATCTCGGAATATCCATAAAATATTAAATAGCGAATGAATTTTATTGTCCGCATTAAATCTTCTGGTTAAATTGCTTATTATAATGACAATATTAAAAAATATTTCCCAGCGAAATATTGCGTCGGGCTCAAAATTTTCAGTCGCATCACTAACTAGGCCCAGGCAAATCATTAAAAAATCTCACAGGCTTTTTGCGCCGTTTTTCTTTATTTGATGTAAATTCTGGATTTATTCCATAATTGCTGGTAAATAATTTAGATTATTCAACATAGATTCTTCTGATTTTTTGTAAATATTCATATCAATACCATAGTTTTATCTGACTGCACTGTAGTATTTGACTCATGTGATTTATTGCTGTTAAAATTTTAAACAAAATCGATTAAAGTCATAATATTAAATATATTATTATAATATTATTCTCATCTCGGATACATCTAATCTGATTAAAATCTCTTGCTTTCTTTGCTCTCTGTTTGGCTATTTTATATATCTTTGCTTCGCCTTCCCTGGTATCAAGTTGATTGTATAGGTTTGAATAAAGTAGATGTATCCGAGATGAAAATAATAAAATACTAATTCACGAAAAGGATGTCAAAAAGAGATGGAGAAATTATTTTGACAGTCTATTAAATGAAGAATTTGACAGACAGCCTGTTAAGTTAACGGAGACAGTAACAGCAATGATTACCAGAATAACAAACGAGGAAGTGGCTCAAGCGCTTCAAAAAATAAAGAAAGGAAAAGCGGTAGTACCAGATGATATTCCTGGGGAAGTATGGAAAGCATTGGGAGAGACAGGAACAAGGTGGCTAGCAGGTCTATTTAATAGAATTATGGAAGTTGGACCAATGCCAGACGAATGGAGAAGCAGTATATTAGTACCTGTCTACAAAAACAAGGGAGACATACAACAATGCACAAACTACAGGGCTATAAAACTACTTAGCCACTCCATGAAAGTATGGGAGAGAGTAATTGATAGACGGATACGTGAAGAAACCGAAATATCCGATAATCAATTTGGCTTTATGCAGGGCAATCAACAACAGATGCAATTTTCATTGTAAGGCAACTGACGGAAAAATACAGGAATAAAGAGACCAACGCTCATATGGTATTTATTGATCTTGAGAAAGCATATGATAGAGTTCCTCGAGAGGTTCTGTGGTGGGCACTTAATAAGAAAAGGAGTCCCTGGCGAATATGTAAAGATTATGAGAGATATGTATGAGGGAGTAACAACAGGACAGGTGTGGGAGAGACTGATAAATTTCAGGTGAAAGTAGGATTGCACCAAGGCTCGGTGCTTCCTTATTTATTCTCATTAGTTTTTGACCAGATAAGAGCGAGACTACAGGGTAGTATTCCATGGTGCCTAATGTATCCTGATGATGTAGTGTTAATAGGACATAGTGAAAGAGATTTAGAACAAAAACTGGAACAGTGGAGACAAGCTCTGGAGGAAAAAGGTTTAAAACTTAGTAGAACAAAAACAGAGTATTTGGAATGTTCATTAAAAGATGGCGTTACTACAAATAAAATGGTATCTTTTAATGGTGAAATGATTGTGAAAAGTAATAGTTTTAAGTACCTAGGATCGGTATTACAGAGTAATGGAGAAATAGATGGAGATGCATGCAGTAGAATTAGGGCTGGATGGATGAAGTGGAAAGAAGCGAGTGGTGTGTTGTGTGACAGAAAAATTCCAATGAAGCTGAAGGGAAAATTCTATAAAACAGCCATAAGACCGGCTATGATGCACGGAACTGAATGTTGGACAGTGACAAAGAAAGAGGAACCACGAATGCATGTGCCGGAAATAAGAATGCTTAGATGGATAAGTGGAGTGACAAAGGAGGATACAATTAGAAATTAGTATATTAGGGGAAGTCTAGGTGTGGCACCAATGGATGCCAAAATGAGAGAGCATAGGTTAATATGGTTTGGTCATGTTCAACGTCGAGACTTTAATCACCCAACACGAAGAATAGCTGAAGTGCAAATTCCTGGAAGGAGTAGGAGAGGAAGACCAAAGAAGACTTGGAGGGAGACGATAAGGCAGGACATGTTGGTAAAGGGGATTAACATTGATATGACCCAAGATAGAATTGTGTGGAGAAATGCAATTAGGGAAGCCGACCCCGCATAGGGATAATGCAAAGAGAAAGATGATGGTTAAATATAGCCGAATATTATCTAATTAAACTCATTATGGACATAAAGTGAAGAGCAAAAAAGGGAAAAATTACGTTTCTGGTCTGGTCGACGCCGGGCCCCGGTAAAATGTACCGGTTGTACCGCCCTCTCGGCGGCCCTGATCGTCATCTTTAACAAATATGGATCAAAAGTAGTCTGCTCATGTTTCCTATCCTCTGAATGTGTTTCGTTTTTATTAGTTCGTTTATCTCTTTTCTTTCTTCTCTGACCATTCTCCATATTTCTTTTTGTGTTCCATCTGTTTTGAGAACAGCCAGTATTCCCTTTTTATTTGCCTGACGTCAAATATTCGTTTCGTTTATAGTTGTTAATGCCTGTTATGTTTGTCTTTTTCTATATTGTAAAAATGCTTACTTCTCTTCTTCACATTTTATTTTTACTTCTCTACACCATGGGATTTTCTTTTTTGATGTTAGTATTCGTTACTTTCCTCTCTTTAAGTGCATCTGTTGCTGCGTTAATTATGTTATCCTTGAGTTTTTCCTGCTTTTCTCGATGTTCTTTTCTAATATCTCATTCTCAGCAATCGTCTCCAATATTCTTTTTGTATAAACTTGTCCGAGCCATTTAAATATTTAATTAATTAAAAATGTATAAACATTCTCAATTTCTTTGCAAAACGAAAATGCAGCAGCTGCATAATACTCTGGTTAAAGCGGAGAGTGCAGGAAGAGTCTATACCGGTTTCGGAGATCTTTTTCCCCTCATCAGTAAACCCATATCCTCTTCTCTCCGCTTTAACCATTTACCATAGCTTAGGACCTTCCCGAATTGCAAAGAAAGAAATGTCACGGATGAACTAGGGCCATCTACCGGAAAACAAACTAAGTTATCAATCGAAGCAGCGCAGAAAACGACAATAAATATCGCCTCCGTACCACCAGATTGACAACAGGTGGAATACTTTCTTTGGTTACACCTCCCGAGACTTTTACAATTTATAAGTCATACAGGTGCCGAGAAAATTAAGATGAGAGAATTTTAAATAATTCACAACTCATGTGAAGTCATACAACCTGTATGACTTATAAATTGTAAAAGTCTCAGGAGGTGTAACCAAAGAAAGTATTCCACCTGTTGTCAATCTGGTGGTACGGAGGCGATATTTATTATCGTTTTCTGCGCTGCTTCGATTGATAACTTAGTTTGTTTTCCGGTAGATGGCCCTAGTTCATCCGTGACATTTCTTTCTTTGCAATTCGGGAAGGTCCTAAGCTATGGTAAATGGTTAAAGCGGAGAGAAGAGGATATGGGTTTACTGATGAGGGGAAAAAGATCTCCGAAACCGGTATAGACTCTTCCTGCACTCTCCGCTTTAACCAGAGTATTATGCAGCTGCTCCCTGGTATCAAGTTGATTGTATAGGTTTGAATAAAGTAGATGTATCCGAGATGAAAATAATAAAATACTAATTCACGAAAAGGATGTCAAAAAGAGATGGAGAAATTATTTTGACAGTCTATTAAATGAAGAATTTGACAGACAGCCTGTTAAGTTAACGGAGACAGTAACAGCAATGATTACCAGAATAACAAACGAGGAAGTGGCTCAAGCGCTTCAAAAAATAAAGAAAGGAAAAGCGGTAGTACCAGATGATATTCCTGGGGAAGTATGGAAAGCATTGGGAGAGACAGGAACAAGGTGGCTAGCAGGTCTATTTAATAGAATTATGGAAGTTGGACCAATGCCAGACGAATGGAGAAGCAGTATATTAGTACCTGTCTACAAAAACAAGGGAGACATACAACAATGCACAAACTACAGGGCTATAAAACTACTTAGCCACTCCATGAAAGTATGGGAGAGAGTAATTGATAGACGGATACGTGAAGAAACCGAAATATCCGATAATCAATTTGGCTTTATGCAGGGCAATCAACAACAGATGCAATTTTCATTGTAAGGCAACTGACGGAAAAATACAGGAATAAAGAGACCAACGCTCATATGGTATTTATTGATCTTGAGAAAGCATATGATAGAGTTCCTCGAGAGGTTCTGTGGTGGACACTTAATAAGAAAAGGAGTCCCTGGCGAATATGTAAAGATTATGAGAGATATGTATGAGGGAGTAACAACAGGACAGGTGTGGGAGAGACTGATAAATTTCAGGTGAAAGTAGGATTGCACCAAGGCTCGGTGCTTCCTTATTTATTCTCATTAGTTTTTGACCAGATAACAGCGAGACTACAGGGTAGTATTCCATGGTGCCTAATGTATCCTGATGATGTAGTGTTAATAGGACATAGTGAAAGAGATTTAGAACAAAAACTGGAACAGTGGAGACAAGCTCTGGAGGAAAAAGGTTTAAAACTTAGTAGAACAAAAACAGAGTATTTGGAATGTTCATTAAAAGATGGCGTTACTACAAATAAAATGGTATCTTTTAATGGTGAAATGATTGTGAAAAGTAATAGTTTTAAGTACCTAGGATCGGTATTACAGAGTAATGGAGAAATAGATGGAGATGCATGCAGTAGAATTAGGGCTGGATGGATGAAGTGGAAAGAAGCGAGTGGTGTGTTGTGTGACAGAAAAATTCCAATGAAGCTGAAGGGAAAATTCTATAAAACAGCCATAAGACCGGCTATGATGCACGGAACTGAATGTTGGACAGTGACAAAGAAAGAGGAACCACGAATGCATGTGCCGGAAATAAGAATGCTTAGATGGATAAGTGGAGTGACAAAGGAGGATACAATTAGAAATTAGTATATTAGGGGAAGTCTAGGTGTGGCACCAATGGATGCCAAAATGAGAGAGCATAGGTTAATATGGTTTGGTCATGTTCAACGTCGAGACTTTAATCACCCAACACGAAGAATAGCTGAAGTGCAAATTCCTGGAAGGAGTAGGAGAGGAAGACCAAAGAAGACTTGGAGGGAGACGATAAGGCAGGACATGTTGGTAAAGGGGATTAACATTGATATGACCCAAGATAGAATTGTGTGGAGAAATGCAATTAGGGAAGCCGACCCCGCATAGGGATAATGCAAAGAGAAAGATGATGGTTAAATATAGCCGAATATTATCTAATTAAACTCATTATGGACATAAAGTGAAGAGCAAAAAAGGGAAAAATTACGTTTCTGGTCTGGTCGACGCCGGGCCCCGGTAAAATGTACCGGTTGTACCGCCCTCTCGGCGGCCCTGATCGTCATCTTTAACAAATATGGATCAAAAGTAGTCTGCTCATGTTTCCTATCCTCTGAATGTGTTTCGTTTTTATTAGTTCGTTTATCTCTTTTCTTTCTTCTCTGACCATTCTCCATATTTCTTTTTGTGTTCCATCTGTTTTGAGAACAGCCAGTATTCCCTTTTTATTTGCCTGACGTCAAATATTCGTTTCGTTTATAGTTGTTAATGCCTGTTATGTTTGTCTTTTTCTATATTGTAAAAATGCTTACTTCTCTTCTTCACATTTTATTTTTACTTCTCTACACCATGGGATTTTCTTTTTTGATGTTAGTATTCGTTACTTTCCTCTCTTTAAGTGCATCTGTTGCTGCGTTAATTATGTTATCCTTGAGTTTTTCCTGCTTTTCTCGATGTTCTTTTCTAATATCTCATTCTCAGCAATCGTCTCCAATATTCTTTTTGTATAAACTTGTCCGAGCCATTTAAATATTTAATTAATTAAAAATGTATAAACATTCTCAATTTCTTTGCAAAACGAAAATGCAGCAGCTGCATAATACTCTGGTTAAAGCGGAGAGTGCAGGAAGAGTCTATACCGGTTTCGGAGATCTTTTTCCCCTCATCAGTAAACCCATATCCTCTTCTCTCCGCTTTAACCATTTACCATAGCTTAGGACCTTCCCGAATTGCAAAGAAAGAAATGTCACGGATGAACTAGGGCCATCTACCGGAAAACAAACTAAGTTATCAATCGAAGCAGCGCAGAAAACGACAATAAATATCGCCTCCGTACCACCAGATTGACAACAGGTGGAATACTTTCTTTGGTTACACCTCCCGAGACTTTTACAATTTATAAGTCATACAGGTGCCGAGAAAATTAAGATGAGAGAATTTTAAATAATTCACAACTCATGTGAAGTCATACAACCTGTATGACTTATAAATTGTAAAAGTCTCAGGAGGTGTAACCAAAGAAAGTATTCCACCTGTTGTCAATCTGGTGGTACGGAGGCGATATTTATTATCGTTTTCTGCGCTGCTTCGATTGATAACTTAGTTTGTTTTCCGGTAGATGGCCCTAGTTCATCCGTGACATTTCTTTCTTTGCAATTCGGGAAGGTCCTAAGCTATGGTAAATGGTTAAAGCGGAGAGAAGAGGATATGGGTTTACTGATGAGGGGAAAAAGATCTCCGAAACCGGTATAGACTCTTCCTGCACTCTCCGCTTTAACCAGAGTATTATGCAGCTGCTGCATTTTCGTTTTGCAAAGAAATTGAGAATGTTTATACATTTTTAATTCATTTACTCTTTTGAGTATTAAGGAATCTTTCTTGTTGGAGCTTTACCATGCTGAGTAGATGAGTTGTGAATTATTTAAAATTCTCTCATCTTAATTTTCTCGGCACCTGTATGACTTATAAATTGTAAAAGTCTCAGGAGGTGTAACCAAAGAAAGTATTCCACCTGTTGTCAATCTGGTGGTACGGAGGCGATATTTATTGTCGTTTTCTGCGCTGCTTCGATTGATAACTTAGTTTATTTAATTAATTGTTGTCAGGTTTGGAGCTCCACCCTATATTCAGAAATCGTTAAGTTAATTGAGAGTTCCAAAAAGCATTGAATAAGCACATTCTTTTACTCACATACGTCTGTTTTGTTTGGATAATATTTATCTACTTCAAAGAAATGAGGTTATGCTAAGTTTGCAGATCTTCGACACATATGTTCCCGACGGAATTTAACTGTCTTAAAAGATTCAGTGTTAAAATGTGAATTGACAAGTCAAGAGATACGGGTGATCGAGATTTTTTCCGAGCCGCGTAACAAAAAATACATTTTAGTATTCATAGAATATTTCCGGGATTCATCGCCGGAAAATAGGGAACTTTTTAAGATACCGCGAGTGGTAATAAGTTCGATAAGAAATACTGTAATGCACGTTTGACATTCCGGGTTATGGTATTTACTAACATTTTAATTATACGCGGTGTGTTAGAACTATCCATTTTAGAGATATACGGTTAATTTTTCGTTTGCAAGCTGTTAACTTTTAAAGCCGATTATAGAAAGTAAAAGTACAAAGTCTTTTATTTAAATTCGAATCTCGGGGGTTTGTCTTAAGATCGGGTAGATTTTTAGAGGCCCCCCACAAAACTTGTTGTTATTCTCACAAACAAAGTATATATTAGAAACATGAGACTCTGTGTCATCATTTCAATAGTTTTGCGATCAGATTAATCATTGCTCAGACTTGTATAAAATCTCTCATTAACTCAGAGAGTCGGACACTGACCGATTGATTTGACCGATTTATATTATTAGCAGCATCTGTTTACTAAGATGTTGCTCTGGATTTATAGGCTGTTGTGCTTCTCTGTTTATGTTTGACTGAGTTTTGTCTCTTACTATGGTGTTTGTCTTTTGTTGCAATTCTATATGAATCGCATCATTTTCCCGATAGTTTCCCGAACAGTTTTCGCATTTTACCATGTTATCTTTAACGTTTCTTGGTAAGGAATATGAAAATAATAATAAAAACTACATGTAAGCGTACTCAAATAAATATATTTTTGTAACTAATCTAAAAGTTATAATAAACAATACATAGATGAAAGCGTTTTTGGCATACCTTTGATAAAAGTTTCTTTCAAATGATATAAAATAAATACACCTTAACAAAAAACAATAAATTACATCTTATAAAGAAATTGTTAATGGGTAAAATAAAAAATGTCTTTTATTCGAAAGTTGAACAATTAATACACGTATTTATATTTTGAAATAATAAAATATTCCAGGTCGAATGGCGGTAGCACCACCTATATATCAACTGTCATTACAAGTGTCACCAAGAAGCAAATACTTCAATATACATTGTACTTTATTATTAATAGAAAAATGGCATGTATTAATAATTTTATTTTAATAAAAAAAATAAAGATTGTTATAACAGAGTTATGTTAGTAACATAATTTTATTTTTTAAATGATGTACAAAACAGATACTATTTTTTTTCAATTTCATTTCAATCCAACACGACATGTTTTGACGTATGAACATGGTGCTTTTATTGACTGAAAGCCAAATTCAAATTTTCATTTTCAAAATACCAATTTCAAATTAATAATTAAAGTCAAATAATGTACTTTATTCCCGTAAACTAATCGTAATAAAATGTTTCAACCTAAAAATGCAAAAAAAAACTACAATCTTATAGATTATAGAACATCTTAACAGAATAGTGCAACATAAACATAATCTCCTATGAACCTCCATTGAGCTTAATATCGGTATGTCTTTATAATGTATACATTGTATATTTCAAAAAATATAAATAGAGAAAGCTTTTCTTCAAAGTTCTTTCTATTAATTATTTCAATAAAGTACAATAAAAATTCGACCATTTCAGGATTACTACCAATGGCAAAGAATCGTATAGATATTCTATATTAATTTCCACGTTTAAAACCCACCCCCATCTTGTTTTTGAACTTTAAATTAATAAATTTTTGCGTAACTGGAATAAACTACACAGTTATCTTTAAAAATATGACCATTTTCTGATTACTAACAATGGCAAAGAATCATATAGATATTCTACACTAAGAATCAAAATTAACGCACCACCTTAAAAATGGGACATTTTTGATGTCTCGTATTTCCTAAACCTGTTGTCCGATTTGAGTTAAAAACTCAGCCTTAGGCTTTCTTAACGTTTTGCTTTTTAACTCATTCGCTTATGTTAGGTACTTTAACAACTAGCAATATTATTCATCAATACAGGGTGTTTCTAAATAAGTGCGACAAACTTTAAGGGATAATTATGCATGAAAAAATAATGACCGTTTGCTTTATAAACATATGTTCGCAAATGCTTTGTTTCCGAGATACGGGATGTTGAATTTTTTCTTACAAACTGACATTTATTTATTGCTCTAAAACTGGTTAAGATATGCAAATTAAATTTGGTAGGTTTTAAAGGAGGGGGGGGGGGTATAGTTAATTTTACGTTTTTTTTGCATAATTTTAAAACGTTTTCCCTTGAAAGTGGTAGGTTTAAATTAAATGGGTAAAAGGATATCTTAAAGAACAACACTTGAAGATTATTCAGTTAAATTTATATTGAAAAATATTAAAAAATGAAGCAGTGGCGTCATTTTTAAGTAGATGATCGAAAAAAGAAGATGATTTGCGGTGTACACCATATCTTCGGACATAATCATTTGAAACATATAAACCAAAAAGATTATTTTAGTTTAAGAGTTTATTGAGGTAGTGACGTCGAGTTTTTATGATTATATTGATTTTTAAATTCATGGTATAACTTTAAAGTGAAAAAATCGAAAAATAAAAAAAAGTGTGTTCAGTAAAGAGAAAAATGGTAATATAAACAAAAAAAATATTATAATAAGCAAAAACTCGACGTCACTACCTAGTAAAATATCTAAAAAAGAAGTGTGCAAAATTTCAGAAAGATCGGTGCAGTACTTTTTGAGTTATGATGTACACCGCCTAAAAAAAACATGTTTTTCAGAAAACGCGTTTAAAAAATGTAGTTTTGTCAATATAATACTAAGAAAATTTTTGTATATATCCATATCTCCGTCAATTTTGCTCGGATTAACTTGAAATTTTAATGGTATACTCCTGAAAATATTTACAATCAAATAAGCCAATAAAAAAAAATCGAAAAAAATAATCAAAAATACTATACCCCCCCTTAAGAGGTAGTTATTGCACATTTTTTGACATACAACTAAGAATTTTATATTCACCATTGGCGTGCATACGGATATAAACATTTTAGATACATCCCGTATACACGGCAGTGGTGACTATAAAATTCTTAATTGTATGCCAAAAATTGCGCAATAGCTAAGTACCTCTTAAAAACTACCAAATTTCATTTGCATATCTCAACCGGTTTTAGAGCAATAAATAAATCGTCAGTTTGTAAGAAAAAATTCAACATCCCGTATCTCGGAAACGAAGCATTTGTGGACATATGTTTATAAAGCAAACGGTCACTATTTTTTCATGCAGAATTACCCCTTAAAGTTTGCTGTACTTATTTAGAAGCACCCTGTATTGATGAATAACATGGCTAGTTCTTAAAGTGCCTAACTTTTTTATTATCCCACATAAGTGAATAATTCAAAAAGCAAAATGTTAAAAAAGCCTAAGGCTACAGTCGAGTTTTAATTTCAATATTTTATATACGCTAGAATATTCCACAGGGTGTTCCAAACTTCGAGGAAAAAACACACTATCATTGTTACACCCGGTAGACAATGACACTTACATCTTTAGCAATAATATTATTACGTCGATATTTTTGAAGAATAAAGCTATAATACACTAAAAAGATCACTAAAATCTGACAACAGGTTTAGGAAATACGAGACATCAACAATGTCCCAGTTTTAAAGTGGTGCGTTAATTTTGATGCTTAGTGTATATTAATTTGCACGTCTAAAGTCCACACCCAACTATTTTTTGAATCATAAAACTGAAATGAATCCATTTTTGGGTAACTGAAATAAGCTATACAATAGTTATCTTTAGGATGACAGTTACAATCATCCACAATAACGAAAGGGCGCCATTTTGTAAAATTATTTTAAGTGGGATCATTGGCAAGCAATAGTTTAGTTAAAAGCTTTTGTCAGAATGTGAGTATCTGGAAAAATAAATTTATTTGTTGCAGACGGCCATATGATTCCTTAACTAATTCTACAAAGTTGTGCTCGTCGGGTATTTAAACTATTAAGTCATAGCTCAGTTATTCAACTATACTCCGTCTAATATACTTACCGTTGCACGTCATCCGCGTCATAGCCCGTGACGTCACATGATACCAACACGAAATATTTAGGCTGTAGGTGTGTTCTTTTTTACAATCATTTTGCCGAGTACACTGGAATTACAGCCACTAGACATATTTTATTATATACGCGTAGAAATAATATTTGAAGAGTTCTATTAATGTTAACTTAAAGAAATACACAATAATGTTTCATTTAATTTGTATAAATGGATTATAAAGCGTTTTTATGAATCACATTTGTTCGGAACACACTGTAACTGTAATCGAATGAAGGTGACATTTTAGCATAAATTATTAACATCCATTTGACAGTTGCGGTGATGACACTTCATATTTGTTTATATTCTTTACTATAAGTATTTGTTTTATTATATTAACTGTTTTTATTATTTACTTTAACGTATAACTTAATTCTTGTTCTCTATTTATAAAGAGTTTATTTATTTACATTGAATATTTAATTTGTTTTGTTGTATAATCCACGTTTGCAATAATTGTGTGATCTATTTGATTTAAAATGGATTCAGGATTTTTTTATACTTTGGCAACTATGTCAACTTAGATCTCTGACGTAGATAATGACGTGCAACGGTAAGTATATTAGACGGACTGTATTTATTTTCTATGGTTCAGAAAATAGCTGAGAAGGGTGAATTTTTGACGCTCACTACATATGTTGTTGTTGGTACTTGCTCTTGCAGACTTTACGATCTATTCAATATAAGCTAAGAGATTCTATTACAAGAGCAATCGTATATTTGTTAATTTCGTATCAAATGGAAATTGGACGATGTCTGTATTAGGACATTAGAGGGTAGTAAAGATTCTAGTGGGCCAAAGTATGTGTTTTATTTTATCTTCTTCTTTCATTCATTTGTTTTAATATTGTGTTTTTGCCTGCCACGTCACCCAAAATTGACTGACAAATTTTTTTTGCTGTAGGCCATGTCGGTCATAAATGAGTGACAATGTTGTTTCACTGGGGGCCACAGACATTTTCTAATAAAGTTCGTGGGAGGCCACAGCAAAAAATTATTGCATGATAAAAAACATTAGTTTTGTTTATTTAAAAATCGGCGCCTAATTGTGACTGACGTGGCCTGCCCGAAAACTTATTTTGGTAGAGTCCGCGTCATTTGCATTCACAGCTGCATAGAACAGCTGGTTCAACAAATGTTAGACATAGAACCAAGAGAACAACAAATGAAAAAAACAGAACATGCATTGACCAAAGACAAAAAAATTAGTTGTATTTGCAAGCCTTGTTACAGGCATTTGATTGGTTCTCTAGGAAGATCGGAAGCCAGAAAGAAGGTAAAAAAGTGACTTATAGATTGTCCTTAGAGTGAGTTTTATGTATGGAAACCCTCAATTATCTCAAAAGCGGTTTGCACGATTTTTATAGATTGTGATGGGTAGGGGTTTTCTAATGCCGCCGATATTATAGTGATAATTGCATTGTTGTCAGATCTTCCGTTTTTCTGCAAATCTAATAAACTTTCTTATTTCAAATGGAACACCCTGTAATTTTTTGGGTTTTGAAGTCCTGAAGAAATACTGACTATTTTTCATATTATACTTTCTATACCTAAATGCCATAATTTCGGAGTTATTGCTACATTTATTAAAAAAAAAAAATTTAACAAATTATAAAAATCGATTTTTTCGGCCCGGGTAGACATTATTTTGCGTTCTTTGGATCATTGGAAACAAGAAAGGTGTTTTGTAAAGTTTTCTCTAAAGTTAATCGTTTTCGAGTTATAAACAATTTAAAACTGAAAAAAATCGAATAATGACTATTATCAAGGTTCAAAAACACAAGTAAAAAATATAATTTTCGAAATTACGAAGTACCTAAATTCAAGCTCAACTTTTCTTCTAGGAGCTCGCCGTAACATTTTTTGTCACGTTTTATTCCAAAACGTTGCTTTTTAATTGTTAATGAAGCGCATATGAGCGGACGGACGATCCATTAACAACTAAAAAACAATGTTTTAAAATAAAACGAGCTCAAATTACTTATCGGTAACTGATAAAATAAGGCTTGAACTTGAATTTGGGTACTTCGTAGTTACAAAAATAATATTTTTTATGTGTGTTTTTGAACCTTCATAATCGTCATTATTCGATTTTTTTAGTTTTAAACTGTTTTTAACTCGGAAACGATTAATTTTAGAGAAAAATTACAGAAGATCTCTTTTTTGTTCCCAATGATTCAAAGTTACCCAGGCCTAAAAAATTGATTTTTATAATTTTAAAAAATTTTTTTTTAATAAATATAGCAATGACTCCGAAATTATGGCATAGGTATAGGGAATATAACATAAAAAATAATCAGTATTTCTTAAGGACTTCAAAACGCAAAAAATATACAAGGTGTTCTATCTGAAATAAGAAAGTTCATTAGATTTCCAGAAAAACGGAAAATATGACAACAATGTAATTACCACTATAATATCGGCCGTATTAGAAAACATTTATCCGCCAAAATCTATCAAAATCGTGCAAGCCCTTTCCGTGATAATTGAGGGTTTCCATACATAAAACTCACTCTGTATGTGCATGGACTGCTTTAAAAATATTCATACGTAATAAATTTATATTTTCTTGGTTTTGTTTCAATTTTGAATGGCAAAAATAAAAAATATTTTTTTCTTTTAATTTACCATTATTTTTTCTTGGACCGTCACCAATATTTTAATGAAGCATCACTGGACGCCACAACAACAAAATTGTATATAAAAATCCATATACCCTCACGTAATTTTGAGTGATAGAAGAGTATTCAAAATCTATCGTGTCAGTCATATATGACCGACATGGCCTCATCGTAAAATTTTTCGTCGGTCATATTGGTCTGACATGGCCTCCAAGAGTTGATCAACTTTCTTGGTGAGGCGCCCCATGAAACTTTTTGAGAAAGGTGTGTGGCAGGCAATGTGTTAATAAATTACTTCCTCTGTAATTCTTCGGGTCCGATTCGCCTCCCTTTTTGAAGAGGTATTAATATGCTTGATGCCCATTCTTATGGTATTCTGTTTTGTTCCATTAATTTTTTTTTCGTTTTCCCTTGATTTTCCATTTTTTAAATTTCTTAATGCGTCCCTTAACTCTTCCTTCTCAACGTTTACTACTCCGTTTGTCGTCAATTCTGGTATTGGTGGTTCATCATCGTCATCTTTAGCAAATAAAGATCAAAAGTAGTCTACCCATATTTCCTTTTGAATGTGTTTCGCTTTTATTAATTCGTTCATCTCCTTTCTTTGCCCTCCGATAATTCTCCATATTTGTTTTTGTATTCCGTAGAAGTCGTGTTGCATTTGTTTTGAGAAGTTCTGCCAGCGTTTCTTCTTATTTGTCTATCTAAAGTATTCATTTCATTTCTAATTCGTTTTAGTGGTTGTGTAACTGTTGTGTTTTGTTTTGTAAAAAGGCTTTCTTCTTTTCTTCACATTTTCTCATGTCTTCGTCTAAAAACCATAGAGTTTTCCTTTTTGATATCTTAGTGTTCATTATTTTCCGCTCTCCAAGTGAGCCTGTTGCTACGTTAATTATCCTTTGAGTTTTTCCCAGCTTTCTTCAATGTTATTGTTCACTTTTTAGAACTCAGTATGTCAGTTCACTTTTAGAAATCAAGACAAATACCATTGTCACGATGTATAAATGCAATTAAATACATAGCATTTCATAGTGTTTCTCATTGTGAAGTAAACATCAAGTACTTCATAGCGTATAGCTACACATATTGGTCCTTCGAGCCGGATTTGAAACACAGGATATGTCAACATTAAAAAATATTTCAATTTGTTGACTAAATTAACTTTTAACATCAAGTTGCTACTTTTTGCAGCAATTTTTGCAAGACTGCAACACTTTTGGTGTGAATTGTTGCCAAACTCACAGAGTCTATACTAGAAAACTCATTGATCTAGCAGCATCATTTGCAATAAAATTAGTTAATTACACAAATTGATTAAAAAACTGAATATTTGTGTCAAAAAATATAAAAAACAAAATTAAGATTAATGGTTGCAAGTGACAATTTTTCACAATTTACCATTTTATTCGAAATAAACAACATTCCAAAACACATTTGCTTTTTTAAAACGTGATCAATATATCCAACTTTCAAAAAACCTGTTAGTTCGATAAACATTAAAAACTATTTTGATTTGAAGACTTTGTTCTTGACCGCGCCAGTTGATGAAATAAACGTTAGAGAGGTGGATAGAGAGGTAACGTGTGTTTTTAATGATATATACATCTATTAAAAATTAGTGGAGCTAAAACATCTTTTTATATTCTTAGGGTACAACTGCGTCAAATTAAAAACTTCTCCTCATAAAAATGGATTATTCGAGTTCATACCGTTTGTTCCCCCTACCTGCAACATAAGAGTAAATTAATGATTTATTTATGAAAACATTAGTATTTATGATAGTAAATTATCATTATTTGTTGTGTAAACGACACCAGATGCTAAAATATACGTAGTAAAAAATGTCTCCTTGTTTGCCCGATATAAACTTAAATTAAATATTTTTGTTAAAATGTATAAACATTTTCAATTTCTTTGCAACACGAAAATTCAGCAGCTGCATAATACTCTGGTTAAATCGGAGAGTGCAGGAATAATCTATACCGGTTTCGGAGGTTTTTTCCTCCTCATCAGTAGTCCCATATCCTCTTCTCTCCGATTTCCCCAGGCATCATACTTTGGGCTCATTCATTTACTCATAATTCATTTACTCTTTTTTTTAAGTACTAAGGAATCTTTCTTGTTGGAACTTTTACCACGCTGAGCAGATGAGTTGTGAATTATTTAAAATTCTCTCATCTTAATTTCCTCGGCATCCTGTTTGATTTATAAATTTTGAAAATCTCGGGAGGTTGTAACCAAAGAAAGCATTCCACCTGTTGTCAATCTGGTGGTATGGAAACGATATTTCGTCGGTCGAGTGTTATAATGTTGTATTAGTATATTTTACAGTTTGGCAGGAAAAGCAATTTAAAAAACTGTTCACTGTATTTTCATTTTGAGGCGCTTTGGTTATAGAAATTTTTAATTTTTATATGTATAATGAAATAATAAAGAGTTATTTATAACATTTTATTTATTTAGTATTTATTTAACAAACAAAAAGTGTTTGGAAAAAAATTATAAAATGTTAATAGAACATTATGATTTTATGGAAACATCAACTTTTCCAAAATTGTAACGAAATTGTTCTAACAACATCGTGTTGTGTACTTAATATTCTAATAAACTTATAAATTAAGGAAAAATTTCAAAGTAATCAAAAGACACAAGTTTCTTAATATTTTTTTACGAGAATTTGGCTAAATTTACTATTGCTTTGAAATGTCGGAAGAGTTGCATTTTGATGTTGAGGGCATTTTATTGTCTAAATTGTCATTAGTTAAACGACCTTTCTTCTGTTTAGATAATTACGCTGCAAAAACTTTTGCATCATTAATATTGCTTTAAAAAAGGTTATATGAACTGGGAGTCCACAGGTGGCAAAAACTTAAAAAGTTTTTTTTAAATGCAGTAGTTTATCTAAAGGTAGTAAGCATTTCCCTGGGTTCATCACAAGATTTTATCGATGGTAAAGATATTGAAGTGGTGGTTAGATAAAATCTGTTTGTTTTTCGTACTAGAGGCTTGAATAGAATTGAAACTTCAGTGAAGGGTCAATGTCCATCATGCTGGTATTTCAGCTCAATATAATGTATTCTGAGAGAAGAGTATCTTAAATGCTTTACTAGATTTCTTTCAGTACACAATTCTGGATACAAATCATAGAACTTTTGCACATTCAACGAAATTTCA
Organism: Diabrotica virgifera virgifera; assembly: GCF_917563875.1. Taxonomy (NCBI): domain Eukaryota; kingdom Metazoa; phylum Arthropoda; class Insecta; order Coleoptera; family Chrysomelidae; genus Diabrotica; species Diabrotica virgifera. The sequence goes on from NC_065451.1 coordinate 55,762,967, forward strand.
AAATATTCCTGATTCGAATCTCAAAATTATAATGTTCTAACAGCAGAAATACCGGATTGCTATTGGTCGCATCTGATAGAACATTATAATATTAAGCTATTTTTAAATTTGTCATTTAGAACAATTTAATATTATCTAAATCTAAAGATACGATAAAATATTTTTGCAGGAGTCGATTTTAATAGAACAATATGACATCCCTTAAGGTGAAACAGTAGCGATCAACAGGTAGCTAAAACGCGATCCAAGATTGCGGCTGTAATTTTGAATATTTTTTCGAGATATTTGGCACACGTATTCGTAATATAATACAGAATGGCGGTACAGAGCCCAATTTGAAAAGTATATTAATATGTGGAAATTACTCTGTAATTAAATACACTATTAAAAAAACGAGCCTGTACCGCCATTAAGAAGAACAAAAAAATACACTTTCTTCAAATAAATTTTTTTATCCGATGCCTAGATTTTGTGTCATTTTGGAACTACTAATGAAATAAAAAATTTTAGTAGTTCCAAAATGACACAAAATCTAGGCATCGGATGAAAAAGTTTATTTGAAGAAAGTGTATTTTTTTGTTCTTCTTAATGGCGGTACAGGCTCGTTTTTTTAATATTGTATTTAATTACAGAGTAATTTCCACATATTAATATATTTTTCAAATTGGGCTCTGTACCGCCATTCTTTATTATATTACGAACACGTGTGCCAAATATCTCGAAAAAATATTCAAAATTACAGCCGCAATCTTGGAACGCGTTTTTGCTACCTGTTGATCGCTACTGTTTCCTCTTAAGCAAATTCTGTACATATCCCGATTTTCACCAAAAGTACTGATAGAACATTATAACACTCGACCGACGACGATTTATTGTCGTTTTCTGTGCTACTTCGATTGATAACTTAATTTATTTGTGTTAATATGTAATGTAATGAGTTGGCCTCTACACATTACACTATAGTGTACACTGGCTTGCGTAAGGATTGGCAGCTCATGGCAGCTTTCGGTAGAGACATTCTGGTCAATAATAACACGTAAATGTTAAGTATAGTTTTAATTAATATATTGTCCTTTTCATGAGCATTTTTCAGTGCGTAACAAATGATAGGAAAAAGGGTAAGTCAGTGATAATTACGGTGACCATATCTTTTTAAAGAAAAAAAAGTACAAAAAACAAAAATGTATTAAAAACGCAAAATGTATCTTGTTATTGGACAAATATAAATGTTTGGCATTAAAAATAAATAAACTATGTAGCTAAACATAAAAAATTATATCAATTAAATTAAACATAACACATTATATTAACTTTACAAAAGTTACAAGCTCGTAATTAAGAGTTTTTAGATGGAATAGCCTCATCTTCTTCCGGTTTTTTGCATCATTCTTATTTTTCTGAACTTAAAATTAATTTAAGAAGGTCCGGCTTCGATTGAAGTAAATGAAATGAAATGAAATACAAGTCTCCTCAAAATTTGCGTACACCAGCATCGCTGCCTTGGAGAGTGGATATGGAAATTTGTGACTTTTCCGACGTCCAATAATTATTTATTACAGAAAATAAACGCTCGATAGCCGCACCAGTACCCGGAAGACAAAAAATAAATTCGCATAATATTTGTAAGCTTTTCAGTTTGAATTGATCTACACACTTAAAAACTTCAAGCCATCTATCCTGACTATTTTTTTCTTCTCTGTTCCACTCAGCAATTTTTTCACTTGTAGCCACGTCTTTCAAAATTCCCAGTTCGTCAAAGAGTTGATCTTCATTTAACATGGTTGCCTTGATATACAATTTAAAAGCTTCGAGGGAATAACAAACATCGTTCCATTTTATTTCACTTCTTAGATCTATCCTTTTGAATAGTTTAAATTTATGAAAATTTGTACTCCAGTTTTCTAGGTAGGTTACACATTTTGTGTAAAAATGATTAACTTGTGCAGTGAAGTTTTGTAAACGACCACCCCACTATAAGCCTGATGTCTCACACACTTAAAATGTTTTTAATGATCATTCATAAACGCATTTACCAAACACTTGATATGGATATTGAAGAAATCCACTTTGGATTCCGTAGAGGCGTAGGTACCCGTGAAGCTATGTTTGCATTCAACGTACTAATCCAGAGATGCTTGGATGTGAACCAGGATATGTACGTCTGTTTCATAGATTACAACAAGGCTTTCGATAAAGTCCGCCACAAAGAGCTAATGGACGTCCTCAAAGCAAAACAATTACAATACAATGACCTTTGAATTATAACAAATCTATATTATAAACAGCAGGCACACATACGCATTAACGAACACACATCAGAAGAGTTCGAAATTAAAAGAGGAGTGCGATAGGGGCGTGTATTGTCACTACTACTATTCAGTGCATACTCTGAAGAAATTATGAAAAAAGCTCTTGAGGGAGGAACAGCAGGAATAAAGGTAAATGGAACGCCAACTAACAACATTAGATATGCGGACGATACTATCATAATAGCGGACAGCCTCCAAAACCTCCAAAAGCTAATGAACAAGATAGTTGAGTATGGAGAAGAATATGGATTATCAGTAAACATCAAGAAAACTAAATTTATGAGGATATCAAAAACCCAAAATAATGATAAAAGCCTGACAATTCAAGGTAAAATTTTAGAACAAGTTGAAAACTACAACTATCTGGCGCAATAAATAATCACACCAAGGATTACTCCAAAGAAATCAAAGTTCGAATAGAGAAGACAAGAACAAACTTCAATAAAATGAGAAAGGTAGTTTGTGCAAGAGAACTGAAATAATTAAGACTTGAGAGTAAGGCTGGCAAGGTGTTATATTTTCTCGACTCTGTTTTACGGGATAGAAGGATGGTTAATTAACGCGGCGACTACTAAAAAGTTGGAAGCATTTGAACTGTGGGTGAAGGTACCTGAAGATAGCATGGACCGAGCCTGTAACAAACAACGAAGTCATGAGAAGAGTCAACAAAAGAATGGAAATATTGGAAACCATCAAGACACAAAAGCTGCAATACGTGGAACAGTATACAAAGAAATTTGTTTAAAAGTAGTAAAAGATAAAAATATTCATTTTTTAGAAAAAAATAAGTACATTTGCGTGTCCTTAGAAAGGTTTTAAAGTACATTAGGACAATATTTAAAAATAAGTACTGTCCTACTTAAATAAGTACATATGGTCACCGTAGTGATAATACACATTTATGACATTTATTCTAACATGACATTTTAGTTAAATCTGACAGTTGTCACATTTTATTTTCAATTTGGAATAAAAACAAATCAAATGTGTTTCTTGCATTTATAAAAGGGTATTTTCTTTGATTTGTATAGTCTTATAAATTATACAGGTTATATTTGTAATATTATTATCTAATTAAAAAAAATATTTTTTTATTATGGCGGCATCTATCGACAACTAGAATAACTAGAATAAATCTTGTAAATGTATGTAATCACGGACGTGCCTTTTTTCTGTCACATACAATTTAATGCGTTAGAAAGAAATCGAAAAACTGTGACGCACTGAAAGACGATCATGAGAATAAGAATAGTATTATATGTTTATATCATTCATTAATTGATTAATGATAAGAGGTACAAAATGGAATTCTTTTACAAAGTCAGTAAAAGTAAATCAGAATGGAGATGCTGAAACAACCGAAGGCCATGTGAATGAGTGAAAATATGGCAACAAATTGGAAGCAACAACAAACAACAGCTTAAAAGTCAGCAAAACACAGATTATCAGAGAGCAAACCCGAGGTTATCAAGAGGTCTTCTTCTTTACGTACCATCTCCGCGACGGAGGTTGGCAATCATCATGGCTATTCTGATCTTAGATGCTGCTGCTCTGAATAGTTCGGTTGATGTGCATGCGTACCATTCACTCAAGTTACGCAACCATGAGATTCTTCTTCTTCCTACACTTCTCTTGCCCTGGATTTTACCCTGTATAATTAATTGAAGTATGTTGTATCTCTCATTGCGCATAACATGCCCCAGGTATTGCAGCTTTCCTGTCTTGATGGTTTCCAATATTTCCAGTCTTTTGTTAACTCTTCTCATGACATCGTTGTTTGTTACAAGCTCGGTCCATGATATCTTCAGCTTTCTTCTATACACCCACAGTTCAAATGCTTCCAAGTTTTTAGTAGTCGACGCGTTAAGTGTCCGTGCTTCTATCCCGTAACGCAGAGTCGAGAAAATGTAACACCTTGCCAGCCTAACTCTCAAGTCTAATTTCAGTTCTGTTGCACAAAGTACCTTTCGCATTTTATTGAAGTTTGTTCTTGCTTTCTCTATTCGAACTTTGATTTCTTCACTGTCAGGCTTTCATCATTATTTTGGGTCTTTGATATCCTCGTAAATTTAGTTTTCTTGATGTTTATTGATAATCCATATTCTTCTCCATACTCAACTATCTTGTTCATTAGCTTTTGGAGGTCTTGAAGGTGGTCTGCTATTATGATAGTATCGTCCGCATATCTAATGTTGTTAATTGACGTTCCATTTACCTTTAATTCTGCTGTTTCTCCCTCAAGAGCTCTTTTCATAATTTCATCAGAGTATGCATTGAATATTAGTGGTAACAATACACACCCCTGTCTCACTCCTCTCTTAATTTAGAACTCTTCTGATTTGTGTTCGTTAATGCGTATGTGTGCCTGTTGTTTATAATATAGTTTTGTTATAATTCGAAGGTCATTGTATTGTAATTGTTTTGCTTTGAGGACGCCCATTAGCTGTTTGTGGCGGACTTTATCGAAAGCCTTGTTGTAATCTATGAAACAGACGTATCAAGAGGTACAACAGTAAAATGTGGTAGATGTGGTAGATGTGGAAGATCACATGCTTTGAATGACTGCCCTACTATGGGAAATTACTCATAAAACTAGTTCACCTAGATATGAAAAGTCAAATGGGTTTATTGCAGAGTAAAATGAAGGTCTTAAGATGAATTTGGAAAAAACAAAAATAATGACGAATACACCGAATATTAGAAAAATAACGTTGAACGACATAAATTTAGAAACAGTAAGCAATATATCTACCTAGAACAGATAATGAAAGTTAACAAAGAAAATAAAATGGAACAATATTTAAAAACCAGAATTTACTATCAGTGTATCCTCTCTATAGGGGAGTGCAATTAGAACGAAAACACGCATTGTTTCGAAAAAATTCAAACAAGCTTATATTTTTCTAAAACTTTTTTTGTTAGTTTATATACATGTTAAAGTAAAAAGTTCTACTCGCGGATTTGGCCGCTAATTGTTTATTAATTGTTTAAACAATAACAATTGTTTTGTATTAATAATTTTAAAAATACCGTTAAATTCATCATTTTACTTTGATCAAATATGTTTCTATTTTGTTTTTGATTATACTGAATCCGAATATGGCATTGCAATTTGAAAATTATTTTACAGAAGCTCTTATACAGTATGTCTGCGTAGCTAGGAACCACATGGTAAACTTTTTTATTATCAATTTTACGAAAAAAGTTATTCTTCATAAAATGCTCTGGAGAGTCAAAAATCTAAAACTCAACCATCAGATATCAAATTTTATCAATTTTATATGAGTTATGTCAAAAATATGAATTTTGTTAAAGAGTAAAGTACCTTTATATTTCAGAATATCAAAAAATGCTATTATGAAAAGTTGTTTGAAATTAAAAACTATGTTTAAATATACAATTACATTATTCTCATCAAAAAATCTTTTTCAATTTTTTCTCAAATTACGGATACTCTTTATTACAATTATTATAACTATTTCATTATCACTTTTACGGAGAAAAGTTATTAAACGTTTTTAATTTTATAAGATGTATGTAAAAAATATGAATTTTTCTTAAGAGTTAAGTGCCTTTATTATTCACAATATTTTAATTAGAAAGATGTAATTGAACACTAAAACACATTTTTTAATTCCAAACAACTTTTCTTAATAACAATTTTCGATATTGTAAAATTTAACGATACTTTACTATTGAGTGAAATTCATATTTTGACATACCTCGTATAAAATTCATTAAATTTGATATTTGATGATTGCATTTTAGATTATATACGATGCAGAGTATTTTATATTTTTTTGGTAAAACTGATAATAAAAAAGTTAATATAGTAAGTTCCAAGTTACGCAGACATACTGTATAATGTATAAGAGCTAAAAAAAATTTTTTTGTTGAACATTTATTATTGTTTAAGTTTATTATTAAATGTATTTTAGGTAAGTTTTACAGAAAAAAGTTTTGATCACTTTATATAAACATTTTTTTAGCTGGTAATTTTCGGTTTTTGTAATACATTTTTGTTATCTTTCTTAATTTTCTCAAAAAGAAATAGTTTATTTCATTTCTAAAGTAAAATAATTTAATGCATTTTAAATATTACATCCTAACCTTTAAAAAACCACTTATAAAACGGTAACAGATCTGTTCAAACTTGAGTAATAACGTCTTAAGGTGGTGGTAATTCTATAAAACTACGAAGATTTCAAAAATTACATTTTTTAAGATGTCATATCATTTGAATGAAATTTTTGAGATTTATTTTGAATGAAACATCATTTAGTACGATGCTTGAAAGGTAAGTTGTGTAAAATTGAGGGTTTTATAAGAAAAATTGTATTAGTTACACATTTTTAAATCCTTTTTAAACAAAATTCATGTAAGGCTCACTTTCCGCCCCCGACGTACTTATGCTCATACATTTTATTTCTTTTTATTATAACCATAAGACAGCTTAATTATTCTTCTTTTAGGTTCAATTTGTAAAATTTCATTTGATCCATTAGTTAAAGAATTACATTAAAATAACTCAACCGTGCACTTCGCCGTACGCTAGTTTACAGTGCGCCAATGTTTGTGAGAAGGGTGACTTTAGCGTTATAAATAAAAAATTATAGAAGATACAGATTTCATTTTAGAAAATTCTTTATATAAGGTTTTTTTGTAAAATTTTCTGAATTTTTCAATGGTCAAGTCAGATTTTTTCTAAAACGTATATTTTCGGAGTTATTTAAAAAAACATCTAATTTCGTAGTTCATTTGTTTAATAAAAAATGAAGCACCCACTTCTCGAGTAGAACTTTTTGATAGGTTATTTATTAAACATTTCTTAATGAAATTACAAAAAGTTCTATCTTGTTTGATTTTTTCCGAAGTGAAAATCTATATGCACTCCCCTACTATACTCACGTACGGTTTAAAGACGTGGACACTCACCAAGGCCAATATGGATAAAATAGTAAAGGCACAAAGAGCGATGGAAAGATCAATGCTCTGGGTGAGACTTGTAGACAAAAAAACAAACAAATGGATTAGAAGCAAATCCAAAGTAAAAGACGCAGGCGAACATGCAGCCAAATTAAAATGGAGCTTCGCAGGACACAATGCCCGACTGAAGGATAAAAGATAGAACCACGAAATACAACAATGGAGACCACGGTTAGGAAGGAGAATCAGAGGAAGGCCACAAATGAGATGGGCTGATGGGGTCTACCCCAAAATCCCGACAGCCAAAATCCCGACGGCCAAAATCCCGACACGCCAGAATCCCGACAGGTTTGATAAGTTCCTTTTTAACATATAATTACATTTATTTGTGGTTTTTTGTTTATGACCATCTGTTTGTTATTTTTTGTTACTAAACAATAGTATATTATTCAACGAGCATGTAATGATGGCTATTACTCACGATGATGAAGTTTGCGACACGAGCCGTATGCGAGTGTCGTAACTCATCAGAGTGAGTAATAGCCATTACATGCGAGTAGAATACTATACTTTTTCTACGACCTTTTTTTTTATTTATTTATTTTTTTTTATTTTAATTAGAAAAAATTTCATTATCAACTACTCAAGATTTAAATTATAATAATTTACAAGAATACCTAAATGTTATTTACCTCTAGTACGTGGCTGAATAATTGGTTGCCTACTATTACTAAATTATTATTTATTGTAAAAATACAACTAGAAATAGTCAATATAAGTTCTATTCGTTTCCGAAAAATTATAAGCTTAAATTTGTACCTACTGTTAATTAATCTAATAAATAGGAAATGGCTGTTATCGGTGGACGTATTTCAATAGTTATAATGTATATTTACATTTAGCTATATATAATATAACTATACATAATATATTATAACATATTTAACACAATATAACTTGAAAAATAAACACAATATTAGTTATAAATTCCAATTAACATAAAATAAAAATGAGCTAATGTCACTGTCACTAAAATAAATGATAAACGTCAAAATGTTTAGTAAACAGGTAAACAAGATATAAACGTAAAAAATATACTGACATTGTTACAGTTAAAATTCCTTTAAACATTTTTTGAAGTTAATTATTGATATAACTTACAATAATTATTGTATTAAATAAACAACTTTAAGTAATTTTATTTGCAGTCTATATACGATTAATATTAAAAGTGGCATGCGTCACTTGAATCTAACTTCAGCCCGTGAGTAATGACCCGTGAGTAACTTCAGCCCGTGAGTAATGAATTATTACTCACGGGTACAGTAATGGGTGCTATTATCTATGAAAAAATAGCGAATAATGAGCATGTTATTAAACGGTCGTAGAAAAAAGTATTTACCATTTAATATGAACTAATTTTCTAAATAAAATTTCTAACATGGGTATATGAATTAAATTATTTTTTTGCCAATATACTATAGTCCAATAATATATGTGTAATCAAATCCTGAATCCAAGTTTACTTTCATATAATATTATCAATATCTTTTCGAACAATTTTTTGCGAATACCTTAAAACTGTGCATCTAACTAAAAAAACTGTATTAAACATTTTTGTAGGTTATAAAAAAAACAAAGAAACACTTGCCTTCATAAATCTTCTAGTTATAATACAAAAAGAGATATGGTAGGTAAAAATAGTTTGTTTTTTGGTACATTCTCAAATTGGTGTATTCAACTTGAAATAACAGAGAAACGGTCGATTTTAGGTGTATAATGCTACTAATACCTTTTGTAGTGCTTGAAAAGATCTTTAAAATGAGCTATATTAAAGGTCCATTACATTAAAACTAAGCGAGATATGCTGCAAACAAATTTGATAACTAATGTATTTTAAGAAAAAATGAGAAGTAATTTTAACAACCATTCACCAAAATGTAAATGCATCGTTTTCCTTCTACAATACCTTTTATTATAGTATTATTTCTATGTTCAAAAAGTTGGACGGGTTTAAAATGAATGGTTTTTGAACAAAAGAATTAAATTATAGAGCGCATTTTTAAATTTTCTTAAAAATCTTCCTTTTTCTCCATGTAACTTGAAAATGATAACAGATACAGTAATGAAAAATAAAAAGGAAATATTTATCTGAAAAAGCCCTACATTTTTGTGTGGTATCTTTTTTTCGTATCTCTTATCTTTTTCGAGTTACATGGAGGAAAAGGAAGATTTTTAAGAAAATTTAAAAATGCGCTCTATAATTTGATCTTATTTCTTTCAAAAACCATTGATCCAGTCCAAATTTTTGAACATAGAAACAACACTATAATAAAAAGTATTGTAAAAGGAAAACGATGTATTTAAATTCTGATGGATGAGGGGTTAAATATACTTCTCATTTCTTCTTAAAATACATTAGTCATAAACTTTTTTGCAGAATATCTCGCTTATTTTGTATGTAATCGACATTTAGTATTGCTCATTTTAAAGGTCTTTTCAAGTACTACAAAAGTTATTAGTATAATCGACAAGTTTCTCTGTTATTTCAAGTTGAATACATCGATTTGAGCATGCAGCAAACAAAAACAAACCTACCATAACCTCTACTTACCTACCATATCCCTCTTTATATTTTAACTAGAAGATTTATGAAGGAACCAATCTCTTTCTTTTTTTATAACCTACAGAAATATTTTATATAGTTTTCTTGTTAGATGCATAGTTTTTAAGGTATTCGCAAAAATCCGTCCGAAAAGGTGTCATTTTTCAATGAAAATGGTCAATTTTCAACCATGAATAACTCAAAAAGTATTGAGTTTTCAAAAAATAATTATAGAACAGTTTTTGGTTAAAATTAGGTTCTCTAGCCTTTTCCGTGGCTATTTTAACCAAAACACTTTTCACCTCCAAGATAAAAGCACACATCGGCATAGGGTAGACTTTGTTTCTTGAGCTATTCCCTACTTGCTGTGAAAATATCAAGTAAACCGATGTAGTAGAATGGAATTCGGAGCCAAATACCCTCATTGACTGCCCTATTAGTAAGTAATTAATTTTTCAATTTCAATACTCTATAATAATATGATTTGGTATTGCATTTGAAAAGAAAAACAATTAATATTCAAAATGTAGTGGTCGGGATTTTTGCTTATGCGAGGATTGTTGCATGTCGGGATTTTGGTCTGTCGGGATTCTGGCGTGTCGGGATTCTGGCGTGTCGGTGTTTTGGCCGTCGGGATTTTGGCTGTCGGGATTTTGGATGTCGAGATTTTGGGCGCTACCGGGGCTGATGACATTAAGAAGACTGAAGGACACAACTGGAAGCAAGTGGCGCGAGACGATCGAATAATTCGCGAAATGAAGATAGGATCGAAAAACTAAAAAATACGCGTTTAATATTTTTTAAAAATCTATCGAATGACACTAAAGACGACCTCCCACTCCATCCCCTGGAGGTGGGGTGGGGGTAACTTTAAAATCTTAAACGGAAACGCCTATTTGTTATTACAGATTTGGATTGCTTACGTAAAAATAAGCAAATTTTATTCGAGAAAATTTTTCGAATTCTGGATAGATGGCGCTATAATCGGAAAAAACGATTTATCGTGATACCATAGATAAATTATAGAAACAGTCTAATATCTCGAGAAATTCACTTCCAAATAAAAGACCAAAAAATACGTATTTAATATTTTTCAAGAACCTATCGAATAACATCAAACACGACTCTCCACTCCACCCCCTGGAGGTGGGGTGGGGGTTAACTTTAAAATCTTAAATGAAAATCCCCATGCCATGTTTTATTGCAGATTTGGAATTCCTCATGAAAAAATAAGTAATATTTATTCGAAACATTTTTTAGAATTGTTAATAGATGGCGTTAATAAATAGTGTTTTTCCGATTATAGCGCCATCTATCCATAATTCGAAAAAATGTCTCGAATAAAAGTTACTTATTTTTAAGTAAGGAATCCAAATCTGCAATAAAAAATAGGGGCTCCTATTTAAGATTTTAAAATTACACTCCACCCCGCCTCCAAGGGGTGGAGTGGAGGGTCGTGTTTTATGTTATTCGATAGGTTCTTAAAAAATATAAAAGATGTATTTTTTGGTTTTTTATTTGGAAGTGAATTTCTCGAGATATTAGACCGTTTCTATAATTTACCTATGGTATCACGAAAAAATCGTTTTTCCGATTACCTACACACAGTTCCGATTACCGACAGTGCCATCTGTCCACAATTCTAAAAAATGTCTCGAATAAGATTGTAAAGTTACCCCCACCCCACCTCCAGGGGGTGGTCGTGATTAGTGTCATTCGATAGATTTTTGAAAAATATTGAACACGTATTTTTCAATTTTTTCGATCCAATCTTCATTTCGCGAATTATTCGATCGTCCCGCGAATTATTCGGTCGTCCCAGGCGACGAGGTCCACCCTGGGCACCAGGTACTTCGGAGACCGGGTACCTCATGAAATTCGTGTTCAGTGACCTCCTAAACACCCAAGTATAAAAATTTAACTCATTTCCGTCAATATTTCCTGAGTCCTAAATTTTTTATTTTCCATCTCTTCGAGATACCCTTTAAAGATGCTTTTTCTCATGCACAAAAATTTTTGCCGGAGATCAATTTAGTTCACAAAATTGCCTGACACTCTCCGAATCGAATGCAAAAAGTTGCATAACGATTCATCGTACTGCACAAAATTCCTAGGTTTAATGCTTCGTTGCCTCGTCTACAGAAACACGCATCGCGAAGAAAGTTCTACAAAGCTTTTCGATTATTTTAACTTTTTGGTGCTTTTAGGAACAAATTCATGAGCAATACTATTCTTCATCCGGTTTTTAAAAAACGTAATTGAGGATCTGTGTGCATCCATAAAAAAACATTTATCCAAAAATCAAACCAAAAAGGAACAGTTTTTTTGCATTAGAATCAAGACTATCGTATCCAGGACCAACAGGTATCATCACGGATAGGCAATGTTTTAAACAGAGTTGTTCAAAGCAAGGCCAGCAAAAGATTTAACCGAATAATTACAATATGATTCCCACAGCCAAAATACTCAACAATTGCAATTCGAAATTTGGTAATCGAAATTAAAATGCATGCTTAATTTTAATTGCTAATCATTATTTTCGTGCCCAAAACAGGTTTCATGGTGATTGCTATAACTCTCATGCACTGAGGTAGAAACACGTTTGCGTCGATTGCATTCACGGAAAATCTTTTAGAGAACTATTCGGCAGCAAATATTTCTTGGGGATTTTTTGTGGGGATATTTTGTCCAAAAAAATTTGTGGGGATTATCAGTCCGGAATATTTTGTACGGATTTTTTGTCCGGGGATTCGGGGATTATTTGTGGGGATTTTTTGTCTGGGGATTTTTTGTCCAGGGATAATTTGTGGGGATTTTTTGTCCGGGATTATTTTTCCGGGGATTATTTGTCCTAGCTTCCATCATTGGATTGAATTGTCACTATTGTCACACTATGTCCAAAGTTGGATTACTTAAGGCTGAAGAAAAAGAAGAAGAAAAAGTGAAAAAGTGGCCGCAAATTACGGTTGCCAGCTTTTAAAACGAGACCAACCAGAGAACAAATGAAACGCTAGCGCGCAATGCCACTGGTTTAACAAGATGGTTGCTTTAGCAACTCCCATTCGCCATCAAACATTGTCAACCTTGTCAAACCAGTGGCGTTGCGCGCTAGCTTTCTTTCAGTTTATCTCTGACACCTCGCGTTTAACGGCTGGTAACCCAATTTGCGGCCATTTTTTCACAGGGATCCTTATATCCTCGTATTAGAAAAAAATAATCTTTGATATAAAAACAAGCACCTACGCCATGAACGAATTTTTATTTCCAAAATTAATTACTATTATGTTATTTAAAACTATTTGCGGCCAATTTTTGACTGACAACCTGTTATCAATGTATTCTAATTTTTTTTTGCTAATGCCTGGACAACTAATGGCCATTGGCATGGTAGGTACGGTGAATTGGTGAGTACCGATCCCACAAGGACATAAACTGCACACACCGGCAAGATTAAAGGAACACCTTAAAAATGGGACATGTTTGATCTTTCGAATCTCCTAAACCAGTCCGATTTAAGTGATTTTTTGGTATGTTGTAGCCTGATTATCTAAGAATATCAGTGTAATAATATTGTTGCTAGATAGGTAGATGTCATTTTATACCGGGTGTAACAATCATACTGTGTTTTTTCGTTAAAGTTCGGAACACCCTGTGGAATATTCTAGCATTCTAGTCTATATAAATTATTGAAATTAAAATTGTATTGTAGCCTTAAGCTTTCTTAACATTTTCTTTTTTGATTCATTTGCTTATGTTGGATAATAAAAAAATTAGGTGCTTTAACAACTTTTTTATTATCCAACATAAGCAAACGAATTGAAAAAGAAAATGTTAAGAAAGCTTAAGGCTACAATGAAGTTTTAATTTCAATATTTTATATAGGCTAGAATATTCCAGAGGGTGTTCCGAACTTTAAGGAAAAAACACAGCATGATTGTAACACCCGGTATAAAATGACATTTACCTGTCTAGCAACAATATTATTACACTGATATTCTTAAATCATAAGGCTACAACATACTAAAAAAATCACTCAAATCGGACAACTGGTTTAGAAGATTCGAGACATGAAACATGCCCCATTTTTAAGGTGTTCCTTCAATTTTGCCGGTGTGTATTTTCATTTATTAATTTATAATAAACGAAAAATTTCTGACCCTGGTGAGATTCGAACTCATGACCCTACACACTACACTCTAGTACTCTAGTGTAAAGTGGGTTGCATAAGGATAGCCAGCTCATGACAACTAACGGTAGAGATGATATCATTAATTGATTAATGACCATCATAACATGTAAGACATACCTTAAAAGGATTTTGGGTCCATCCGTTGGTTCCGTTAACGGCAAAAGGCACAGCTTGAGGCGGAAAGGCTCCTACTGGATGGAAATCCTGCATGTAGCCATTTGTTTTCATTATATCTCTAAATGGATTAACTAATTTTTGTTGTAACGGTGGATTTAGGTTGGGCCAATTGATGTCACTTGTTAAATCGTTATTGTTAAATGGATTTGAGACTAAGTTGGATGTGTTGTCTTGGTTCAAAGGGAACGTACCCATAAACTGACCTAAAAGAGAAAAAAAAACAATTGCTATATTATATATTAAGATTATAAAACTACACTTGCGAGCAAAAAACTAAACTCATTTGATGAATTCTAGTTTATGCTTAGTAATTTCATGTTGTGTAATTTGAATTAAATAAACGAATGCAAAAAAATATTGTCTATTATACAGGGTGATCAACTTCTGTGACAAAGTCCATTATATCTGTTATTATAAAATATATGAAAAAAAGTTGTTAATAAAAAATATAGACACCTTTAATGTACACATTTTAAAATTAGTGAGAAATATACAGGGTCCTCCATAACACGGTGCCAAACCAAAGTTGTTTTTTTAAACGGAACACCCTGTATTTTATTCAAAATCTGGTTTCTCTACATTTTTCTGATTCTAGAGATATAATACTTGTCTAGGGTTATACTGAGTGTTTCAAAGTTATGAGCACTTTTATAAAAAAATCATACTGATTTGATCGCCCTGTATGATTCTAACAGTACAATATAAACTTATTTTTTTACTGCTGTTGACTGTCAATATTAAAGTAGTTTTGCAACAACGTACAATTTTTTTATCACTACACAAATTGTATACAGGGTAAGTCAAAATGAAAATAAAAGATTTTCTGCATATTTTTAAATGGAACACCCTGTATTTTATATTACCATCGAAAAGTTCTTTCATTATACTTGCATATCTTTTAAATATTCCCTATACCTAAAGTTATTAGTTTTCGAGATATTTTAGTTTTATTGTTGATAACTCATAGATACGTTTATTACAGTAAATTAATTACCCTTAAGAGGAAACAGTAGCGATCAACAGGTAGCGAAAACGCGTTCCAAGATTGCGGCTGTAATTTTGAATATTTTTTCGAGATATTTGGCAAACGTATTCGTAATATAATAAAGAATGGCGGTACAGAGCCCAATTTGAAAAATATATTAATATGTGGAAATTACTCTGTAATTAAATACAATATTAAAAAAACAAGCCTGTACCGCCATTAAGAAGAACAAAAAATACACTTTCTTCAAATAAACTTTTTTATCCGATGCCTAGATTTTGTGTCATTTTGGAACTACTAAAGTTTTTTATTTCATTAGTAGTTCCAAAATGACACAAAATCTAGGCATCGGATAAAAAAGTTTATTTGAAGAAAGTGTATTTTTTTGTTCTTCTTAATGGCGGTACAGGCTCGTTTTTTTAATATTTTATTTAATTACAGAGTAATTTCCACATATTAATATATTTTTCAAATTGGGCTCTGTACCGCCATTCTTTATTATATTACGAATACGTGTGCCAAATATCTCGAAAAAATATTCAAAATTATAGCCGCAATCTTGGAACGCGTTTTGGCTACCTGTTGATCGCTACTGTATCACCTTAATATTACAAACCTCCAATGAGTTTGTTAATGATAATTAAAATTAGACTGCATTTCATTTTTTCTCCAAGTTTATGGTAAATTCTATACAATAACGACAATTTTATATTTACTAACAAAATGATATTAATTTTCCGCGAAGAAATCGAAACTATAAATTGCTGCAAGTTCTTGTTTAAGGTGGCTTTGAAATAATTGACACAAGAACTGTCAGATGTAAGATTTTAATTATCTGTACGTTTTGATTTTTGTTATTGATTATAATTGTTTGCCATATTGTTATAACTGTTACCTAACAATGAATTTTAGTCGTGGAGAAATGACAGACATGATATAGATTTTAGGAGAGTGTTTCAAAAACTCATTAGTTGCCACAAGAATTTATAAGGAACGGTGTCCATAGCGTCAACAACCAAATAAGAGAGCATTTGAGAACTTATTAGACAGGTTTAATCGTACTGGTTCTGTTTATGAAGCAAAGGAAAAAACAAAAATCATTATTACGGATGAAAATGAATTAAATGTTTTACTGCCTATTACAGAAAATCCTCATACAAGTATTCAAAATATTACAAGAGAGCAAGATATAAGTTATGGATCTATCCAAAACATACTCAAAAAAAAACAATATGCACCCATATCATATACAATTACATCAGGAACTTGTTGGGGATGATTTTGAACGAAGAGTACAATTTTGTCAATGGTCACAACAACAAATAGTTATAGAGAGATTTATTTGAGTTTGTTCTTTTTCTTTTTGAAGACGAGGCAACATTCCACAAAAATGGTAGTGTAAACAGACACAACTTTCATTATTATTCCACAACCAATCCGTACTGTGCTCAGACACAGAGTCAAACAAGATGGTCCTTAAATGTTTGGGGTAGAATCATAGGCAATTACGTTATCGGTCCTTTTTTCTTTGAGGAATCGGTAAATGGTGAGGTTTATTTACATTTTCTAGTGAATCATTTACCTATTCTACTTGAAAATGTACCATTAAATATCCGCCAACATATGTGGTACCTTCACGACAGAGCCCCTGCTCACCACAACGCACTTGTCAACGGTGAACTCGATGAACTATTTCCTGAAAGATGGACAGGAAGAGATGGGCCAGTTCACTAGAATTAAACGAAGTTGACTTCTTTTTCTGGGGTTATATATTAAAGACGTAGTGTATAGGACACACCTCCAACAATAGTTGACGATATGAAAATAAGGATTCAAAACGCCTTTCAAAGTGTCCACAACAAATGCTTACAAACATCAGTAGGTCTTTCGAAACTCGTCTCCAGGCTTGTGTAGACGTTATTAGAGGTCATTTTGAACACCTTTTATAACATAAAAAGTACATTTAAAATTTTTTTATTTAATTTAGTTTTTTTAATAAATTTTAATAAATTAAAGTATTGGTATTAACAACTAAGTAATACATGTTGTTATCAACAATAAAACTAAAATATCTCGAAAACTAATAACTTTAGGTATAGGGAATATTTAAAAAATATGTAAGTATAGTGATAGAACTTTTCGATAATAATATAAAATACAGGGTGTTCCATTTAAAATTATGAAGAAAATCTTGTATTTACATTTTGACTTACCCAGTATACAATTTGTGTAGTTATAAAAAAATTGTACATTGTTGCAAAACTACTTTAATATTGACAGTCAAAAGCATTAAAAAAATAAGTTTATATTACACCGTTAGAAACATATAGGGCGATCAAATCAGTATGATTTTTTAATAAAAGTGCTCGTAACTTTGAAACACTCAGTATAACCCTAGACAAGTGTTATATCTCTAGAATCAGAAAAATGTAGAGAAACCAGATTTTGAACAAAATACAGGGTGTTCCATTTAAAAAAAACATAACTTTGGTTTGGCACCGTGTTATGGAGGACCCTGTATAATTTTCACTAATTTTAAAATGTGTACATTAAAGGTGTCTATAACTTTTATTAACAACTTTTTTTCATATATTGTATAATTACAGATATATTGGACTTTGTCACAGAAGTTGATCACCCTGTAGAGCCTCCAAAAAGTATGGCACAGGGAATACAGCAAACATTGTGCAACAATTTGCTCATAAAAAAAGAATTTGTGTGTACTTTGTACGCACGTAAGAAGTTATACTTCTGTTATATAATTTTAACGAAATAAATATACTTAACAGTTACAATACAAAAAATTAAGAATAATTACCAAAAATTAACCAAAAGTTAACAATGCCAACTATTAAAAAAAAAAGAAAAAAGTATGAATCGTCCGGGATTTGAACCTGCAATCTCGCGATTTCTCGATCTCTGGTCCAATGCTCTACCAACCAGGCCATCAAGGCGCATGTTACTGACGTTTCAGATATACATAATTACACATCACGGTGACAAGTGAAATATAAAAATAGATGTTTTATTATTTTACGCCCAAGGAAGACAAATCCAAAGACACAAAATTATAATAAATAATACATTTACTAAAAAACACTAATATATTATTTTAATGGCTTATTTGCGCTGATACATAATTTGAAAGATAAGCACTAAACGTCATACTGTCTGTGTGCGCATGCGCGCAGATTTATGAAAAATTTTACTTTCAATCGCGCCTAAAGAAGTATAACTTCAAAAAGTTACACCCCATTGAAGTTACAAAATGAAAATCGATTTTTTTCAATATATCGAAAACTATTAAAGATTTTTTATTGAAAATGAACATTTAACATTCTTATGGCAGGAACATCTTAAAACAAAATTACAGTGAAGTTTGTTCCCTTAAACCCCCCCAAACTTTTGTGTACGTTCCAATTAATTCATAATTGTAGTACCATTAGTTAAACACAATGTTTTCAAAACTTTTTTGTCTCTTAGTATTTTTTAGATAAGCCAGTTTTTATCGAGCTGCGGATTCTTTTTTAATATATTTACATAAAAATTTTATGGGGGTTTTATTCCTTTAAACCCCCCAAATGTTTGTGTACGTTCCAATTAAACTATTATTATGATGCCATTAGTTAAACACAGTGTTTTTAAAACTTTTTTGCCTCTTAGTCTTTTTTTGACAAGTCACCTTTTATCGAGATGTGGCTTCTTTTTCAAAATATACCTAAAAATTTAAATTATAAATAAATTTTCAGATTATTAAGGTCTCTATAATCGTACTTAACCATATGCCATATACAAATATGTGGTGGATGCGACAAATATTCAAAATACAATAAACACTGGCTTATCGAAAAAGTACTAAGAGTCAAAAAAGATTTAAAAACATTGTGTTTAACCAATGGTGCCATAATAATTTAATTGGAACGTACACAAAAGTTTTGGGGGGGGGGGGGTTTAAAGGAACAAAACCCCCATAAAATTTTTACGGGGTGCACAAATTTTACTTTAATTTTTTTTAAGATGTTGCTGCCATAGGAATGCCACATGTCTATTTTCAATAAAACATCTCTAAGAGTTTTCGATATATGAAAAAAAATCGATTTTTATTTTGTAACTTCAAAGGGCTGTAACTTTTTTTGTGTGCACTATTGTATATAGGTAACTGAGGTTCAATCAACTTATTTTTGGACCCAGAATCTGTGGTATAATTGATGACCAATCTTTTCGGACTATATTGTACAATGTACAATGACTTTCATTCCTAACATGTTTTCTCACATACAATATTAAGTTAGCTTTGTTATGTTCTTTAGTTGCTAACTTTATAAATATTGGTGTTATTGCAATAAAAATTACTTCTGTTTTTAGTTATATGGCAACTGACTAACTGTCGTAATGTAGAGACAAAACAACTCACTTTACATCCCACGTGATGGGAAGGTCATACTTTACCTAAGGGCATAATTCCTTATAAACTATATCAATCCTATGGAGTTACAAGCAAATATGAATTTATACAATAACCATTTAAAGCGTTCTCACCCTGGTATTTCTTTTGTGGCTCAGCTAGCATTCAACCTGTTTACTGTTAACACTGATGATGATTTTGTAAGAACATCGAAAAGGTTCTGTTGTGATGTATCCCTTAAATGAATTTTAATAAAAGTTTTTAAACCTTTTACAAAGGATTTTTCAAAAAAAAATTGTGATTGATGGTATACAGCCAGCTACAGGAAAAATTCTTTCTTTTCCTTGTGGATTTTTAATTCATCAACTTACCTGGGGCAGACGTTCGGATACAATTAGCGTCTCTTTGCAAAGACAATGAAGTCGACTTTGCAAAGTAACAAGACACTTACTCAACATACACACTACACATGACACTAATACTCATGTTGTGACTGGCTGAATGACATAAAGTCCATGCCATTAAAAAAAAACTTACCTGGGTTGTGGGATCCAAAAACGGAAGGCTGAGGCGAAGGTGAGCTGTTTACTGAGCCTGTGGGTATCGAAGATCCAGTCGAGCTGTTGCTCCAATCCAAGCTACCGTTCTTCTGAGACTTAAATTCGTTATCTAAATCTTTGAGAGCGGCATATCTGTCTTCTGTTGGTCGAACTGACATAGTACTGTTCAGAGGATTGTTCAGTGGCGCAACGGGCGTAAGCTGGTCCCAACTGTTGTTTATGTAGTTGAATGGAGATGGATTTTGCAGATCTACGAAAACAGAAAAAATGAATTTTTTGAAATTTGAGAAAACATTTATATTATTGTACGTAACACGAACATTGATTAGTTGTTCAATTTTTTGTTGTCATAACCGCAAACAATAGGAAGTTATGTTTTATGAATATACTCAGATGAGTCCAGGTTTTGGACGGTCGCGAAATAATCTGAAGAAGACAAAAACCATTTGCTAAATGCAATATTGTTGACAGAATAACCTATCGAGCGGGCCCAGTTATGGTTTGCTTAGTATGACATACCTTCTGATGTCCTTACTGACTTAGTTCTTGTGGATGGAAGTTCTATGACAGGAGCATTGTATATAACAACCATTTTAGATGAGCATATGGAATCTTTTGCGCCATTCATAAGACGTAATTTTATTTTTATGGATGATAACGGGATTCCCACCGCGCTTGAAGCATCAAAGAATACATAGACGACGTCACGAGAGTCCGTACGAATTGGCCAACTTTCAGCCCCGGCCTCAATCTCCAATCGAAAATCTAAAGAACACACTGGGAAGACGAATTTAAGTTCGGCTACCACGCCCAAATAACTTGCCTGTCTTATTGCGGCTCTTCAGACAGTATGGAACGAATTGCACCAACTTCATGTTCAAAATTTAATTACCACGATGCCAAGACGTATACAAGCTGTTATAATTACCCTAAGAGAAAATACTAGATTCTTCTTCTTCTTATACTTGTTGTAGATCTGTTAATTCCGACGTTGCAGTATTTCTTGAGAGGTAGACTGTCAGCTATCTCTCCATCTTTTTGGTGGCCTCCCTGGTGGACACTTGCCTGCTGGTTTTCCTTCTAGCGCAACTCTTGGTAGTCTGTGCTCCTCCATTCTTTTTACATGACTGAACCATTCTCTTCGTCTTTGCCTGCCCCATCTGACTACATCTTGCACGCCACATTGTTCCCTGATGATGTTGTTTCGTATTCTATCTCTTCTTGTCTTCCCTGCTATTGCTCTTAGTGGCTTCATTTAGGCTGTTCGTAGCATGATTTTCGGTTTATTGGTGTCTTCTCTTGATTCAATGCCATAGGTCATAACAGGTCTGATACAAGTTTTATAAATTCTAACTTTGCTGTCCATTCTCATATATGGGTTATTCCAGACCACACCTCTCAAACATCCGGACAAGACAGCGGCCTTGTTAACTTGTCCTCTTAGGTGTCTGGCTCGGTCATGATAGATGATAACTTGATAACTCTGCACCTAGGTATTTGAACTGGTTTAGCCGTTCTGTGGGTTTCCCCTCTACCACGAGCTTGCATCTAATTGGGTCTTTCGCAATGGTAATGCCTTTTGTTTTCTGCGTGGATATGTTCATGTTGAGCCGTCGACATGCTTGATAGAATCGATAAAGTTGTCTTTTTAGGTCATCCTCGTCCTCTGCAATCAGGGCTGCATCGTCGCCATAGCACACTATACTGATTCTACGGTGGCCGAGTCTGTATCCTAGTTGTAACGATTCCACATCTTCTATTATTTCATCCATTAGCATATTGAATAGAAATGAACTGAGGCTGTCTTCCAGCCTGATTCCTCCTGGTATTGGTATGTTGGCCGTAGTGGTGTCGTTTGTTTTAATTTTTGTTGTATTGTTATTGTTCATTTGTTTCATGACTTCAACAATGTTTGCCGGTATACTTTTTTGCTTAATTTTCTTTATTATAGAATACTAGATATTAATAACAAATGACAAACATGATTTTGTTATAACTTTTTTTTGTCAACAAATCTACTTTTCATTTTTTCAATCTTCGAATAATGCGATGTTTTAAAAAAAATGTTTCGCATACTTTGCCGGTATATTGTAAAATACTCGGTTAACTGCAGATTGTATAAATAAAGACTATTTTAAATGAGTTTTTCAGTCATTTATAAAACCGTGTCGCGTAATTTATTTGAATGTCGTATTTGTGAAGGTATCTTTTTTCGTGGGATTTAAGTCTAATGATTTGTAAAGAGAAAATCATATTATTATGTATAATATAAATTAGACATTGTAGTGTTTTTAATAAATTAGGTATTAAGTGATTTTAATAATTAAAGTGTTTGTAAATAAAATAATAATAATTAAGTGTTTTTATTTAAATATAAGTGTAAAATAACTATCAGTAAATTCGAAATAAATATTACAATACACTGCGTTTCCTATTAACATTTAATGTTCTTCCTTAAATCTATGCACAATCTATAAGTGGCATCTCAAAAAATATGTCTTCTTCTTTATAAAATACGCATGGATCTAATTTTTTGCACATAAGTGTATAATAATTTTTCCAGATATATAAATCTAAAATATTGAGGATGCAGACAAATTAAATAATTAGTTAAAGACCTAAACTGGATTCGGGAGAACCGCTTTGTTTATAAAAAAATTTCGTGGTAATATAATGACTAACAATTCACAAAATACCAACAAACTATTTAAATTAAAGTGATATGTACTCCAATTATTATCCTTATTAGGTAGAGCGTGTGATGTCGGCAATTTTTTAAAATTAAATTTTTGCATTTTATTTTTCTTCTTCATTTATTTTTCATTCGTTTGTATGGGTGTGTTTGAGCATTATTTGCCTCGGAGTCAATAGTCCAGAGAAATAAGATTTTTGTCGGGACACTTGAGCAGCCAGGTTGCAAATGGGTTTTTTGGGTACTATATACCCATTATAAATACAAAAATGCCCGTCACAGTTCGGACGAGAATTTTAGTTATTAACAAATAAGGGTCAAAAATGGCAGTTTTTTCGTTTAAATCGCTACAGATAAAAATATGGTAATGAAATATCTTATTTAATTAATTATTTAAATCTCTTATTTAATTTGGTACAGAGTTCCAGAATTCTGGAATGGGTTTCATAAACAATGGAAGATGTACAATAAGCCAAGTGGCTGCAGTACAACCGGTTCACAACAGACGGCTTCCAGGGAAAAAAAATATCTTATTTAGAGTATTCATCTTTTAGTAGATAAGCAAAGGTTCAAAATGGCAGTTTTTGAATTTTGGTCCGATCATCTGTTGCTTCGCTAATTGCCAAATAAGACTAAAATTTCGAAAATAAAAAAATTGCTATAACTTTTGCGAAAATTAACTTTTGACTTTGATGTTGCATGAAAACTTGAGAGAACCAGTACATATCATGGACGAAACATTTCAAGACGATTTGCCAATTAGTTTAAATTTTGTTCAATTTGTTTATCCAAAAGAGCTTTTTTTGCAATGTTATTGTTCAGAAAATAATAATGATACAACAATCCTGTGGAAAGCACATGAAAGAAGAACACTTATTTTCAAAGCATTTAAAAAAATCTATAAAAAGTCATTTTTATCATTTCGAAAACATTTTACTAAAGTAGTCATTTTTGGCTTAAAAACAATTTGAAAAGCTTTGTTAATATTGACTGTAGAGTAAATCTACTTTGGAATTTCAAAAGCTGGTATTTTTACACGAATGTTCAAAAAAAAAAAAACTTTTTGCCTAGGTTAATTGCGGTCAAAGTTAGCCACTTTTATTATTTAATTCACAGTTACTTCTATATACATAAAATTCTCCTGTAACAGTGTTAGTTACCATACTCCTCCGAAACGGCTTGACCGATTTTTATGAAATTTTACACGTATATCCTGTAGGACTGAGAATAGGTTCTATTCTCCTTTTCATGAACATTTTTCAGTGCGTCACAAATTATAGAAAAAAAGGTAAGTCCGTGATAATACACATTTATGACATGTATTCTAACGTGACATTTTAGTTAAATCTGACAGTTGTCAAATTTTATTTTCAATTTGGAATAAAACCAAATCAATTGTGTCTATTGCATTTATAAAATGGTATTTTCTTTCATTTGTATAGTCTTATAAATTGTATAGATTATATTGATAATAGTATTATTTTATTTAATAAATAATTATTTTTTGATTATGGCGCCATCTATCGACAACTAGAATAATCACCAAACTAGAATAATTACCAAAGTATTCACAGACGTGCCTTTTTTTTTGTCACATACAATTTAATGCGTTAGAGAGAAATCGAAAAACTGTGACGCACTGAAAGATGATCATGAGAAAAAGAATAATCTATTTTTCATGCCCATAAATTATAAGGAACATTGTTAAGGATTATTTGGACACAATTGTCTACCTTAATTTTATATGGTGTAGAATTAAAAAATACATACAACCCTTAATGTTCACTCTTCTATCACCAACCCCTATTTTTTAATAGCAATCTATATATTTGCATCTATAAAATTCTCCTGTCACACTATTAGTTGCCATACTCCTCTGAGACCGCTTGATCGATTGTTATGAAATTATATATGTATATTTGGTAGGTCTTAGAATCGGTCGTAATCTATTTTTCATATCCCTGAGTGAGAAGGGGGGTTCCCCCTAACATTTTGTAATGTTAGGTGGGGATATGTGTACATAACGTACTCTATAAGACTACGAGTACACACAAATTAAAGAAATTATGATCAAAATCCATCGACAAGCTCCGGCGATATCAATCGCAGCATTTGTTTGAAGAATCAGTTTCATTTTTTGAGTGCACAGATTTTAATAATTATTCCCCTCCACCCACCATGAATCGATTTCGTTAGGACGTAATTTTTAAAGCTTTATTAACCACTTTATTGAAGTTCAAAGTTTAGTCAAACTTTACACATAAACTATATACCTTGAACTTCAAAATGGCGCTAGTTAGGTTGCTTAATTGTTATAAACAGAATAGCTGTGAATTAAATAAAAAAAAAGAATGTGTGTGTACTTTGCACGCACGTAAGAAGTTATACCTCTATTATTATGATTTCAACGAAATTAATATACTTAACAGGTTATTTGTATTTTATTTAAATATTAAACTAACTTTCTATACCTACCACTTGTAAAATTTTTTTATTAAAACGATACCAAAAATATATAAAAAAAAATAATATGAATCGTGCGGGATTTGAACCCGGGACCTCTTGATCTCCGGTCACACGCTCTACCACTGAGCTATATTTCTTTTGCTTTGACAGGTTACAAGATTTCTCATACATACTGACAAATTTAATACACCAAACCAAGTGAAGTATACAAAAATACTTTAAATATACTTATTATTATTATAAAATATCTTATTCCCGAGGAAGACAAATCCAAAGACACAAAAAATTATAATAAATAATACATTTACTAAGAACACTAATATATCCTTTTATATGATATATAATATGACTTGTTTGCGCTGACAGCGCTGATACATACATATCTTGAAAGATTAGCAACGAAATACATACTGTCTGTGTGCGCATGCGCCCGGCATTATAAAATTTCACTCTCGATCGTAAAGAAGTATAACTTCAAAAAGTGTCTAACTTTGACCCTGATTAACCTAGGTAAAAAGGTTTTTTTTTGAAAATTCGTGTAAAAATACCAGCTTTTCAAATCCCAAAGTAGTTTTAGTCTAGAGTCAATATTAACACAGTTATACAAATTGTTTATAAGCCAAGAATGACCCTACTTTAGAAAAATGTTTTCGGAATGATAAAAATGACTTTTTAATGATTTTTTTAAATGCGTTGAAAATATAACTATTCTTCTTTCACGTGGTTTCCACAGAATTGCTATATTATTACTATTTTCTGAACAAAATTGCGAAAAAAAGCTCTTTAGGGTAAACAAATTGAATAATATTTAAACTAACTGACGAATCGCCTTAAAATTTTTTTGTGCATTATATGGAGACTGTTTAACTCAACTTTTCATGCAATATGAAAGTCTTAAGGTCATTTTCGCAAAAGTTATAGCAATTTTTTTATTTTCGAAATTTTAATTTTATTTTGAAATTTCCGAAGCAACAAAGGATCGGATTAAAATTCAAAAACTGCCATTTTAAACCTTTGCTCATCTACTAAAAGAAGGATACTATAAATAAGATATTTAATTACAATATTTTTAACTATAGCGATTTAAACGAAAAAACTGCCATTTTTGACCATTATTTGTTAATAACTAAAATTCTCGTCCGAACTGTGACGGGCATTTTTGTATGTATAATGTATTAGGTATATAGTACCCAAAAAACCCATTTGCAACCTGGCTGCTCAAGTGTCCCGAACACGGTATATTTTTGCCTTATTTCCCTGGCGTACAATGTATGTTCGCCATTCTAACTTTACAGGATTATTTTGTCAAAAAATCATACAGAAGTAAAAAAACTTCATTTATACAATGAATAAACTTTTTATACCATTGTACAAAAATGAAGTTTTTTACTTCTGTATGATTTTTTAATTATGGTATACAGCCAGCTACTGGGTATTTTCCCATTGATTTTGATTATTTTGTCCTTTCTATGCGGAAGCTCTAAAGGAGTGCTCCTTGCTTTCTTCTCGTTTGTTAGGTACATAGGTATACAATCATACTCCTGCTCTAATTTTACAAAGATATAAAATATATTAGTTGTTTTTTTCTTCATCCTATTTTGGACTGTTTTCTTTTGTAGTATTGTTTTAAATTTTCCTTTCTTTTTTTATAATTTTGCAATTTTTGTTATTTATTCTTTCATATTTGTCATCTTTTTATTTCTATTATAATTAGGGATATTTGACTGGGATACAATTTAATGCTCAGGGGTCTATCAGAGCATTAGACGAGACAGGAGAACCTCTGATAGACTTAAGGATTTAAACATTGTGACGGCATTATACCTTAAATACTCTCCTGTTCTACTTCCTTTTGGTCCACTTCTTCATTATCTTTTACTCCACAATGTCCTTTAATTAATCGAAACTAAATAATATATATTGATTTGTTGACTTTGCAGTTCTTCAAATTTAGTAATTACATTGGTTAAAATATATGTAATTATTATTGACCTGGTTGATATTTTTTATTTTCATAACTGCACTTTTACTATCTGAACAAATTGCAAATTATTTTGCTGTAATTTTCATATTACTTTTATATAGGGCAGCTTTTAATTGGCTATTAACTCTGCAATATACAGTGCTCTTCCGATAAAACTATCCACCTTATAACTTTTGAACCACTGATTTCAGGGAAAACGCAAATACACGTCAAATAATAATTAAAGGGGGAGATATTATGCCATATTTAAGCTTGCTGGGAAAGGCACCCTCTCACCTCCCGTACCATCCCTTAAATTTTTTAAAATTACTACCACCTTTTTTATTTGACATTTGGAGTCAACTCGTTGTACTGATTTCAAAAATGTATGTACTAACACAATAACTAACATATAATTTATTTAGATAAAACAAATTATGTACAATAATTTACATTTGAAAACCGAATTCTGTTATAATCGAAATACACGATATTTAAAATTTACAATTTTCATTTATAACTAAATTTCAAATCGTTTGTATTTATATCATTTTACAGTTAACCTAGTTAGTGCAGTCACTGAAAGTGGAAATGAGCTATTACCTCCGATTTGGTTGAACCTCCATCGATTTTCATGAAAATTTGTGAGTGGTTAGAGGATACCTCAAGGAACAAAGGTGACCTGGTGCTAACTTGCGCTTTTATAATCCTGGCGGTGCATGCGACCCCTTAGAGGGACAGATTCTAAGCTAAATATCTTATATCAAGTTTTTAAAATAAATGAATACTTTTTGAGTTATCAAAGATCAAAAATTTTAATTTTTCCTGGAAAAATTGCATGTTTAAAGCTGTTTTTCATAAATAACTCAAAAACTATTATAAGTTTTTACAAAAAAGGTATAATTACCAAAATTGAAGCTAATAAAATGCAAAATAAATTTATTGTCCCAAAAATCTTTTATTACTACCTTAAATTGAGTTATAGATAATTGAATGTATATTTTTTTGGATAGTACTCAAATCTAAGTATTCAAGCTTAAGTAACGGGAAAACGATGCATTTATAACATATACTTACTAAATATTTGTCAAAGCACTCACAAATATCTATCAAATGAGCTGCCGAAGAAGTTGATACCAATAAAATTTATTCTCCAAAAATGTTTAAAAATTTATGCTCCAAAAATTTTTCAAAAAAATTTGTTTTTTTTTAGAATAACTCCATTAATTTTTGTGATATCAGGTTTGTCTAATTTCTAATTACCATTTGAAAGGTAATTTCAAGGGCTTTAAAACAATATTAATTTTAATCTTTTAAATCCCTTAGTTTTTTTTTAAGATAAAGATTAAAGGGCCCCTGTTACATGGCTCTCGTCGTGAAATTAAGGCTTTAAACGTTTCTATCTCGGTTATTCTTTATGTTACAGGAATACTAAAAACAGTAAAACATTTATTAAAGAAAAAACTTAAATTTGATTCTCAAGAGAAAATGAAAATCTGAAATATCCTGATTTTTTTAAATCATACTTTTTTTTCAAAAATATGCATTCTAAACCAGTCAAAGTTTTTGAGATCATTACATACGCTAAAATAAAAAGAGCCTTATAGGGATTGCTGTAAATTTGAACTTTTGTGGAAATGGCACATGTTTTATTTTTCACTTTTTCCTAAAAAAATCGAAAGGGTTCTTTTATTTTCATCATAACTTGCTAAATTGTGGTGCTATCAACTACTTCTAAAGCTCATTTGATAGGTATTGCTAAGTACTTTGACAAGTGTTTGATAAGTATATGTTATAAAATTCACCGTTTTCCCGTTACTTAAGCTTGAATACTTAGATTTGAGTACTCACAAAAAAATATACATGTAATTGCCTATAACCCACTTTGATTTAATATTCAATGGTTTTTCAAGTAAGGAGTGTATTAAATTTTTTATTATCTTTAATTTTGGTAATAATAACTTTTTTGTAAAAACTTATAGTTTTTGAGTTACTTATGAAAAACCATTTTAAAACATGCATTTTTCACAAAAAATTAAAATCTTTGATCTTAAGTAACTCAAAAAGTATTGATTTTTAATAATTATGTATAAAAAAATTTACTTATAATTTGCCCCTCTATCGATTTCTGGGGTTATTTTTAACAACATAATTTCCACCCCGATAAGGGTTTCACCCCCAGGATAAAAGCGCAAGTTGGTCCATGACACCTTTGTTCCTTGAGGTCTCTTCTAACTACTCACCAATTTTCATAAAAATCGATAGAGGTTCAACGAAATCGGGAGGTGAAAACCTTTAGTTAATGCACTAAGTATACTTCAGTTACTGCACCACAAGATCGGCTTGGGTGCGTCACAATATGCATTGCCTAATTCTTTGATCAAATTTTGAATAGTCTTGGAGAAAACACAGTCAACAGTCAACTGGATGGACTTTTTAAATGTTTCTCGTTTGCCTAAAGAGACTAATTCCACTGCTTTTTTCTTCACGTGCCATATCAGAAATATTCGACGTTGGCAATCACCATTGCGAAGCCTTTTCGATAATAATTATTGTCCTGCATTTGACATCCGAGTCCATTCACGAACGTTTTTTAACCAAGAAAATTATTATCTTCCTAAACTTTTACGATCTTCTTTTTGGCTTTAAGGATCAGTTGTAGTTTTCTATATCAATTTTCCCTCGCCCTATCCAGGTAAGACATTTTCAGCTGGTTAAAAATTCTTTAGCTTTGTTGACTCTTCTTAGTACTTTCTCATTAGCTTTTGCTGTCCAATGCATCTTCAGCATCCGTCTATGTATCCAATGCTTCAATTCTGTTCATGTTTGATACTTTCAGTGTCCACACTTCTGCACCATACAGAAGTACAGACCAAAAACCTAGAACTTTACCATTTTCTGTCTTAGTTCTAAACTGAGATGATTATTACAAATAAATGTCTTCACTTTCATACAGGGTTGGCAGGTTTAAACCAACATGCTTAAAACCTTGGTTTAAACCATGGTTTAAATCAACTGTTTTTTTAAGAAAAAAACCTGGTTTTTTTATTGAACCTCCAAACTGGTGTTTTTATTTAAAGTTTTTTATACAGCTGCCGCAAATGAAGAAAATTAAGATAAATAAATTCTATTTTTTACTTTGGAACTTAGCTATTTTGAATATGTTTTGATACGTTTGAAGATGTTTTTTTGTTATTTTAATTTTTTGTGTCTGTAAATAAAAATAAAAGTTGTCTTCATTCGTAGACATAAATCATTTTTTCCATTGTTTATTACTATTATTTTATAAAATAATTTATTCATTTTTAAGGTATTTAGACTTATGATACTTTGTATCAAATAAACCTGGTTTAAACCAAATAAACCTGGTTTAAACAAAAAAAAAAACTGGTTATTTTGGTTTTTTTTGAAAAATCCTTGGTTTTTGCCTACCCTGCTTTCATAAAACTATTAAGTTATATTCTATATTTTATCCTATATGTAGTCTATGTTTTATTGCTATTCTGCCTATATATTGAAATTTAAACGATGTTTGACATTTTGTAGCAATTAAGGCAGTTATATTTAATTGTACCTATTTATTGCCCTACTAAATCGAACAAATCGTTAGATTGTACTTTAAAACAAGGATAAAAATAAGTACAACTATTAAACCATATAAAAATAATCTAATTATAGATTATAATGGTTAGACGCAACGTCCAAACAATGATTTAATTCAGCCATATACGAGTATGTGTGAATACTATTTAGATTCTAATGATGTAATGCAAATGTTAGATGGGCGGGAAGAAGTAAAAACCGGATTGAACTGCCTACCATTATATCATTACGTTTATGCTTACCTATTATACCTATATCGACAGTCAACATATACAGTGTGTCAATTTTAAAATTTACAATGGCTATATCTCACGAACAAAAGCTGAAAACGAAAAATTCTTGAAACCGTTTCTAGGATAGTAAGGGGGAACTAAAATGACATGAAAGAGAACTCACCCCCATCAACCCCCTAGGCCCCACCCACCACAAGCAAAAAAGTTTAAATTGCAAACCCCTACTTGTGATACATCATTGAAAAGGCTATAAAAAATGCTATCCAATGGTATAAATAATAATTATACAGGGTGAAGCAATAATTGTGAAACTTTGGCTTAAATGAAAAATTTAATGAGGTTTTGTTGAACTACAAATTTGATAAAAATGTCAATTAAGTAAATATTCAAAGTGGGTTCCGTTGTTTTGTAAACAATAATACAGTCTATTTTCAAATTTTGCACGAAATTTGACAAATGTTTTTCTAGTAATAGGGCGACATGCTTGAGTAATTATTTCTCGCAATTTCCCAAGTGACGCAAGTTAAGTTTTATAAACAACTGATTTAAGGCAAAAATGGCAAATTAAGTTTGAATTAACAAAAAAAAAGTACGAGCGGACAGTTACCATTTAAAATAATAGTCCGGGAGATAGCATTACAAATACAAAAGTCATAGTAAGCCAGCTGATATTAACATCCTGTATAATTATTATTTATACCATTGGATAGCACTTTTTATAGTAGGATGGTATATTATTTTTTTCTATGGGGTTACCCTAAATCAGTTTTTTATAAAACTCCACTTGCTTCACTTGGGGAATTGCGAGAAAGAATTACTCAAGCATGTCGCCCTATTACTAGAACATTTGCTAAATTTCGTGCAGAATTTGAAAATAGGCTGTATTATTGTTTACCAAACAACGGAATTCACATTAAGTATTTACTTAATTGACATTTTTAATAAATTTGTAATTCAACAAAACCTTATTAAATTTTTCATTTAAGCCAAAGTTTCACAATTATTGCTTCACCCTGTATAATTATTATTTATACCATTGAATAGCATTTTTTATAGCCTTTTCAATGATGTATCACAAGTAGGGGTTTGCAATTTAAACTTTTTTGGTTGTGATGGGTGGGGCCTAGAGGGTTGATGGGGGTGAGTTCTCTTTCATGTCATTTTAGTTCCCCCTTACTATCCTAGAAACGGTTTCAAGCATTTTTCGATATCTGCTTTTGTTCGTGAGATATAACCATTGTAAGTTTTAAAATTGACACACTGTAGAATGTTTCATTCAGTTAGTTATTAAATTTATTCATTATACAATTACGAGGGCAGCTAATTAAGTTTTGGGATATGGGAACACCGATGTACCTATACATCTTCTTCTTCCTCTTTAGAAGCAATTCTGCTTGTTCATTGGCGGATTGATACCCTTATGGAAGGTTGTCACGCCATCTATTGCGCAGTCTGTCGATACCTCTTCTACAGAGTTATGATTATTTATCTCTTGCTATTTTGACCACACGTGTCTCCCCCATTCTGGTTATGTGGTTATTCCATTCTTTTTTTCTATTTAGTGTCCATTCGTTTATACACTGTACGTTACATTGTCTTCTAATATCTTATTTATTAATAATTATTAATTATTATTCTCATTACTCTCATCTCTGCCGTTTCCAGTAGTCTTTGTGTTGTGGCTATATCGGATCTTTTTTCTGATGCATATGTCATTATTGGTCTTACACTGGCTTTATAAATTCTTGACTTCATCTCAGTGTTAATACACTCTGGGCCAAAATTAACCGGCCACCTTAAAAATGGACCATTTTTGATGTCTTATATCTCCTAAACCTTTTGTCCGATTTAAGTGATTTTTTCAATATGTTATAGCCTTATTCCTTGACAATATCGTTATAATAATGTTGTTGCTAACCAGGTAAATTTTCATTGTATACCGGGTGTACGAATCAAACTGTGTTTTTTTCTTAAAGTTTGCACCACCCTGTGGAATATTCTAGCATTTTTAGAATACTGAAATTAAAACCTAACTATAGCCTCATGCTTTCTTAACATTCTGTTGTTTGATTGATTCGCTTATGTTGGATAATAAAAAAGTTAGGTGCTTTAACAACTAGACATGTTTTTTATCAATACAGGGTGTTTTTAAAATTTTTTTGCAAAGTTTAAGGGGTAATTCTGCATGAAAAAATAATGACAGTTTGCTTTATAAACTTATGTCCGCAAATGCTTCGTTTCCGAGATAGGGGGCGTTGAATTTTTTTTGACAAACTGACGATTTATTTATTGCTTTAAAACCGGTTCAGATATGCAAATGCAATTTGGTGGATTTTATAACGTAGTTATTGCATATTTTTTGGCATACAATTAAGAACATAATATTCACCATTGGCGCGCATACGGGTAATATGAGCCATCATATTACCCGTATGCGTCAATGGTGAATATTAAATGCTTAATTGTATGCCAAAAAATTTGCAATTACTGCGTATTAAAACCCACCAAATTTCATGTGCATGTCTCAACTGGTTTTAAAGTAATAAATAAATCGTCAGTTTGTCAGAAACATTTCAACACCCCCTATCTCGGAAACGAAGCATTTGCGGACATAAGTTTATAAAGCAAACTGTCATTATTTTTCATGCAGAATCACCCCTCAAACTTTGCCAAAAATTTTTAAAAACACCCTGTATTGATAAAAAACCTGCCTAGTTGTTAAAGCACCTAACTTTTTTATTATCCAACATAAACGAATCAATCAAACAACAAAATCTTGAGAAATAATGAGGCTATAGTTAGGTTTTAATTTCAATATTCTACAAATGCTAGAATATTCCACAGGGTGATGCAAACTTTAAGAAAAAAACACACTTTGATTCGTACACCCGGTATACAATGAAAATTTACCTGCTTAGCAACAATATTACTATAACCATATTATCAAGGAATAAGGCTACATATTAGAAAATCACTTAAATCGGACAACAGGTTTAGGAGATATTAGACATCAAAAATGACCCATTTTTAAGGTGGCCGGTTAATTTTGGCCCAGAGTGTATGTCTGTTTCGCCTACAGTGTTACTAAGGCTTCCTGCCGGTCTATTTGCTTTCTGTACTTAATCTCTCACTTCTTTTTCCAAGTCTCCGTAACTTGACAACGTAATTCGAAGGTATTTTACTTCCATTACTTGTTTATTACTGATATCATCAATTTTTATTTTGCATCTGATTGGTTCTTTATTGATTACTATTGTTTCAGTTTTCTGAGATGAAATTGTCATATTGAATTCATCTGCTCTGATATTAAATCTGTGGACTAATCTTTGCAGACTATCTTCATCTTGAGCTATCAATATTGCGTCGTCTGCGTAGCAGATTATTTTCAACGAAAACTTTTCGTTTATAAATTCGCAAAAGTGTGTGTGTTATTGCGTTGCCGCTCCTGAAATATCTAGAGGCCACCTAGCGATGGATTCCTATGTAGTTTTGTCTTCTGAATCCAAATCTGAAAACGCATTTCGCTATCTCTAACCATCTTCGAGATATCCGACCTCAAAGTCGTCATTGTGACGTCACAAGCCTCCTTTAAATTGTCATTTTCTTCCGACATAGAAACGTCAATTCTACTTTGTTTTCGTTTGACACAACTAAACGTCAACATAATTTTTTTTTATCTAAATTTATGTGTCTCGGCAGCAATGGCCATTGACACAAACAATATTGGTTATACAATAATTAATTACAATAAGGACTTAAAACTAAATATTATAACAGTTAATTTCTAAATCTTAAATAACATTAGGTAAAAATTATGAAGAAAAAAAAATTGGATATACAATCATTGGATACTATAGAGACGTACAACTAATTATCAAATTGCTTCGGTCTTGTTGGGATACTTCGGACGTTGTTTAGTCATAGTAGCAGTTGCATATGAACTAATAAGATTACTGGAAGAATTGGATCCAGACATGGTGTTGCTAACAGTGGGGGAACATTGATTTAAATTGTTACTCATGTAGTCAAAAGTAACTTGAATTTGTTTATATTAACGTTTTGGATGTCTGGAAATAAGTGATAACCTTGGATATATCACTGCAATACTGGTTGCCTAACCGTTGGCGTCCATTGGGACGGGATAGCAACAGTGAAAACTATTGACAGTTTGACACTGTATGTGTTTAAGTTGGAAGATTATTAAGTAAAACATCTCTTACTGACTGAAGTTACAGCTTGTTCTTGATGATTAACACATAACACAATTGTTATTAGTCACTATTTGAGCGAAAACTAATTTTGATAACTAGTATTTACAGTAATAATTACAAATTTCGGCACCAATTTACAGATCGATACATACACGTTCTGACGTTAGTTTGACAGTCAACATAAAATTGAAATTACAGTTCACTATTTTCAAGGGAAACTGTTTATTTTGTATTTATTTATTTTTATTAGATATCAAATCTATATTATACGAGGTATGTCAAAAAATATGAAGTTTCATCAAGATTAAAGTATCTTTATTTTTCACAATAGAGAGATTTTGCACCTCTTAAAATAACCTCTGATTTTGGCTCCACTATGGTTAACTTTATTAAGCATAACGATTACGGAAACGTTAAAAAGCAGAGTTTTTGCAGCCTGTCAAGTAGGTTTTTCGTGTCATCGTTATCGTTATTTAAACATACCTCACTTCACAACGTTATTGAAATTTAAAGCATATACTTGAACAGTTTTTGATATTTTAATTTATAGGTAATCAAAATTAGAATCTATGTAAATGTAATTTTACTGATTTTTTTACATTCTGGCAACAAAGCAATTTAACCATTACTATAACGATAACGATAAGCACTACTTTAAACCTCCGTAAATTACGGAATTCCTTATGTTTAATAACGATAACGGATCATATATTCGCTACTGCGCAGACGTAGTATAACGATAACCATAACGGAATTGCAAAATAAGAGGTGCAAAATCTCTCTATTATTGAAAAGTGTTATTATAAAAAGTTGTTTGGAGTTAAAAACTATGTTCTAATATGCAATTATTACTCGTACATCGTTCTAAAGATAAAAAAAATATTTGAAAATTATTTTTCTCAAATTACGGATACCAATATCATTTTCATTCATAACTCTTTTATTATTAATTTTACGAAGAAAAGTTATTCTTCATAAAAAGTTCTGCATGGTCTAAAATCTAAGATGCAATCATCATATATCAAATTTTATCAATTTTATTCGAGGTATGTCAAAAAATATGAATTTCGTTCAAGAGTAGAGTACCTTTATAGTTCACAATATTTAAATTAGGATATAATTGTACATTAAAACAGAGTCATGTCTCATTGGTGTTGAGTCATGGACTCTTAAACAGAGGAATATTAAAAATCTTGAAAGCTTTGAGATGTGGTGCTACCGCCGTATACTAAGAATAAGTTGGGTGGATAAAATTACAAATGAAGAAGTAATACGCAGAATAAATAACAAGCCAGAAGTTCTACTGAATATAAAAAAGAGAAAACTTGAATACTTAGGCCACCTGATGAGGGGACAAAAGTACACATTCCTACAAAACATAATGCAAGGAAAAATCCAAGGACGAAGAAATCCAGGCCGTAGAAGAATGTCCTGGATGAGAAATTTGAGAGAGTGGTTTGGCTGTACCACTAACGAATTGTTCAAAACAGCAGTAAATAAAATTAGAATCGCCCTAATGATATAAAATCTCCGATAGGAGAGGCACTCAAAGAAGAAGAAGTACATTAAAACACAGCATTTAATACTAAACAAATTTTCATAATAGAAATTTTCCATATTATGAATTTAAATACGTAAATAAACAAAGTTTTCGTTATGATAATGCTCGCATTTTCAGCTTGTTTTTTGATAAAATTAATAGTTTTCGATTTATTCGCTAAAAACATTTTTTCAAACCAAGCTCTTGGAAATTAAATAACCTACAATTTCATATTTAAACATTTTTTCGTATCTCTGATGCCAATCTTTCTATTCTGAAGAAAATTACATTTTTTACCAAATTAAAAAAATCGTTATTCACTTTTAGCTCCAGTTTTTTAAAAACTAATTCTAAACCAGTCAAACTTCTAGAATCTATTAATAATACATAAATAAAGAAGAATGAATAAGGCCAATGACTAAAAACACCGCTAACTTACATTATTATGCTTCCAATTGGATTTCTCCTTATTTAAAAAAAAAAATATAATGATTTTTTAACCGTACCTTTCTTATTTTTTATCTTGGAAAGTTTGTTGAAAAAGAATTTTGTAGGTTTTTATAAGATCTATAAGATTATTAATACTAAATCTTTTTAAAATCCTCACCCTCAAAAAAAGATGACTTTGAAAGGGTTGATAAAGGTGTTTTTCGCATTTATTACAAGTTTTAATTGAAGACATGAGTTGATAAAGGTGCTATGTCCATTTTTTTTCAAAAAATGACTTATTTGTATATTTGGTTACCTAAAGTCGTAATACAACCCCTGAATAACTCAAGATTCTTAAATTGTTAATAATAAGGATTATTTTAATTGATAAAGGTACTATGTCCTATGACTAAGTACCCTTTTTTATTAGATAAAGGTGCTATGTCCATATTTAAGGACATAGCACCTTTATCCACTAGATAGTGGGTAAGTTTTATTTACATGGTAGGTGCCATGTGACATTTTAAGGTTATGTTTGTTGTTTATCACATCTTTCAACATGGGTTCGAGAAGTAAAAGAATGTTAGAATTAGTAAAAAACAAGAAAATATGTGTTTCAAATAAAGGTAAGTCCGAATAGAGATTTTTTTTTGTAGATAGAAACTGTATTTTGTACTTCTCTAGAGGTCAATACCAATGCGGTGATTTTGGAGCAGCCAAGCACTAGTGGACTTCAAAAGAAGGTCAACTATAAAGCAGGTAAGCATATTAAAAAATTTTTTACTACCTTTATTAATTAATCATCTCTTTTTAATAACAATTTACCCCCTCTGCGATTCAATTTTTTATTTAAAAAAATATAGATATAATATACATTACTTGAGTTATTATTACATACATACCTACCTATGTACATAAATTAAATTTTTAGACTATATGGATAATTGTACTGATGAAAGTGTTACATCAGGCAGCGAATATTCCCCTTCCAGTGAAGAAGATTCAGAAGAGGATTCTGATAACTCAAATATTTCTTATTCGACGAGTCTCATAAACAAATATCCGGATGTTGATAGAGTCAAACGTAAAATGTTTTCTGATAACCAAGAAATTAAAAAGGTAAAGCTAAAAAAAGTTAAGATTAAGAAATAAAAATAGAAATTATAAATAAGTATAAATTTAATAAATAACTAAGATATTTTTAAGGTTCCGACAAACAGCAGGGAAACCCCGGATAGGATTGACGAAGTGCAGGAGGAAATACCTCGGGAAATACGTATAGAAGACCATAACCAGCAATTCCTTGTTACTGCCGATGAAATAAGTAGAAGAGAAATTGTTAAACCAGTTTTAAAAATAACTAAAAAAAGAGTCCAGAAACCTGATAATTGGAAACGAAATAAAGCTGCAAGGTTAAGACAACAAGGTAAAGAATATATTTCTCAAAAGACTGGTAAAGTGATGGAAGAAAAAACAATTAAAAGAGATTTACTGTGTAAAGAAAAATGTAGACTAAACTGTACTGAGAAGTTTAGTATTGCAAGCAGAGAAGAAATTCTAAGAAAATTTTATAAGCTAGATACAAATTCCAAAAATATTTTAATTTTTAAAAGTATTAAGATGCAGGAAGTTAATCGTCACCGCCCTCGTAAAAATATAAAAACGAAAGCTTACAGCTTTAAATATTTTATTACGTGTGATAAAGAAAATACACTAGTGTGTAAAGATGCTTTCTGCTCTTTATACCGAATTGGACGAAAAAAAGTCTTTAA
Organism: Diabrotica virgifera virgifera; assembly: GCF_917563875.1. Lineage (NCBI taxonomy): Eukaryota > Metazoa > Arthropoda > Insecta > Coleoptera > Chrysomelidae > Diabrotica > Diabrotica virgifera. The sequence goes on from NC_065451.1 coordinate 55,802,032, forward strand.
AGCTCAAAATGACTTAAAATCTGGCCAGGTAATGCCCTCACCACATAAGCAAGGGCATCACAAAAATCCAAAAAAAATATCCGATGAAGTAATAAACTGCATTGAAAATCATATCAAGCAGTTTCCTTCAGAAGAATCACATTATTCTAGGACTAAAAACCCACATAAAAAATACCTTTCCCCTTTACTAAATATTAACCGACTTCATTAACTGTATATAGAGGATTGTCAAATAAAAAAAGCTCGAAACTAAATATTTCGTAAAGGCCTCTTTTTACAGACATATATTTGAAACAAGGTTTAACTTATCTTTTGGTGTACCAAAAAGTGATACTTGCAGTTTATGCGATGCTGGAGAGAACTCTTTAGAGCACTCGAATAATTTTCAACTTGCTTTTGCGCAGCAGAAAGTTGACCGCGAAGCAGTAAAAATTTCCAAAGAAAAATGTTACATAACAATGGATATTCAACAAACGATGCCTTTGCCAAAGCTATCAACGTCAAAATCTTTTTACTTAAGACAAATGTGGCTATACAACTTTGGAGTCCACTGTTTAACCAGTTCTGGTCATAAGTCCTATTTTTTTACATGGACTGAGGATATTGCCAATAGGGGAAGTAATGAAATAGCAAGTTGTTTGCTACGATTTTGTCTGCTTCTTAAAGAAGAAAATCCCCAAATTGATCATTTAATAATTTGGTCAGATCAATGTGGGGGACAAAACAAAAACTTCTCCATTATTAACCTTAATTATTAAGGTTAATATTAATATTAATATTAAATAAAATATTTAAGATCATTGACCATAAATTTCCCGAAGTTGGTCACAGTTACCTTGACTCTGACAGAGACTTTGGAAGAATAGAAAAGGTTCTTAGAAAACATCAGAATATTTATATACCAGACCAATATCGGGAAATTATTAGATCTGCGAGTACCAAACAAAGTGTATGCCTTAACATGGAACATTTTTTTTATTGCTTTGAAACTCTACCTGCAAAACTTCATTTAAACAAAAGACTCACTAATAGTCTTGACTAAAAAATAAATTTTCGAGATAAAGTGAAGTGGCTAAGAGTAAGTTGTTTTGGAAAATACTTTTACAAAACTAGTTTAGATCCGTTTACCCCATTTATGGAAGTTGACTTACAAAAAAAAAAGAGAACTGATAGGACAAAGCAATCAAGTTGTTTTACAAAAGTTACCTAAATGCGGTGGTTTGACTTCTGAAAAAATTTCAAATCTACAAGATAAACTTAAGTTTATTCCAGCAGAGTATAAATGGTATTATGATATTGTTTTAGAAGAATGTTTGAAAAACCCTAAGAAAAAACGTAATTCATGTTAAATTTAAATGTTTCTGTGTCTTTGTTTATAAATTTTTAATGTATCTTACTTTGCTTTTGTTAATCTGCAAATAAAATTTAATTTCCAGATTATTTAATAGTTTTTTTTATTATTTTTTTAAAATTTAAATACAACATAGGTGACATAACACCTTTCTCTACTCAAGTTTATACCAACATCTGCATAAAATGTTGGTTGATTAAGGTGCTATGTCCATTAAAATTAAAATTACTAAAAAAGTTTAAATTCTAGAAAAACAAAAAATTATATAACAAAGTACAAAACGATTCTAATCTAATAAGATATTGGTAATTTTTATAAAATTTATTAAAAAAAATATATAAGTGAAAACGCGTTTCCTTCAATTACTCAATATCTGAAAAAGTGGACATGGCACCTTTATCATCTCATGTCTTCAATTGTCAATAACTCACTCAATTTTTATCGTAGAAAAACCAGGTTCTTAATAATTAAATAAGCTACAATTTCATATTTAAACATTTTTTCGTATCACTGATGCTAATCTTTCTATTCTGAAGTAAATCCATTTTCCTCCAAACTACAAAAATTCGTTATTCGCTTTGCGTTAGTTTTAAAAACTAATCTTTCTAAGCCGGTCAAACTTCTAGATCCTATTAATAATACATAAATAAAGAAAACTAAATAATGTCAATGACTAATTTTAATTAAGGTGGTGGTTAGGAGGTTGCTTCCGATCACTTTTTCGCTGAAAAAAAATAGGGACTGACATTCTTTTCATTATAACTCACTTAATTTTTGAGCTAGAGACTTTTTTTATTTCTGAAGATAGATATTTTTAAATACTTTAAATTAGTTTGAACAAGTTATCCTCGAAAAATGCATAGTTTTCCCGTCTTTTGGCTTTGAAACCACAATACATATTTAGCATTTGACGAAGAATGGCTAACATATAATAAAGTATATCTCGATTACTGTAGGTCTTAAAGAAAATTAAAAAAAAAACCGGTTTTGTTTATTTTTTTAAAAGGTACATTTTTGTTAAGTAAAGTTGTTTTGATAAAACGACACCTTTTGGAGTTATTAGCAGAAAACTTATTAAAAACATTGGGTTTTTCGATATAAAACTAACACTTTCGATAGCGAATAAATCGAAAATTATTAATTTTATCAAAAAAATGTATAGAACGTTTTTTACACGTTCTATACATTTTTTTGATGTGGCCGTCCCGAGATGGGGTGGCAACCACCCCCATGATAAAAGCGCCTTTCGGCATCATATATATATTTTGATCCTTGGACTATCCATTACTTATTCTCAAATTTTCAAGCAAATCGATTCATTCTGTAAAAATTGCGAGGTTTTCTCCTATTTTAAGGACTACTTGCACTAAAAATACTAAAACAATAAACAACAATAATTTCTTACCTGTTGACGAGTTTTGTAGAACATTTACGTTGTTAAACACTGGATTATTATCGAAATTGGCAAAACTGTTCTGTGGCGGCTGTAATCTGGCTGCAGGACCATTTAAGCTAGTGGAACTACCATTTAACGTCGTGGTGCTGGCACCCATGAAGATGTCTGCTTTGTCGAAATCGGCTACGAATCCGTTCATATTGGAGCTATTATTATTATTAATATTATTTATTAGATTATTGTTCTCCACTGAGTTGTTCCTGCTGATCTCTGAGCGTTGTCTCTGTTTAGGCTGGATCTGAATCCCGTTGACTTTTGGTGTTTTTGTTTCTTCGGCTGGCTTGATATTATTTACAGTTACATTTACCGGATCCAGGTAATACCTGAAACAAAAAGAAAAAAAATTAATATACCGCTGTGAATCAAGTAAATATCCAACCTATGTGAATTTGAATAAGAAATTATAAAATAAAAAATTAAAAGTATATAATAACAAGCTGAAAATGCACTATCATAACGAAAACTTTGTTTATTTACGTATTTTAATTCATAATATGAAAAATTGCTATTATGAAAAGTAGTTTAGAATTAATAATTATGCTTTAATGTGCAATTATATCATTCTAATTTAAATGTTATGAACTATAAAGGTAGTTTACTCTTGATCGAAATTCATATTTTTTATATACCTCGTATAAAATTAATAAAATTTCATATATGATGGTTGCATCATAAACCTTAGAACATGAAGAGCTTTTTATGAAGAATAACTTTTCTTCGTCAAATTAAAAATAAAAAAGTTATAAATGAAAATGTTGTTGGTATCCATAATTTGAGAAAAATCTTCAAATATTTTTTTCCATTAGAAGGATGTAATTCATAATCAGACCATAATTTTTTATACCAAATAATATTATTTCATATACTGTCGGTTCGCTAAACTCAGACACAACTGGCTAGTGATTTTAGTCAATAATTTTGCCAATTGGGCAAAAAAATGATTACTAATTAGTTAATAATTACTAAATAATTAGTAATTTTGCCAATTTTGGCAAAATTCGCAAAAAAATAAAAAAATTACCTACTAAAATCACTAGCCAGTTGCGTCGAGTTTAGCGAACCAACTATATTTTAATTTCATAGCAAATGGAACAGTCCATTTATCATAAAGGGGAGGCCGTAGGTATACTCGTATAAACCTTTTTAAAGCTGTTAATAAATTATTGCTTTTAAAATATACTCAAATTGTATTTTTGAACATCTTATTTATTTTATATAATAATTAAATTCACTATCAAAAATGTCATTGATGTTTTATTAATACTTAATTTAAAATTTAGTTTGACATTCACGAAGTGTCAAACTCAAATGTAAATAACCTATGCTTTGCTTAACAAATCGAGATTAAAAAACTAGCCTACTTAATAGCAACGATTTCAGCTGGACGTGTAGTGTGTCGGAAGAAAATAAAACGATTGTGACGTCACATTTTAGACTTTGAGGTCGATTATCTCGAAGACGGCTAGCAATATCGAAATTCCGTTTTCAGATTTGGATTCAGAAGAAAAAACTACATAAGAATCCATCGATAAATCTGATCTGAGTATTGCAGGAGCGGCAACGCAATAACACACACATTTTTCTGAATTTATAAACGAAATGTTTTCGTTGAAAATATGGAATAAAATAATGGTATAACTAAATAAATATTTATATAATAAAAAATTAAAAATTAAAACATAAAAATTAAAACATAAAAATTTAAAAATTATTAATCAAACAAAAAAAATATAGCTAAACACTTGAAATTTTAAAACTCAATGGATATTTTCGGCTAAGGGTCTGAGGCTCACCGAAATACCATTGTGAATATTATACAAGTCAAATAGACCTACACTTACAATTATTTCTAACTATTTTTAGATGAATAGTGCTGGCATTTCTCATCTGAGAATGAGAACTGGAAGCACTATAAAAATTTTACTTTCACAAAAAAAAAATTTAAAATAAAAAAATAGAAATTTGTTAAAATAAAAATTATGTGTATCAACTACTGTAATCCCATCAGGAAACGACCTGGATTAGTCTCAAGGGGCCAGGTCATTTGTATTAACTATAAATAAATAAATAATAACTGAATATACTGAATAATATTAAAAAAAACTTTTAAAGTTAAAAACTCGCATTGAACAATAAAATAAAAAAAACTTACACGAAGTAAAAAAACGTTCTGATGTAAAATAAAATTTAAATTATCCAAAAGAATTAAAAATTTCAGAACATTTTCGATCTTATCAGATCATCATCAAACAAGCCACATAGCAAGGTCTAATAACCCTTAGGTTAGCTTATTTTAATGTAATGTTACTGGATGTTTTTTTTAAGGGGATGGGTACGTATTTTCGGCTGCAATACTATTCAAATGGGGAATCATTTTTTTTCGAATCCTGAGAAAACTAATAGTAATAAGTATTTTTGAAAAATTTAAACGAAGAATGAAAGATTACGTTCTTACCGAAGGCCGAAAGTCCCTGAAAACTTCTATAATGTTTATTTTAATAAATTACAGAGGTGAAAAACTAAGAGAAATGTAGTGTGATTTTTAACTTCGAATATCTCATTCAAAAGAAACTTTTTATTTATTCTAAGAGACTTTCGGCCCTCGATAATAATTTAGTCTTTCATTCTGCGTTTAAATTTTTTTAAAAATATTTATTAGTTTTTTTTTAGGATTCGAAAAAAATGAACACCATGTCCGTAGTGATATTTTCCAAATCGAACATTCGCTATCTTTGTCATACAACGCACTGAGTCAAATAGAATATGATGACAAGACACAGTGGCAGTTTTAAATATTTGACATGGCATCGGGAATATTTTGAGTTGTTGATTAAATAATATTGAGAGTGTATTTGATAAATAATTGATTTAAGACGTGAACTTAATAAATAGTTATTTATGTCCCAAGTCAGTAAAGTGACTCCTTATCGAACGAGTCTGATATTATGAGCAGAGCGAGCGTTAGCGAGCGAGGCGAATAACAGACGAGTTCGATAGAGTCTTTACTGACGTGGTGCATACAAAATTTTATCGCCAATCATAAAAAACATTAACACTTACTTAATTACATCCTAATGAAAAAAGAGTGTGTGTACTTGGTACGCACGTTACACGTTATACTTATATTATTAGGATTTCAACGAAATAAATATATTTTAAACAGTTTAATCGTATTTTTATTTAAATATTAAACCAATTTTAACACTTAAAATAAATCACCAACAATTAAAAATACCGTTAATATATAGTTACGTTATTGTTTATGAAGTGTAGAGTGTAGCCTTCCGTAGCGCAGTCGCTTTTCCCTTGAGGAATAGTAGAAAATCTAAATAAATATATTTGCTAACAAATTATCATTAATATCTGTCACCGTCCTATATATAATCGATTTAACAAAAACACCATTTCATGATATATTTGCATTAATACAAAACTTAAAAGATTTAAGAATTTTATTAATTTTAGACGAAATAAAAATTTCGTATGACAGTAATGACGATGACAGAATGCTTTTGGATGATGGCCGATTTCGATGTTTAATCGATAGTTGTTCAACTAATCAATATTGAATAAGTACCTAATTACTAAATCTGTATGTAAATTTTCGATTTATGTTTTATGAATATAATTGCAAAATACTACAGAATTTCACTTTCTGACATAAATTTAATTAATAGTAACGTAAATTTTGTACACTATTTTTAATAATTAAAGTAAATCAATTTTAGGTTCACTCAAATAAATAATCGATTACTGCCATCAACCGCTTACATTCAGTCTCCGTTAATTTGATTAATCGCGGCAGGTAAAGTAAAATTCTTCCTTCAGTACAATAAAGCGTTACTTTACTGCCGCAAATGGCGTCAAATGAGTACAATAATGAATGACTTTAGTGACGGTTGGCGATAAAAGTTATTTATTGTTTATTATTTATGGAAGATCCAAGCAGAGAATACATCAGGATATATTCTGTGATTCAAGTATTTATTTGTTAAAGATGTTCAAAATTGTAAGCGTTCCATAGTAACACTATATTATTAAAAAATCACTTTAACACTTTTCCTCTTTTATCGATTGAGTATTAGTTTTTGTTGTACATACAAATTATTACAATCATTGAATACATAGTTAGTGAAAAACTAATCACATTTATTAACTGAATTAATAATTTGAAATTATACAAATAACAGTTATCCAAGAACATTCAAAAGCCATTTCTTTAAAGTTAATGATGACATTGTCAAGTAGAATGACATTCTAGTAATGTTTACATATCCATACCAGTGTGAATTTTACTACACGTAATTTGCCGTGTAAAGACAGAAAAAGTAGGGATAGCCGTAAAATATTTGCGAATTATGTACCGATGGTCTTAATAATTTATATACTGGCAAATATGTGTTATTTTATTTACAAAAATGTTAATATCGAGAAAGAGGAACCTTGAGGCAAAATAGGCTAACATATTGTGGAAAATGTACTCACATTATATAAAAATCGTTTTATATAATATCGTAAAACATAAACTTTTTTGAAGGGAATACTTCTTATCGGTCGTTATAGAATTTTGATGGGACTAAAATCGTATTTGGTGTGATGCAAAAATCGTGACGCGAGGTAAGATACATATCTATAGACTTATTTTAATTTTCTTAATAAACCAAGTACATCAAATATCCTGAATTATCTATTGTTTGACTGGTTTCAAGGTGATTTCAAGTATAACTCCCGAATTTTAAATTATTGTCTGGCCTCGGGGCAGTTTCAACCATATAGGGGTGATTTGTTTAATTTTTTTCAAAAAAAATAGTGACCTCTTTTTATGGGAAAATTAAGTATGGATACCGAATTTGATATTATTGACTGGGTACGGAGTGGTTTCAACTCTAGAAGGGTTGATTTGTTCAGTTTATCGAAAAAAAAAATATGTTTTTACACACTAAAACTAAATATAGATTCCCCGAATTTTCAAATCTAGACTGGCTTCGGATGGTTTTAACACTGTAGGGGTTGATTAGTTGAGTTTTTACGAAAAATAAATATAGTGAGACACACTTTTTTTATGGTAAAATTAGATATAGATTTAGAATTTTCTATTATTGACTGGGTTCGGGGTGGTTTCAAACCTATATGTGTTGATTAAATAAAATGAAAATTAAATAAATTTAAATAAAATTGCATAAAATTAGATAGGATTAAATAAAGTTATATAAAACTAAATAAAAATAAATAACACTAAATAAAATTAAATCAAATTAAACAAAATTAAACTAAATTAATTAAAATTTCATAAAAATAATAAAATTAAATAAAAGTAAATCAAAATAAATAAAACTAAACAAAATGAAATAAAATTAAAAAGAAATTAAACAAAAATGAATAAAATTAATTATAATAAAAAAAGATTAATAAAGCTAAGATAAAATTAAGTAAAATTTACATAAAATTAGGTATATAAAATAAAATAAACTAAAATAATATCGATGGTTAAGAGCGCAGATATAGTATGTCCAAATATCTTAATTGTTGAGGAGAACGTTTTGAAGTTTTCGCGTTACTTTTTGTTTGATACTGCTGATATACCGATATATCATAATGTTTGGGTAATAAGTTCGGGTCATTATTAGCTTAATGTAGATATTTTTTAAAAAATTATGTTTTATGAGACTAAAAAAATTTTTTTTTTGAAAATGTGTATGGACATACAACATATGGGTTGTTTTCGCATGTTACTGCATGTCCGGTCAAATAATATTTACAGCCATGATAAGTTTGATCGGGTGAGCACTAATATTGTATGTCCCAAAACATACTATGTTTGTGCACTTCCAAACGAACATAAAATATCTGTGCAAGTCGGTTTTTAGTACAAATGGGAAATACTATATTTTGGCAAGGCCGTTCAACCCATTTACAATCATTCTGGACTTACAATAATTATGCAGAACATTCATATGACCCTACTGAATATTTTTATAATGTTATCTTAAAATCAGCAAAAAGTGGACATACTATATCTGTGCTCTTAACCATCGATATAAAATTATTATACATACGTAAAGAGATAAATTTCATAAACATTTCCATATTAACTAGTGATAATAAATTAAATGGTTTAAACGTGTTGAGATATTTTTTAAATCGTAGTTTGACAAGATAAAATGATAAAACTCAATAAATTACAGAATGTTTTAGTGTACTATTGGTAAAAACTGAATTGTGCATAATTTATTTTGATTGAATCACTATGTTTATAGTATTTAATTTTACATACAAAGATAAATATATTAAAAATCTTTATCGAAGTGAAGTTGCGGAGATAAAAATAAATCGGCTTCGTATATATAAATCTTGTGTATATTTTTATTCGGAATGTTGACATTCTAATCTTATTTTTATTTTCTGCGTGATGTCGGTGACAGTGTACGAAATGATTATCTCGAAAGGGGGAAATGCAATCGTTCGATAATGTTTGTACGATTTTATGAGAAAGGGTACCCCCCGTTAAGATAGGCAAAATGCCCTCACTCTCAGAATTCAATTTTTTTAATTTTTTTACGTTCTCTGTAATTAAAAAATAAGATAACGCGGATTTTTAGCTCGCCACCCCCCTTACCCCTCCCCCCACAGCCAAAAACGTAGATTTTTAGATTTAATTTTTTTTAGTTGGGTTGCAATTGATCTAAAAATTTCAAAAAATTCACACGTATAGTTGAGGCTTTTACAAAACACGTCTATTTTTTCTGGATCCTTAGGTCGAGTGTACATAACCTCAATTTTTTTTAACTTTTTAAAACCTATAACTTTTTTTTGGAGGGGGCTGCAGGTCCAATTTTTTTTGCATTTTGTGTATTTTATCAAAAGCTATCTCTCTGATTTTTTTCAGATTTTTCAGTCAGGTGCGCCATCTTGAAAAATCCGGAAAACTGTTTTTTTAGGGGGTTTTTAGGGATTTTCTCCATTTTATAGACTGCAACATAGATTAACTCAAGGTTTTGTTAATAGATTATGTATAACTTGAAATAAATGAGCCTTTAACACCTTTAAACCCCCCAAAAACCATATTTTTTTAAGTTATGTAAGGGTTTTTGCGGGCTTAATGATTTTTTTGAGATCGATACAGCCTGAATATTTTTTTTTCATTTTTTTACGTTATATGTGATTAAAAAATAAGACTAATCGCATTTTTAGCCCACCACCCCCTCCCCCTGCCCCCACAAAAACGTCAATTTTTCTATTTTTTTTTGTTTAAAGTTGCAATTAATTTAAAATTTTTATGAGGCTTCTACAAAACATATCTATTTTTTATAGACCCGTGTAGGTTGAGTGTACAATACATATAACCTCAAAATTCCTTTTTTATTTTTTTAAAACGTATTTTTGACTTCCAATTGCTATTTTTTTAAAACGTCCAATGAATATTGTACATGTACATCTCTCTCTCGCGGACGGCCGCTTCAATACATGCTTAGCGCTCATTTTTAATTATTAAAAATAATAGTTAGTACTAAAATAATGACAAAAATTTCTTTAGGCTATTGCAGGGAGGCTTCAAACTTTGAGTTGGTCACTTTATGACTTTCATAATAATAATTTTTAATCGAGTTATTAAGCCTTGAAAATGGCCATTTTCGCGTTTTTCAAATTTGAAATTGCATGCAACTCGACAACTGTCAATTTTATAGAAAAATCACAAGATACCTTTTTTGCTCAGCTTGGTCCAGAGAATCTAAAACAAATTTGTCCGAAGTGAAAAAATTGATTTTTTGAATTCGTTTAAAAAAATGTTTAAACAATTTTCCGACCGCGGTACTGCCTGGCACCTTGTGGATTTGTTATAAGGACCTGTTTTTGAGTAAGTTTGCCTAACAAACGTAAATGGTTTGTAAAATACACAAAACACAAAAAAATTAGCAACCATCGCCAAAAAAAGTTATACGTACCTATTAAAAAACAAAAAAAAATGAGGTTATAATATGTACACTCGACCTTCGGGTCCATAAAAATAGATGTTCTGTAAAAGCCTCAGCTGTGCGTGTGAATTTTTTGTAATTTATAATTTAATAATTACTATTTTAATGCGAAATAAGCCACAATTTAACTAAAAAATGATTTTATTAACGTTTCGACGTCCACTACGGACGTCGTTGTCAAAATACAAAATATTAATAAAACAAAAATGTTGCTTGGTAAAAAAATCTTCTAATAATTTAATTTAATCTGACTTATTTATATAGATCGTCCCAAACCATTTTTTCAGTGCGTCACAGTTTATCGAATTCTCTCTATCGCATTACAGATGGAAAATAAAATCATTTTTTAGTTAAATTGTGGCTTATTTCCCATTTAGAATAGTTAATTACAAAAATGCCACAAAGAAATAGCTTCAGAACAACATTTATAATTTAATTGCAAACCAACTTAAAAAAAAAATAAAATCGAAAAATTGACATTTTTGGCTGTGGGGGAGGGGGAATAGGGGAAGTGGGCTAAAATTGCGGTGAGTCCCAATTTTTTAAAATCATATAGAACGTAAAAAAATAAAAAAAAATATTCAGGCTGTATCGACCTCAAAAAATATAATTAGATCCGCAAAAATCCTTACCAAACTTTAAACAAACATGGTTTTTGGGGGGTTTAAAAGTGTTTCGCCCAATTTTTTAATATCATAATATACTCAGTTATTTCAAATGATACATAATCTATTAACAAAACCTTGAGTTGATCTATGTTGCAGTCTATAAAATGGAGAAAATCCCCAAAAACCCCCTAAAAAAACAGTTTTCCGGATTTTTCAAGATGGCGCACCTGACTGAAAAATTTGAAAAAAATCAGAGAGATAGCTTTTGATAAAATACACAAAATGCAAAAAAATTGGACCTGCAGCCCCCTCCAAAAAAAAGTTATAGGTTTTAAAAAAGTTAAAAAAAAATTTGAGGTTATGTACACACGACCTAAGGGTCCATAAAAAATAGACATGTTTTGTAAAAGCCTCAGCTACACGTGTGAATTTTTTGAAATTTTTAAATCAATTACAACCCAACTAAAAAAAATTAAATCTAAAAATCTACGTTTTTGGCTGTGGGGGGAGGGGTCAGGGGGGTGGCGAGCTAAAAATCCGCGTTATCTCATTTTTTAATTGCACAGAACGTGAAAAAATTAAAAAAATTGAATTCTGGGAGTGAGGGCATTTTGCCTATCTTAACGGGGGGTACCCTTTATACAGTGTGGTGCTCATTTCACATTCAATTAAGCTTTATTTTGTGTGGATTGTTTTAATACTTTATAGGCGAGCGACACACCCCCCAAAATAACGCTTATTTATCGAGATACTGATCACGGGTGGTGAATTTCACGGTGGCTAATTTTTGTCATACATAATGTTTTTGATGGTGCTGAAAACGAAAATGAAGTTTATTTTGAATTTTGTCAAAAACGTAATTTTACCTTAAACATAAAAAAATAAACTCCTGTTTTTCTGCGTTTAACTCACTACAACTCTGTCCTGTCTTAATATTTTTTTTCTGAAATATCTCAAGCCTACAATCATAAAAGTTAAAAAAAAGTTATGATTTTTTGGACATCTTGGATATTAAAGCACCCTATGTAACGCACAACTGAATGTGGCTGAATTTTTATGTTTGTGCGTCACAGTGTTGCCATGCTGTTTTCTATATATTTCTTTCATAATTTCAATCAATGTTAAATGTACCTACAAAAATAATAGAATAATAACGTTTACGTTTTCACATTTTTTCAAAATTGGTGAAAACAACAACATAATAAACTTTACTTAATTGGTGTTTCAAAACTACTTACTATTAACACATTACACAATATTACAAGGTTTCTAGCAAGTTAAACGTCACAATGATTTAAAATAATCAAGTAAAAACCTATATATACATAACATATTAGAACATACCTAAAATACACAAAAATGATACATTTCACACACAAATATAATATCACAAAAATTTGTAACGTGATAGTATGAAAAAATAGAGGATACGGCAACGGTGTTACATGTGACGGTCGGATCCAGGACCGTAACTACCATTGGGGCAACCGGGGCAATGCCCCGGGGCCCCCGACTAAGGGGGGCCCCGTTTGGTTGGCCGTGCATAGATTTTAACGAGGAAAATAAAAATATGTATTTTAAAAGCCGATCCCAACGTAATATTTTCAAATGACACAATTTTTAAAAGACCGCAATATAGTTTTAATTTTTCATTGAGGAAATTAGTCTTTTCGACTAAAATGCAATTGTAATTATATAGAACAGGGCCCTTGAGGCCTGAGCTAAGCCGGGGTCCCCGAGACCTCAACAAAAATTTAAATTATTATATACTTGGGAAATTAGTTATTTCGGCATATAAAACCTAAAATGCCATTGGAATAGGGGGCCCCCGAGACTTTTTGTAAACATATAAATTGTGACTGAGGAAATTAGTTATTTTCGCGAAATAAAAATTAAAATTCAACCGGATTAGGGGCCCCAGGTCCCAGCTAGTTTGTCTTAATAAATTTACCCCAGACCACATCTTGGTACGTGAAAGGAACCACATATTGAAGAGAAAAATATAGATAAGATAGAATGAGCACATTAGGATCAGTCCTACCAGTACACTGACCAGCTTCACAGAGTGTGTTTGGCTCACACTGCAGTAGCTTAAGGCAGCTTAAGGTGCATTTAAATCAAAGAAAACTCGTACAAAGGAACTAATTCGTAGGTGTTCGCTTGGTTATTCGTTCGGTACAAAGTAAGACCAAAATTAAAATTTAGACTCATCCCGTCCCTATAAAATTTTCTTTACTTTAGCATAAGTAATGATCTCAGAAATTTTGACCCTTAGAATGGATATTTTTGAAAAAAAAAATATGGTTTAAAAATATCAGAATTTTTTAAATGTTCTTAAATTTCATTTTCGTTTAATAATAACTCAAAAAATACTCGATATAAGTAACAATGATACAAACCAAAATTTGAGAGTTTTGTTTTTATTTTTGTAGGATAAAAAATAACCGAGATAGAAACGTTTAAAACCTAAATTTTAGTGCGAGAATCATATAACCGGGACCCTTTAACTTTATATCTTTAAAAAATAAGTAATCTTATCTTTATTAATATCTTTGCAATGTGTTAACTATATATGCAAATAAAACGTAAGATGTAATTAAATTATAAATACCAAAAAGAATAAAAAAATTTAATGATTCATTTAATTCATTCCAGTTTAAACCTGTTTAAATAATGAGACCCCTGCGCACCAGTTTGGATTCAGATCCCAACACGCAACCATAGAACAGGTTCATCGGATATGCAGAACTGTGAATCGAACATTGAAAGATAAAATGTACTGTACTGCCGCTTTCTAGACATCTCGCAAGCATTCGATAAAGTCTGGCACACAGGCCTTCTATACAAATTTTAAAAAATGCTTCCTCTTACTCATTTCCTAATTCTAAAATCCTACCTGTATAACCGTTACTTTTTTGTACAACATAGAGATGAGCACAAGTCACTATTTCCAGTTGGATCCGGAGTCCCACAGGGCAGGGTCTTGGGACCAGTGTTATACCTATTGTACACAGCAGACTTATCAACAAACTTCAAAACCACGAGTGCTACGTATGCAGACGACAGAGAAGTGATGTCAGTACATCAGAACTCACTGACAGCTTCTCAGATTCTGCAAACTAGCCTCAACAAAATGCAAAATTGGTTAAAACGGGGCGTTTTCAAATAAATGAAACAAAGTCGGTTCATATTACCTTTACAAATCGCAAAGGTCACTGCCCGCCTGTATATACCAACAACCACCAACTAAAATAGCAAGAAACAGTCAAATTCCTTGGAATACACCGTGACCAAAAATTCTTCTTCTTCTTCTTGTTATATTAGACCTCTTGGCCTGTTCCTAACCGATTTTGAGCTTGTATTCGTAGCTGTGATGTTGACTGCCAGCTATCTCGCCACCTTTTACAGGGCGTTCCTAATGGTCTCTTGCCTGTTATCTTCGAATCTCTGGCTATACGGGCTATTCTCTCGCTGTCCATTCTCGTCACATGCTGATTCCACTCTCGTCGTCTCTGTCTTCCTCACCGTACTATATCTTGTATGTTACAGAGATCTCTTATTCTGTCGTTCGGTATTCTGTCTCTCAGTGTTTTCCCAGTTATTGACCTCAACGTTCTCATTTCTGATGTTCTCAGTATCCTCTTGGTTTCTGCTGTGTCACATCTTGTTTCTATCGCGTACGTCATGATCGGTCTTACACATGATTTGTATATGCGTACTTTCCCTTCCAGCCTCATATCTTTGTTTTTCCAGATGACATCCCTCAGACATCCTGACACGCAATTGGCTTTATTTGCTTGCTTTCGGACGCTCTCTTTAACATCTCCATAACTACATATTTCGACTCCCAGGTATTGAAATCTCGAGACTTGTTCAAATAGTTCGTTGTTAATTACTAATTTGCGTCTTATGGGTTCCCTTGACACTTCCAGGGATTTTGTCTCAGCTGTTGATATTTTCATGTTGTAGTTCTTCGCCTCTATATTGGAAGTTTGTGCCATTCGCTGTAGGTTATCCTCTTTATCGGAGATTGCGTCGTCAGCATAACAGAGGACCAAAAATGTATACTAGAAAACACACATTTTTATGAATATTAGACAACTTTGTTTCAAATTATACAACCTATACTGGCTGATTGGTCACAAATCTTCACTTTCAATAAGTAATAAAGTACTTGTCTACAAAGCAATCCTGTGCCAATATGGAATTACGGAATCCAACTTTGGGGTACTGCATCAAATTCCAACATTGAAATATTGGAGAGGTTGCAGTCAAAGGTTATTCGAATTATCACCCAATACTCCATGGTATGTTACAAATGATATTATTAGACCGACCTAGAAATTGCAACGGCAAAATAAAAAATCATTAACTTTGCTCAGAAATACGAAGACAGATTGACACATCTCAAAGTATTACTGAGAAACCTGATGAGACAACCGGTTAGACGCAGACTTAGACGGAATACACCTAATGATCTACCATCACGATTTGAATTCTGTGTTCTAATTCTCAGAGACGAACAATTTTATAAAAAAAAAAACTTCATTCTAGGCACTGAAGATGTTCTGTTTAGAACGAAAACGTTCTGCAATCGATGACATTTTATACTTCATTCTAGGCACTGAAGATGTTCTGTTTAGAACGAAAACGTTCTGCAATCGATGACATTTTATAGTTTTTAAATAAACGATTTTATACCAGAATACATCTCGAAGTTTTTACTTCTGTATTGGTTTTTTAACAATTTTATAGTTATGTAAAATATACATAAAGCAAATGGTTAGAGTAATTTTCTACAAGACACCTACACTAGTGGTCAGGAACGGATTTAGAAATTCATAATAGGAGGGGGGCAGACTTACCTCAAATAGCGATGCCAAAGCTACCGTTTTTTCGGCAGATCTACCGAATACCTGTCAAATCTACCGATCTACCTAATTCGCCTTTTTTTCTAACGAAAAATCAAAATTCTTAATTTTCAAATTAATCTGCCGATTTTTTTTCTATCGAAAAATCAAAATTATTAGAAATTTTTTTAGCGGATATATTTGGCAACAGAGTTTAGTCAATTTTCAAGAATTCTTGAATTGCTTTTACTAGCTTGTGACACAATGTGCGAACCAGCAGATACGGATTTACCGATATCAATTTTATGACCAGTCCTTTGTTCTTTTATATTATTATTTTGGGAGTAAAATGTATCTACCTGAATAGTAGTATACCTGATAGTGAATACTGAAGGATTGTGGCATATTTTGATATAGAAGATAATTCCAAACTAAAAATAGTATTTATATTAAAATCTTAAAACAGGAGAAACTTATTTTGCACCTTTTTAACTTACATTATTTCGACATAACTAAAGAACAATAAAAATTTTTCTAGTTCTCAATTGCTTCAATATCCTACATTGTTTTGTTTTTAAACGATTAGAAAGTGTAAAAAATCATGTTTTTGCCTATAAAACATTCCTTGTAGATTTTAGAGAAAAATGTTTCAAATAAAATTCTAGATCTTAATAGTTTCTAATTTGAAATACATAAACAATTGGAGATAATTGCAAAAAACCCTTATTTTTGCAGTAATTTATAAATGTTAATAACTATTATTTATTATAACAAATTTTTTCAACTAGTTTAAACAATTATACAGCTTTCAAATAGGACTATTTGTATATTAAACGTTAATAGGTACACGTGTGGTATAGTCCATTCTTTCACGGTTATTGCTCTAAATTTTAAAGAACCGCTTGGATTGACATGGAATTTGGCATACGTATAGCTTACATGTCAACGAGAAAAAGTGATATTGTGCCGATGTGTGCTTTTGCCCTGGGGTGACTTTCACCCCCTCTTGGGGGTGAAAAAATATATGTCCAAAATAAATCCGGAAATGGGTAAACTGACTAATTTTAAGTAACTTTTGTTCTATAGAGCTTTTTCGCCAAGTCAACACTTTTCGAGTTATTTGCGAGTGAATATGTTCATTTTTCAACAAAATAACCACATTTTTAGACGGTTTTTCGCAAATAACTCAAAAAGTAAGTATTTTGTCGAAAAAAACGTTGTTAGCAAAAATATAGCCTATAAAAAAGTAAAAAAAATGGTGTACACGTAGGTCTCTGGATCTCGTAGAACCAGAGTTATAGTCAATGAA
Organism: Diabrotica virgifera virgifera; assembly: GCF_917563875.1. NCBI lineage: Eukaryota > Metazoa > Arthropoda > Insecta > Coleoptera > Chrysomelidae > Diabrotica > Diabrotica virgifera. The sequence continues at coordinate 55,819,579 of NC_065451.1, forward strand.
AAATATATTCATATTCACCAAATTTCAAATAGAATATTTCGACGTGAAATATCCAAAAAATTAAGCACTTTTTGGGAAAAACCCATTTTAACTTTTTTAAAGTATTTAAAAAAGCTTTATTTCTGTTTTTACAAAAAGTTTCTAGCATTAAATTTAAGCAAGTTACGCTCAAAACAAAGTTGGTCCCTTTTGTTTTTGCAAAAAAAAAAAAATCGGGAAGACCACCCCCTAATTAGCAACTTAAATGAAATTAATCGTTACCGCTCCACAAATTATTTTTCTTATGTTGTGTTTATATGATCTGTAAGTTTCATCGATTTAAAGTACTTATTTTTAAAAAAAATTTGGTTTCAAAATAAAATTTTGAAAAATTAAAGTTTTGAAAAATGTGCTTTTTTTCAAAATATCTTAAAAATTGTTAGAGACACCAAAAATCTCGAAAAACAAAAAAAGTCAGATTTGCTTTTCTAAATATCATGTTTTTTTTTGTTTTTTGTTAGACAAAAATTGATTAAGATTTGGTGTTTCTAAATTTGCATACATTCGTGATCAGTGACTCGTTCAACCCCTTTTACCTACAGCCCTTTCAATAATAAGGACTTTGAACCGATGAAACTTACAGATCATATAAACAATATATACACGAGTCAAGAAACTTGTGAAGTCGTAACGATTAAGTTAATTTAAGATACTAATTAGGGGGTGATTTTCTCGATTTTTTTACCAAAACCAAAAGGGACTAACTTTATTTTGAGCGTAACTTGTTTAATTTTGATGCTAGAATTTTTTTTACAAAACAAAAATGAAGCTTTTTTTAAACACTTTAAATAAGTTGTAATGAGTTTTCCCCGAAATGTGCTTCATTTTTGGTTATTTCACGTTAAAATGTTCCATTTGGAATTTGACGAATATGAACCTATATTTCATTAGCTATAACTCTGCTTCTACTAGGTGTAGAGACGTGATATATACACCATTTTTTTAAATTTTTTACAAGATATATTTTTGTTAAGAATGTTTTTTTTGACAAAATACTTAGTATTTGAGTTATTTGCGAAAAACCGTCTAAAAGCGTGGTTATTTTGTTGAAAAAATGAACATATCCACTGCCAAATAACTCGAAAAGTATTGACTTAGTGAAAAAACTCTATAGAACAAAAGTCACTTAAAATTAGCCAGTTTATCCATTTCCTGACTTTCTTTGGACGAATATTTTTTCACCCCCAAGAGGGGGTGAAAACCACCCCCAGGGCAAAAGCACATATAGGCACAATATCACTTTTTTTCTTTGACTTGTTAGCTATGTGTATGCCAAATTTCATGTCAATCCAAGCGGTTCTTTAAAATTTAGAGGTTTTGCAATATTTTACCGTTAAAGAACGGACTAGTAAGATTTTTTAAAAAGTCCACAACAGGAAAAAATATGCAGTTTTATTGCATTATAAATAAATTAATTCCTTATAACAAAACTTAAGCATCCTTGATATTTAGTATTGCGTTAGTTAGATGGCTCTACTCGAGTTACTTTGGATTAAAAAAACTGAAGAAAATTGCTCTATAATACCTAGAAAGCCGAGAAAATACATTTTTTAAGGTATACCGATTTTTAACTTTGAATGATTTTTATGATGAATGGTGATTATTGATCATGATATTTGATGATGGGTGCAGTTTATTTTTGAAAACTGATACCTAAAGTATCATTTTTTTGCAATGTGATAGCAAAAGAAGCAAAAATGAAATCTACCGAAATTTGACGATTTCTACCGAAAAATAGGAGCAGTCTCCCGAAATTTTGTCCAAGACCTGTGGCAACACTGCCAAATATTATATTTTCCAGATTTAGCCATACGACTCACACTTACTCGTAAGGATAAAATACACTATATAATCCCAGATACCTACGGTATCAAAAGGATTGATAGAAAATTCACGACTATTAATCTCACTGGTCGTTCCTTACCATAAAGATTAACCTTTCTACCATCAATGGGTAGGTTAGGTACGCATGGATTATCTAGTAAAATACGAATTTTTATTGTATCTTTATTGTATCGCAAATTTGAAACGTGACTTTTCATGAGATTATTTTTATACCCAGTCTAATGTATTTGCATTTTAAAATATCATCTTCATTTTTGTTATTTTTTGAACTGAGAAAAATATTTCCGTTGTTTATGGTTCCACCGGTACCCAAACAAATGCGCCTGCAGATTATTTTCAGAGAAGGGTGTTTTATTAGATTTTATGGCCTCTTTCAATTCTTTGGAAGCGGTTGTCGTGTAATTTAGTGTTGTACTGATGGCTTAAAGTTTAGAGTTAACAGAAAAAATAATAAATAATGAAAAAATACTTATAGACTAAATACAATGGGGTAGTCCATGGATCCGTTGACCCCCCTCCCTGTATCCGCGTCTGCTAGTGGTTATAACATTTACTTCTTGTAACTTTTTTTACAGATTGTAAAAAAATTGGGAAGAAATAAAAAAAAACAATGAGACTGTTAGTACAGTCCCATAATGAGCAGAAACGGCCATGTTTAGTATAAACGTGAGAGAAAAAACAAGCAGTAATAAACGAGAACGCCCGTTAAAAACATCATATTATTTTACGTAGATATTATTGAAAGATATATGAGGTTTTTACACTATTGTTTTGTCTCATTGCCTTGTCAACAAGCCAATTGTTGGAACACAAACAAAAATTTGCAATTACGTCCAGGATATGATCGATGAAAATATTTTTTCGACTTGTTTTTTGAACTCTTGGGTATTATATTCACATCTCCCCGATGATTAATATAATTTTTTTTATATGTGTACCAGATATAATACAGATACATCTATGACGGTGTCGAATTTTGCACTGTTTTAGTGACGAACATAGAGATTATTAGTCTGCGATTGTTTTCACCATAAATATTTAGTACAAAATACAAAAGTGATAACAGGTTGCAAAATATTTGGATCAATTACTAACAGTTCTATATATAAAAAAAAAACTACGAAATTGAATATACAGAGTGAGTCTGTAATTTGGAATAAATTCAATATCTCAAATACTAATCGTTTTTTTGAAAAATGCTCAGACCCGTCGATTAGTATTTCAACTTGTCCTTTTTGACATACAATAATAATGTATACAGGGTGTCCAAATTTCGAGATATGACGTCATCGTTGATTTTCTTAAATGGCAACACTGTCATTTTGATAGCTATTTTGATAGAGTGTGTAAAGTTATACATAACTGCAAAATATCAAATTTTTATTCTCTACCATTTACAAGATAATAAAAAATAAACAAAGTTATGTCTGTAATTTGGAATAAATTCAATAATTCAAATATTAATTGTTTTTTGAAAAATGCTCAGACACGTCGATTAGTATTTCAAATTGTCATTTTTGACATATAATAAAAATGTATACAGGGTGTCCCAATTTAGAGATATGACGTCATCGTTGATTTTCTTAAATGGCAACACTATCATTTTGATAGGGTGTGTAAAGTTACACATATCTGCAAAATTTCAAATTTTTATTCCCTACCATTTACAAGATAATAAAAAATATCAAAGTTATGAAAAACAAGTAAGGTGGAGTGGGGTAAGATCGTAAACGGGCAAGTTCGTATTAGCTCTAAATCTATCATACGATACATTTAATTGTACAAGTTAAGAAGTAGAAACCTCTACTAGATTAGTATGAACTGATTGACATATATGTCTCTCACTCAGAAGTAATTCTACCACTATTTTGCTTAACATTGCTTAAAGTTTACGTTAAAGGAATAATTCCTTTCGATTATTTGAAATATACTGGAAAAAGCACTACTCTGGTCTTGCTTACGCAAATATTACGTTTCTTGCTCAAATTATTTATTTATAACCTTTTTTAGATCCAAAATGGTTAGATATTATGTTAGAAAAACGAACCGAAGAGCGTAATCAGCAGAAACAATTAAAGGAGCATTGATAGAAATTCGGGCAGTAGATGCCATGCAAAAAACCATTCTTTATATTTAAATGTATAACTTTTAAACTAAGCAACTTATTTTAATCTGGCAAAAAGCATTTCGTAAATGACGGATTAGTAATTCCGATTTTGTCCCATAGCATATGAAGATAAATTTCATTGAGTTTTAAATAGCTGTTTACGAACTTGCCCCATGTATTGGGGCAAATTCGGAATAGTTACTGTGTTTTCAAATTTTTTACAAAGTTCTAATTTCCAATGTAAATTGGTGTTTTTGGCAATGCGAATTATAGCGTATTAAAGTTACTTCACGTTGATACCAAGAACATGTTAAATATTTGAAATATAATTTACAAAAAAATTATAAAGTCAAACTTAGCGAAAACCGGAACGAACTCACCCCACTCCACCTTAATCAAATAATAATTGAATTTAATCATTTCAGTTAAGCAAATGCTCATAATGTTGCCCTCAATTATTGTCAAATAGTCAATGGGCAACATTATGAGCATTTGCTTAATTGAAATAATTAAATTCAATTATTATTTGATTACTTGTTTTTAATAACTTTGTTATTTTTTATTATCTTGTAAATGGTAGGGAATAAAATTTTGAAATTTTGCAGTTATGTATAACTTTACACACCCTATCAAAATAGCTATCAAAATGACAGTGTTGCTATTTAAGAAAATCAACGATGACGTCATAACTCTAAATTGGGACATCCTGTATACATTATTATTGTATGTCAAAAATGACAATTTGAAATACTAATCGACTCGTCTGAGCATCTTTCAAAAAACGATTAGTATTTGAGATATTGAATTTATTCCAAATTATAGACACAACTTTTTATTTTTTATTATCTTGTAAATGGTAGAGAATAAAAATTTGATATTTTGCAGTTATGTATAACTTTACACACCCTATCAAAATAGCTATCAAAATGACAGTGTTGCCATTTAAGAAAATCAACGATGACTTCATATCTTTAAATTGGGACACCTTGTATATATTATTATTGTATGTTAAAAAGGACAATTTGAAATACCAATCGACGGGTCTGAACATTTTTCAAAAAAACGATTAGTATTTGAGATATTGAATTTATTGCAAATTACAGACTCACTCTGTATGTATCTCGAACAGTTTAAAGAACACCGTGCCAAATAGGGATGTATTTTACAACTTATGAATATAGAATTTAAAGATACTACGTTAAAAGTTTTGTGACGAAAGGAATATAACAACGAAAATCTTAAAAAAACTGAATAAATGTATAAAATAGGTTGCTGGATACAAATATGAGAACTCTTACTTTACCCCAGGCTGTGGGTGAAAAAACGTGATATAATTCAGGAATTTTTGAAACCTATCAGGTGTTGTAAAGGACGATGCCAGGAATAACTTCTACTAAAATGTAACCAAAAATATTGTGCGCTTTTTTTTATTGCGATTGTCATTTGCTAAATTTGCAATTTTTAATTTTGTAGCTTAGGATATTCATTTTAGAGAAAAACTTTTTAATAGAAAGTTGTAGTAAATTAAAAAACCTACAATTTGAGCTACGGTAAGTTTAATTTGGTTAATTGGTTATTGCAAAACAGCCTGCGAAAGGTCCAAAATGGCCGTTTTTTACAATTGCATTATTTATTGTACAAATAATTTTTTTTTATTTTTTAAAGCTTTAAAATGAAGATCTTTCATTTCCAAACATAAAAAAAATTGTAAAGCCAGATTAACGAATTTGTTGCTTAGATATTATAAATTTTTTATCCCAAGAGGTCAAATGTCGAAAGCTATAACTTTTTGAAAAAAAAATCGTAGAGAGTTGGTGAAACATCCAATCTCCTTCTAAAGAGTTATATTTTCATATTCTGATGTAAATAAATGCGTAAAACATTTTTAAACCTCTAATTTTTGGATTTGAAAATAAGGGGGCAAAATTCGTTATAAACATTTAGAGCTGAAACTGAAGCTATGAGTTTTTAACTTACAGATTATTGTTGCTGAAGATGAAACGAAGATTTATAAAAAAATAAAAAATTTCTACGACCAACTCAAGCCGAGATAATTTTTGGGTTTGAAAATAAGGGGGCAAATTTCGTTATAAACATTTAGAGCTGCAGCGGCCCTGTATATCCTATGAGTTTCGAACTTACAGAATATTGTTGCTGAAGACGAAACGAAGATTTATAAAAAAATTAAAATTTTCTACAACCAACTGAAGCCGAGATAATTGTTTTTTTTTTAAATCGTAGTGCCTTTATTTATAACAATTAAGAAATTATTTTACAGTCATTGACTAAAGAAAGACTTATATTATCTTAAAATAAAAATTATTATAAAATATAATTACATTTAATTATTAAAACTTATTTTTTAAATCGGTGCTTTTGCAAGCGGCCGAATTTTGCAAACTCAAAAAATTTTTACGTAACTTGTATTAAATTTTGACAGAAAACAATTTAATTATATTACCATTATAATATACAGTCTATTTACCACTGTATTTGTTTTTCTTGATAAACTTTTATATGTGAAATCCAAAAAGAATAGTCACTACAAGAAGAAAAAGTTTTATATTGTATATTACAGTAAGAAGTAACATTAATATTATTATATTTATATAACAATGAAAAAATTAAAAATATAGTTATACAGGGTGCGCCAAACCTCTGGTCTTCTTTGATTACGGCTAAACTATGAGATATACAAAAAAATGTTTATAACAAAACTAATGTGTATCAAAGAGGTCTATAATTTAAAATTATTTTTAATTATACAGGGTGAGTCAGAACGACGGTATGAACCAAAGTTGTATTTTTTTAAATGGAACACCCTGTATATTAAATCATTTTTGAATATATTATTTAAAAATATGAAAAATTTGTATAAGGTCTTATAGGCCTAAAGTTAATAATTTTCGAAATATTTACATTTTTATTGAGAAAAATGGTAATATTTATAGGGTTGTGGATTATGTTTCCAAGGAAATAAAAATTTAGGTGATAGGTCAAAGTTTTTAAAATATAGTGTTATTTTTAAATAATTTAATATTTTTTACTTTTAGCCATAAAATATACAGTGTGATCACTATTTGCAAATACAAAATTTTCTCATTTTTTTTTTAAATGGGACACCCTGTATATTAGTTTTGCGTTTTGTAGTAAATATTACAACCTTTCTTTTGGTATAAGGTTGTATGTACCTAGCATGTTTCGTTTTGTAGATATTTTAAAAAAACTATAGATTTTACGTGTTTGCGGATTTTTTATTTAATTTTTTTTTGCAAAAAAATAATTATAATCTGGTTTTAGAAACATACACTAAAATATAAAATATGAAAATAAAAACGTAATTAAAGATTAAAATAAATCGTATGCTAGTACAACTCAATTGAATTTAATAACTTTAAATTATTTTACAAAAAATATTTTACCATATTAATGAATGCATAAAATAGTTACTAAATTAAATAAACCACCAAATTTTAAATCAACCATAGTAATTTTTCTACTACAGCAACTTTCCTGTACCAAATTAATTGTTAGTTAAATTGTATTTAGTTAAACTTTTAAATTTACTTACATACATCTTGAGAATATAAAAATTATTATAAAGTATGCTTTGAAACAAATGAATGTTAAATGTATCATCCAAATTATTTATTAATATAAATAGTATTTACTGGTGTCACAAAAACTGGTAATACTTTTGTAGTTGAAATTTTTGTAACATTTTTTTGTATTTTAAATTTTAATTTTTTAACCGAAAAATGTTTGGATATGACATTTGTTTTGGGCGAAACCATTAGAAATTATTACCAGCTTTTGTGACACGAGTAGGTACATAGATACTATTTACTTCTTAATATACTTCCATAACGTTCATTTGTTTCAAAGCATACTTTATACGTTCTCAAGATGTAGGTAAATTAAAAAGTTATTAACTGATCTTACTCGTAAATACAATATAACTAACAATTAATTTGGTACAGGAAAATTGCTGCGGTAGAAGAATTACTACGATTGATTTAAAATTTGGTTGTTTATTTAATTTAGTAACTAATTTATGTATTCATTAATAAGGTAAAATATTTTTTGTAAAATAATTTAAAGTTATTAAATTCAATTGAATTGTACTAGGATACGATTTATTTTAATCTTTAATTACGTTTTTATTTTCATATTTTATATTTTAGTGTATGTTTCTAAAACCAGATTATAATTATTTTTTTTGCAAAAAAATTTTTAAATAAAAAATCCGCAAAAACGTAAAATCTATAGTTTTTTTAAAATATCTACAAAACGAAACATGCTAGGTACATACAACCTTATACCAAAAGAAAGGTTGTAATATTTACTACCAAACGCAAAACTAATATACAGGGTGTCCCATTTAAAAAAAATGAGAAAATTTTGTATTTGCAAATAGTGATCACACTGTATATTTTATGGCTAAAAGTAAAAAATATTAAATTATTTAAAAATAACACTATATTTTAAAAACTTTGACCTATCACCTAAATTTTTATTTCCTTGGAAACATAATCCACAACCCTATAAATATTACCATTTTTCTCAATAAAAATGTAAATATTTTGAAAATTATTAACTTTAGGCCTATAAGACCTTATACAAATTTTTCATATTTTTAAATAATATATTCAAAAATGATTTAATATACAGGGTGTTCCATTTAAAAAAATACAACTTTGGTTCATACCGTCGTTCTGACTCACCCTGTATAATTGAAAATAATTTTAAATTATAGACCTCTTTGATACACATTAGTTTTGTTATAAACATTTTTTTGTATATCTCATAGTTTAGCCGTAATCAAAGAAGACCAGAGGTTTGGCGCACCCTGTATATGTCATATATATCTATCATTTTTGTAATATTATTTCTTCAGAAATGAAATTTCACATATAAAAGTTTATCAAGAAAAACAAATAGAGTGGTAAATAGACTGTATATTATAATGGTAATATTATTAAATTGTTTTCTGTCAAAATTTAATACAAGTTACATAAAAATTTTCCGACCGCGCGGATTTGAAGCGAGCCGGGCGATTTGCAAAATTCGGCCACTCGCAAAAGCACCGATTTAAAAAATAAGTTTTAATAATTAAATGTAATTATATTTTATAATAATTTTTATTTTAAGATAATATAAGTCTTTCTTTAGTCAATGACTGTAAAATAATTTCTTAATTGTTATAAATAAAGGCACTACGATTAAAAAAAAAACAATTATCTCGGCTTCAGTTGGTTGTAGAAAATTTTAATTTTTTTATAAATCTTCGTTTCGTCTTCAGCAACAATAATCTGTAAGTTAAAAACTCATAGGATGTACAGGGCCGCTTCAGCTCTAAATGTTTATAACGAAATTTGCCCCCTTATTTTCAAACCCAAAAATTAGAGGTTTAAAAATGTTTTACGCATTTATTTACATCAGAATATGAAAGTATAACTCTTTAGAAGGAGATTGGATGTTTCACCAACTCTCTACGATTTTTTTTCAAAAAGTTATAGCCTTCGACATTTGACCTCTTGGGATAAACAATTTATAATATCTAAGCAACAAATTCGTTAATCCGGCCTTACAATTTTTTTTTTATATTTGGAATTGAAACATCTTCATTTTAAAGCTTTAAAAAATAAAAAAAAATTATTTGTAAATACAATAAATAATGCAATTGTAAAAAACGGCCATTTTGGACCTTTCGCAAGCTGTTTTGCAATAACCAATTAACCAAATTAAACTTACCGTACCTCAAATTGTAGGTTTTTTAATTTACTACAACTTTCTATAAAAAAGTTTTTCTCTAAAATCAATATACTAAGCTGCAAAATTAAAAATCATTAAAAATTGCAAATTTAACAAATGAAAATCGCAATAAAAAAAAGCGCACAATATTTTTGGTTACATTTTAGTAGAAGTTATTCCTGGCGTCGTCCTTTACAACACCTGATAGGTTTCAAAAATTCCTGAATTATATCCTGAAATCGACCTATTTTTCACCCACAGCCTGGGGTACTTGTAATTTAGGAATGTCTTAAACACTAACGCTAATTACACACACCGATTTTGGACGGACGATTTTATCTCGGCCGTCCAAATTCTAATATGTAGTGAACCATGAACCACATATAGACCAGGGCGGATCTGTGAAAAAAGGTGGCACTCGGATTTTTGCAGATAAAGTTAGGTAACAACTTCAACAATAATAATTGACTTATGCTCCTTCTCAAATATGCCCGGAACATTAATAAAAAAATTAAAGTATTTAAAAATTTCGAAAAACATCTATTTTTTTTTCTACTTTCTTTGCTTATAACTTTAAAACGATTCATTTTGGAACAAAGTCGCAGGGAAATAAAATAAAGATAATTGAATTCTGTATGATAAACGACTGGTTAAAAATGTCTTAAATTATTACCCTTTCTGCAAAATAGCGATAAATACAAAATAAGGGGGCAAAATAAGCCTGTTTTTATTCAATGTTTTTCGACCACTTTGGTTGCACTTAGAACTTTCGTAATTCGCTTAGAAAATTCTTACAACATACTTAATAGGGGAGTGCATTTAGATTTTCACTTCGGAAAAAATCAAACAAGATAAAACTTTTTGTAATTTCATTAAGAAATGTTTAATAAACAACATATCAAAAAGTTCTACTCGAGAAGTGGGTGCTTTATTTTTTATTAAACAAATGAACAGCGAAATTAGATGTTTTTTAAATAACTCCGAAAATATAATTTTTAGAAAAAAACTGACTTGACCATGGAAAAATTCAGAAAATTTTACAAAAAAAACCTTATATAAAGATTTTTCTAAAATTAAATCTCTAGCTTCTGTAATTTTTTATTTATAACGCTAAAGTCACCCTTCTCACACACATTGGCGCAATGTAAACTAGCGTTGGAAGAAGGGCACGGTTGAGTTTTTTAAATGTAATTCTTTAACTAATGGATCAAAAGAAATTTTACAAATTGGACATGAAAGATGATAAAATAAGTTATCTTATGGTTGTAATAAAAAGAAATAAAATGTATGGACATAAGTACGGTGTGGGCGGAAAGTGAGACTTACATGAATTTTGTTTAAAAATGATTTAAAAATGTGTAACTAATACAATTTTACTTACAAAGCTCTCAAATTTGCACAACTTACCTCTCAATCATCTTACTAAACGATGTTTCATTAAAAAAAAATCTCAAAAATTTAATTCAAATAATACGCTGTCTCAAAAAATGTAATTTTTGAAAACTTAGTAGTTCTACAGAATTCCCACCACTTTAAGACGGTATTACTCAAGTTTGAATAAATCTAATACAATTTTTTTAATATTTTTTTAAAGCCTAGGATGTAATATTTAAAAAACACTGAATTATTTTAGATTAAAAATGAAATAAACAATTTTTTTTTGAGAAAACTAAGAAAGATAACAAAAATGTAATACAAAAACCGAAAATTACCAGCTGAAAAAATGTATATACAGAGTGATCAAAACTTTTTTCTGTAAAACTTACCTAAAATTAATTTAATAATAAGCTTCAAAAATAATAAATGTTCAACAAAAATTTTTTTTTTTAGCTCTTATACAGTATGTCTGCGTAACTTGGAACCTATTGATAACTTTTTCAATATCAGTTTTACGAAAAAAAGTTATTCTTTATAAAATACTCTGCATCGTATATAACATAAGACGCAACCATTAAATATCAAATTTTGTTAATTTTGTACGAGGTATGTCAAAAAATATGAATTTCACTCAAGAGTAAAGTACCTTTATATTTCACAATATCGAAAATTTTTATAAAGAAAAGTTGTTTGGAATTAAAAACTATGTTCCAATATGTAATTATATCCTTCTAATCGAAAATTTGTTTTTTTTTAATATTGTTTCAAATTAATTATACCAAACATCATTAAATTTTCACTTATTATTTATGATAACTGATTTATTATTAATTTTATGAAGAAAGTTATTCGTCATAAATAGCTGTGCATGGTCTAACACTTAATATGCAAATATAAAATATTATATTTTATCAATATTATACGAGGTATTATGTAAAAAAATTGCATAAAAGTGTAATTACATATTGACACATCGTTTTTAATTCTGAACAACTTTCCATAATAACAATTTTCAGTATTATGAAAAATATAGGTATTTTACCCCTAACTGAAATTTTTATTTATTGACATATCTTTTACAAAATTGATATTTTAATATTTGAATTTAAAGTTTTAGAATATGCAGAGCTTTTTACTAAGAATAACTTTTTATTTATGATTCCATTGCAACAATTTTTTGAATATTGAAGAGATAGATTTTGAATAATTGGTTCTTTCTTTCTAATACATTTTAATTTTTAATATTTTTGTGAAAATTATTTGTTTATCTTTTTTTTAAGAATGAAATTCCATATTTGTTTGATTGGATTCTACTTGTTTTTCATTTAAATATCCGCCATTTTGGATCCGCCATTTTGAAATTTAAATTTTTAATCTTTAATTCAGATTCAACAACCTGTTAAAAATAAAGACAATAAATGTTTTAGAAAAATGTTCTTTTTTATGTTCTTTTTAGAAAATCCGCATTTTGGATCCGCCATTTTATAGTTTATAATGTTAACATTTAAGTTAGGTTTATCAAAGCTCTCAAAAATAAATATATGTAGAAATAAATACATTTTGTAAAGAAATTATGATTTTACAACTATTTTTTACGTTATCCGCCATTTTGGATCTGCCATTTTATAATTTAAATTATCAAAATTTGATTCAGGTTCAGCAACCTCTCAAAAATATCCACATATATGTAAACAAACACGTTTTATAAAAAAAATTCGGATTTTACAACTGCTTTTTAAGGAATTTTAGGAAAAAATCCGCCATTTTGAATTCGCCATTTTGAATTTGCAAATTGTAATGTCTGATTCGGGTTCAGCATAATCAAAACTAAAATAAAAACATTTTTTTATCAAAATAAAATGTTGAATTCACCCATATTCTTAACATTATTTATACAAAACAATTGTTATTGTTTAAACAATTAATAAACAATTAGCGGCGAAATTTGTGAGTAGAACTTTTTACTTTAACATATTTATAAACTAACAAAAAAAGTTTTAGAAAAATATAACCTTGTTTGATTTTTTCCGAAACATTGTATCTTCTCGTTCTAATTGCACTCCCCTATAAATTGTTTTTACCAAATTTCATTAAAATCGACCTGATAGATTTTGCACAATAATTTTGCAATCTAAATTTTTTTTAAAAAGTTCAAATTTTTTAAAATCTTTCTGAAGAAAAAGTAGGTCATTTAGAAGTTTGCTAATTTTTTTGCATATAAAGAAGTTCTCTACCTATCTAATACACTTTACAGAATCAAAATCGGATTATTTAAGCGGCCTCAGCACTGTTTTTAAAGTTATAAACAATTTTTTGGCTTATAAACAAATACAGTGAGAATGTTGGAGTTAACATAAATTCATTTTCTCGAGAATAGGCGTCTCTGGAGATAAATCCCGAAACAGGTCGATTTTTATTTTTAAATTCTAGTTTTTTGGTATATACAGTAGAACCCCACGAATCCGAACTAATTGGGGGACAGCCTGTTCGGATTCCGAAAAGTTCGGATTATCCGAAAGTTAGCCTAACTAATAATTCAAAGCTTTCGTTGTCGTTGATTTTGAATCGCTGCACCTGTCTCGCTCTCTTCCCCTTCCACCCATCTCAGATTGATGTCACTGATGCAGAGCCATTGTCACTGATTGTTATTAGGCGCTGACTCAGTGGCTAGATTTTCAATTTGAAGAAGTCGTACAACAACAGGATGAGAAAACGAAGAAGAAAGTGCAATTACAGAGTGGATTGAAGCTGGCGACAATGGACACCAAGAATTTACGGATAAAGACATTGTAGACTTGGTTCAACCTCAAGGCAACCCTAATGAAGATGAAGAAAGCCAGGAAGTTGTTTCCCTGCCATATCGAGTGTGACACGCAGATGCCACTAAAGCTCTGGGTGCGGCTCTACTTTATTTGGAGCAGAACTCTGCTGCGTTACCGGTTGGTGTAATGTTTATGCGTAAATGGTTTAACATTGCTGCGTCAATTCGCTACACCACCATGCGTCAAAAGAAAATAACCGACTTCTTTAAGAATGCTCCTTAAAACTGCAAACGTTCTCGCAAGAGTATGGACAATATTTTTGGAATCAAGTTTGGACTACAAGAGAACCGACGTTAAGTATATGTTTATGTTTAACCTTTATAAGCACTACGTATCAAGTACGTATTAATTTTTAAGAAATTTTAAATGTCAAAACCTGTTAATCTTAGATTGTTAAATTTTCTGGTTTTACTCTGTATAATAAATATATTTTTAAGTTTTTGTCTTGAATTTTTTAATTTTTTTTTAATTTCCGTTGGTTCGGATCCATCTGTCCATCTGAGCGTGATGCCGTAATCGATGATTTTTTTAAATGAGAATAGGTGCCGTGTGATAGCTCAATCGAAAGGCTATTCAATTTTGTATTCACTAATATAAACATTAACATAACTATTTATACAGGGTTTGAATTAAATTTTTTTTTAAATTATAGTTCCAATTTTTAGATTACGTCATCACACCCAGATGGATGACGTCACTAGTATGATATTTATGCCAAAAAAATTATAATTTAAAAATAAAAATCGATCTGTTTCGGTATTTATCTCCAGAGTCTCCCATTCTCAAGAAAATGAATTTATTCCAACTCAAACGTCCTCACTGTATTTACATATTTATAAGCCAAAATATTGTTTATAACTTTAAAACAGTGCTGAGGCCGCTTAAATAATCCGATTTTAATTCTGTAAAGTGTATTAGATCGGTAGAGAACCTCTTTACAGTAAAACCTGCCATATCCGGATCAATGTGGCGACAGACCGATCCGGATATGAAAAAATCCGGATATCAAGACCACTACTTGTTTTATAGTATCTGAAACGTTTTCTCCTTCATACATTCCAGTAATCAACGCAAATGAAGAATTTGACAGACAGCCTGTAGAGTCAACGGAGACAGTAGCAGCAATGGTCACCAAAATAACCAACGAGGAAGTGGCTCAAGCGCTTCAAAAAATAAAGAAAGAAAAAGCGGTAGGACCAGATGATATTCCTGGGGAAGTATGGAGAGCATTGGGAGAGACACGAACAAGGTGGCTAGCAGGTCTATTTAATAGAATTAAGGAAGTTGGACAAATGCCAGACGAATGGAGAAGCAGTATACTGGTACCTGTTTACAAAAACAAGGGAGATATACAACAATGTACAAACTACAGGGCTATAAAACTGCTTAGCCACACCATGAAAATATGGGAAAGAGTAATTGATAGACGGATACGTGAAGAGACCGAAATATCCGGGAATCAATTTGGCTTTATGCAGGGTAGATCAACAACAGATGCAATTTTCATTATAAGGCAGTTGATGGAAAAATACAGGAGTAAAGAAACAAACGCTCATATGGTATTCATTGATCTTGAGAAAGCATATGATAGAGTTCCTCGAGAGATTCTGTGGTGGGCACTCAATAAGAAAGGAGTCCCTGGTGAATATGTAAAGATTGTGAGGGATATGTATGAGGGAGTAACGACGAGTGTTAGGACAGGTGTGGGAGAGACTGATAAATTTCATGTGAAAGTAGGATTGCATCAAGGTTCTGTGCTTAGTCCGTATTTATTCTCATTAGTTTTGGACCAGATAACAGCGAAAATACAGGGTAACATTCCATGGTGCTTAATGTATGCTGATGATGTCGTGTTAGTAGGAAATAGTGAAAGAGACTTAGAACAAAAACTGGAACAGTGGAGACAAGCTCTGGAGGAAAAAGGTTTAAAACTTAGTAGGACAAAAACAGAGTATTTGGAATGTTCATTTAAAGATGGAGCTACTACAAATAAAATGGTATCTTTGGATGGTGAAATGATTGCAAAAAGCAATAGTTTTAAGTACCTAGGATCGGTATTGCAGAGTAATGGAGAAATAGATGGAGATGCATGCAGTAGAATTAGGACTGGATGGATGAAGTGGAAAGAAGCGAGTGGTGTGTTGTGTGACAGAAAAATTCCAATGAAGCTGAAGGGAAAATTCTATAAAACAGCCATAAGACCAGCTATGATGTACGGAACTGAATGTTGGGCAGTGAAAAAGAAAGAGGAACAGCGAATGCATGTGGCGGAAATGAGAATGCTTAGATGGATGAGTGGAGTGACAAAGAAGGATAAAATTAGAAATGAGTATATTAGGGGAAGTCTAGGTGTGGCACCAATTGATGCCAAAATGAGAGAGCATAGGTTAAGATGGTTTGGTCATGTTCAACGTCGAGACGTTAACCACCCAATACGAAGAATAGCTGAAGTGCAGATTTCTGGAAGGAGTAGGAGAGGAAGACCAAAGAAGACCTGGGGGGAGACGATTAGGCAGGACATGTTGGTAAAGGGGATTAACATTGATATGGCCCAAGATAGAATTGTGTGGAGAAATGCAATTAGGGAAGCCGACCCCGCATAGGGATAAGGCAAAGAGAATGATGATGATGATGACATTCCAGTAATCAACGCCGTCAATAACTTTCGTCGATAGACACGTTTTATAGATTATATAATACATTATTTCGCCATCTTTTAGTTCTTCTTTTAATGCGTTGTCCAACAGCAGGACTGCCTTTTTCGGTAGATTTCGGTAGATCTGGACGGCGCAGAACCGTCCGGATATCGGGAGGTCCGGATATGACAGGTCCGGATATGACAGGTTGTACTGTATATGTAAAAAAATTAGCAAATTTTTAAAAAAAGTTTAGATTACAAAATTATTATGCAAAATCTATTAGGTCGATTTTAATGAAATTTGGTGGACGGTTTAAGTATGCTGTACGAGTTTTCTAAGTCAATTATGAATGTTCTAAGTGCAACCAAAGTGGTTGCAAAACATTCAATAAAAACAGTGTTTTTGCCCCCTTATTTTCTATTTATTGCTATTTTGCAGAAAGGGTAATAATTTAAGACATTTTAAACCAGTCGTTTATCATAAAGAATTCAATTATCTTTATTTTCTTTCCCTACGACTTTGTTCCAAAATGAATCGTTTTAAAGTTATATGCAATGAAAGTAGAAAAAAATCGATATTTTTCGAAATTTTTAGATATTTTAATTTATTTATTAATGTTCCGGGCATATTTGAGAAAGAGCGTAAGTTAATTATTATTACTGAAGGTGTCACCTAACTTTATCTGCAAAAATCCGAATCCCACCTCTCACATCCACCTCAAAACAGATCCGTCCTGGTCTCAGGGCTGCTTTATCCATTAGGCAATATAGGCAGTTGCCTAGGGCGGCACATTATTTGAGGGCGGCAAAAATACTGTACAAAAAATATTTGTATATAAAAATTATGGATCTGGCTTCTGTCATTAAAGATTATGAAGCTCTTTCAAATTACGTTACCGCAAGGAAGCCAACAAAATGTGCCCAAATAAAACATATAAAGAAATAAGAAACAGAAAAAGAAAAATTCAATTTGACGATGATGATGACGATGATGAACTAAACTTTTCAGCTAGTGATGAGATGAAAATCCACACATTCTATATTATAATCGACACTCTGAATAAGAGACCTGAATAGACGTTTGGAATCTTATCGACTTATTTACCAACGTTTTCGTGGCAATGAAGAAATTATTAAAGAAGCTGAAAATCTGATACAAAATAAAGACGACCAAGATATATCATTCGTAAATGAATGCATTCGCGTAAAGGGTCATTTGGATACCACAATAAAATCACCAATTGACATATCTTAATATTTAAAAAGAGTTAGTAAAGTCACTGAAGGTGGATATGAGCTATTACCTCCGATTTCGTTGAACCTCCATCGATTTGCATGAAAATTGGTGAGTGGTTAGATGATATCTCAAGGAACAAAGGTGACATGGTGTCAACTTGCTCGAGGGTGGATGCCACCCCTTCTCAGGGGTGAAAAAATATTTTATTAAAAATATCCCCAGAATTCGATAGAGGGACAAATTCTAAGCAAAATTTGTTACATAAAGTTATTAAAATAAATCAAAACTTTTTGAGTCATTAAAGATCAAAGATTTAATTTTTTCGTGAGAAAAATGCATGATTTTAACCGCTTTTTCATAAATAACTCAAAAACTATAAGATTTTAGAAAAAAGTGATTATTACCAAAATTAAAGCTAATAAAAAATGAAATAAACTCCTTACTGGAAAAATCTTTTAATGTTAACTAAAAGTGAGTTATAGGTAATTGAATGTAAATTTTTTCGACGAGTACCCAAATCTAAGTATTCAAGCTTAAATAACGAGAAAATTATGCATTTTATAACATAACCTTATTAAACATTTGTCAAAGTACTTAAAAATATCTATAAAATGGGCCCCCGAACAAGTTGATAGCATTAAAATTTATGCACAAAATATTTTTCAAAATTCCAAAATAGTTATTGTTTTTTTTAAATAACTCCGTTAATTTTTACGATATCAGGCTTGTCTAAAAACTATTTGAAAGTTAATTTTAATGGCTATTAATCCACGTTGATTTTAATCTTTTAAACCCCTTACATTTTTTAAAAATAAAAGGTTAAATGGCCCCGGTTACATTACATGGTTCTCGTAGCAAAATTTAAGCTTTAAACGTTTTTATCTCGGTTATTTTTTACCCGACAGAAATATTAAAAAGGTGAAATATTTGATACAGAAAAAACTAAAATTTGGTTATACATATACATCACTGTTTACGTATATTGAGTATTTGTGGAGTTATTATCAAAAGAAAATGAAAATTACGATAATTTTAAAAATTCTGATTTTTTTAAACTATGTCTTTTTTTCAAAAATATGCATTCTAAACAGGTCAAAATTGTTGAAGTCATTACTTATGCTAACATAAAGAATTCTTCTAAGGATATACGAAATAAATTTTAATTTTTGTGGAAATGGCGTATGTTTTATTTTTCACTTTTTCCTAAAAAGTTCTAAAGGGTTCTCTTATTTTCATCATAACTTGCTTAATTGTGATGCTATTAACTTCTACTGGAACTCATTTGATAGGTACTTTAAAGTACTTTGACAAGTGCTTAGCAGGTATATTTTATAAAATGCATTGTTTTCCCGTTATTTAAGCTTGAATACTTAGATTTGAGTACTCGTTGAAAAAAATATACATTCAATTACCGATAACTCACTTTGAATTAACATTAGTTTAGTTCTTTAAGTAAGGAATGTATTCAGCTTTTTATTATCTTCAATTTTGGTAATAATAACTTTTTTGTAAAAGCTTATAGTTTTTGAGTTATACGTGGAAAAAAGCTTTAAAACATGCATTTCTTTACGAAAAAATAAAATCTTTGATCTTATATAACTCAAAAAGTATTGATTTATATTAATAACTTTATACATATAACAAACTTTGCTTAGAATTTGTCTTTATCGATTTATGGTATTATTAAAAAATAAATTATTTTCACCCCCGAGAAGGGATGGCATCCACCACCACGGTAAAATCGCAAGTTGGCATCATGTCACCTTTATTCCTTGGGGTATACTACTCATCAATTTTCATCAAAATCGATGGAGGTTCAACGGAATCGGAGGAGAAAACCTTCAGTGACTGCATTAAGTGAATTGAAAGATAGTTTCCCTAATTTTGACATTGCTTTGCACATTTATTTGTGCATCCCAGTTGCCAACGTGTCCGCTGAAAGGTCATTTTCGAAAACGTCAAGAATTAAAAATAATTTCACATCAAGTATGACGCAAGAAAGTGTTAACAATTTGTCGATTTTGTCAAGAAAAAAAAATTTTGAAAAGCATTTTTTTGAAAAGAAGTCTCTGATGTGATCGAACTGGAATGACAATTTTTTCTGTTATAGATATATAAACATCGTAATTTAAATCCATTTATAATGTATTCTTATTTAAATAAAAATTTCTGCAATTTTTTTCGCAAAAATGGTACATGTTCGAAGGGCGGCTAATAGAGAATTGCCTAGGGCGTCAATTGACCTAAACGCGGCCCTGCCTGGTCTAATATGTGATATTATGTCAAAAAAAAGTACTGACATTCAAAATCGCTAGTCGCTTCAAGCGACAAGAGAGAACAGTTCATTCTACACAAAAAGTGTTAAATACTAAACATTTCTGTTCAAAATTATTTCAGCTACATTTTGTGTTTGAATTATTTTTTTCTACGGCGTTCATATTCTTGGTAAATCGATGTTTTCCGCCCCCCCCCCCTACGAGGGTAAGTTTTAAGGAGAAGTCCTGGGGTAGGAGCAGCAACCTTTTTTTGCATCTTTTGCTTCTTCGTTTAATTTTTAGAGGTTAAACGGTCTGTACCGTTGAATATACCGGTATAAATTGAATTGTCTTTACAAATGAGCGCCCGTCATGCTATAAACGCTTCATTGACAACAAAAACAAACTTTTAAAATCAAATAAGCCCAAAATACTTATCTGGAGCTGATAGAACAAGGTTTGAACTTGAATTTAGGCACATGGTGAATTCAAAAATAATATGTTTTATTTGTGGTTTTAAACGTTGACTATCGCAACTTTTCATTTTCTTCTTAATTTTAAATTGTTTTTATAACTAAAAAACGATCAAATCTACAGGAAAATTACAAAAACCTTTTTTTGTTCAAAATAATTCAAAAAATATACAAACATTTATCTCGGCCGAAAAAAATTTATTTTTAAAATTTGTTAACAATTCAAAAATGAATGACCATTTTCAATTTCGTTGCAACACGAAACTACAGCCGCATCATTATTACAGTTCAATCAGAGAGTGCATCAAGCACCTCTACCGGTTTCGAAACTTATTAGTCTCTCATCAGGAGGCACATATGCTGCTCTCTCTGACCCAACTAGGACAAAACCCGGCGCGCAGTCACGGATTGCAACGAACGAAATGGCAGGGATGCCCTAGCGGCAACTGCTAACAAAAGACTAAGTTTTCAATCTAATAGCACATAAAGCAACACCAAAAAATGCTACTCTACATCCTACTAGATTGAAAACAATGGGAACCTTTTCTGGTAACACCTCCGAGGCTTCTACATTTGCAAGCCATAACGGATGCTGAGACTAAGGAAGATGAGGGAATTGTACCGGGTGTCCCAATAAGAATGGCTCTCGGCCATATCTCAGGAACCGTTTATAGTAGAGTTTTGAAATAAAAAATTTTATAACAAAAGTTGCCTCAGGAAAAGCCTGGAAATTATTTTCATAATTGTGGGACCACCGCTAGAGGGCGTAATTGAATATCAAAAATTAAAAAATCTAAATTTTACAAAATTTTCCTAATGAAGAGGCACTGGAAATCCGATCGTCGTATTCTTCATAAAATTCTACGCATATTTGATTTGACAAGTTTAGGTCTACCTTTGGAAATAAGAGGTGGGGGTGAGTGGGAACCTTGTTATGAAAAACTGGCTATGAGTCCGGTTCTGCTTAATCAAATTTTGCAAACTTGGCCTTGTTGAAGACAGATCTTTTTCGTCAATGTAAAAGTTATGATTTCGAACCAACTTACTGAGTAATATACCAGCTAGAAGGCGTTATTTAATTTTTTTCAGAAATCTAGTGTTCCTTGGAAAATATTAAATACAAACATGCATTTTTAATAATATATTACAAAATTAGACAAAATTAGCAACAGAATAGCGAAAACCGCATGTTAATACCTTTTTTCTATCTCGAGATATCTTACAAAACGTGTAAATTTAAAAACATAACCGTTACTGTCACCGGTAAACGAAATTCATTAAAAGTAGTGTGCTATAGAAACAACAAAGAAACATTTTCCAGCTGTCAACGTCTATTAGGTCTTTTCAACGCTTCTCATTTGTTTCGAGCCTGGTTCATATCTCGTATATTAATATTATACACGGATTATACGGCATATGACAGAGGCTCGAAACAAATGAGAAGCGTTGAAAAGCCCTATTACAAAGAAATAAAAACAACTATTTAGTGATGACATAAACGTTCAAATTTTTGCCCATCATTTTCGTTGCAAACATTTACTCTTTCAAGAGTAGATTGAACAGCAGTCTCAATTTCTGCTCTCGATATACTTTGAATGGCGTTTAGTATTCTCTGGATAATGTATTCTAGAGTAGTGTATGATGGGCAACAATTTGAATATTTAGGTCGTCACTAAGTAGTTCTTTTTGTTCTGTGTTATATTTAATTTTAATAGTATTGTTAATCTTTATATTGTTGTTTTAATTAATTATATTTTTATACGTTGACATCTGGAAAATGTTATTTTGTTTTCTTCCACAGCATATTACTTTTCATTAACTTAGTTTACCGGTGATAGTAACAGTTATGTATAAAATTTACACGTTTCTCGAGATATCTTGAGATAGAAAAAAGGTATCGACATGCGGTTTTCGCTATTCTATTGCTAATTTTATCTAATTTTATAAAGTATGATTAAAAATGCATACTTGTATTTAATATTTTTCAAAGAAAACTAGATTTCTGAAAAAAATTAAATAACGCCTCCCAGCTGGCTTATTATTTATTAGGATGGTTCAAAATTATCACGCTTACATTGAAGAAAAAGATCTGTCTTCAACAAGACCCAGTTTTCAAAATTTAATTTAGCAGAACCGGACTTACAGCCATTTTTTCATAACAAGGTTCCCACTCACCCCCACCTCTTATTTGCAAAGGTAGAGTTAAACTTGTTAAATCAAATATGCGCAGAATTTGATGAAGAATACAATAATCGGATTTCCAGTGCCCCTTCATTAGGAAAATTTTGTAAAATTTAGATTTTTTTATTTTTGATATTCAACAACCCACAATAGGGATGTTCACTAATTTTTAAATATAGTTAAATTCAATAGACTACAAGGTATATAAAAACGTAACAATCATAAAACTGTTTAAAAATGTATATTTTTTAAGATAAATGAGTTCATAATGTTGATTTTCTTGGAGGCTAGAAAAACGGTACCCTGCAGCGGGGCTACGGTCTGTGACATCAGCAGTCGTAACGTCTTTGATCGACGACTAGTTTTGTATACTTATTTACTCAGTGTATTTGAATGTGCGCAGTTTTTTACGTATTTAATTATTAAAAATAAAGCCAAATAAGTGGTGTTTTGTTCCTGGGTGTGTAAATACATCAAAAAACAGTTCTGACAAGATTTTTATTACCGTTCCAGCCAATTTAAAACAGAAAAAGAAATGGTTTGTTGCAGCTAGAACTTAAAATAACTAACTTAAAGAACTAACTTAATAAAATAAACATTATAGAAGTTTTCCAGAGACTTTCGGCCCTTGGTAATAATGTAATTGTTCTTTCTGCATTTACATTTTTCAAAAATAATTTAGTGAAAAGATTGGTTGAAATGAAAATGTATAATACCCAAGTTCAAAAATATTTTTTACCTTGGAACAGTTGTCAACTCGAAATACGAAACAACCGAAATAAGATCTAGAGTTGAAAAGGACATAGCAACATTTAACAACATGCATGAGAAATATTTTCACCCATTGCGACATAATATCTCTCCCACTAAAAATGCGGCTGCTAAAATGTTATTATTTCCGGTCTTGCTATATGGCGCAGAGGCCTGGACAATAATGGAAACATTAATGAAAAAGCTAGATGCATTCGAGATGTGGGTGTACCCACGTATCCTCAAAATATCCTGGGCGACCCACACCAACGTACAGGTATTGCGTCGAATGGGAAAACAAAAAGAAATCTCTTTTACAATTAAGAAACGAAATCTTAAATAATTCGGTCATATTATGAGGCATGATTAGTGTGACCAACTAGCCCGAAAAATCCGGGACATGGCCCGAATTACGAAGTCGTGTCCCGGCGTCCCGGACAATGGTTCCGGGCCATCCGAATTTTCAACGTTTTGGCAAAATTCCCTTTTGCAATTTTGAATAAGTTATTTTTTTAAGAATTCACATCAAATTGAATTCTTCTCATTTTTACTTAAATTCAATCGGTCGACAAATAATATGATAGTAAGAAGTAATCAACATAAAAATGTTCAGAAACTATTTTCTTGTTGTAGGTATGTTTGACAATTATATTTTTATAGGATTAAGCCACAATTGGTTGTAATCATAATTACATTTTTATATTAACCTAAGGTTATATTTGCATGGAAATCCAACATCAGTTGATTTTCTAATTTTTCGTTTTTGAGGATCACTTTCGGATTTGAAGTCGAAACGTCAAAAACTAACAAAAATATAATTATCATTACAAACAATTGTGGCTTAATCCGCTTAATCCCATCAAAATATCATTTTCAACATAAAAATATTAAATAATCAATTAAAAGATGATATTAAACTTGTATTTAAAAAATGGCCCGATTTTCATTCAAAAGTCCCGGATTTTAGGAATTTTTTTCAGCCTTGTCCCGAATTCGACTGAATTGGAGTTGGTCACACTAGGCATGATAAATATCGTATACTCCAACTGATAACGCAAGGTAAAATAGAGAGCAAACGCGGACCCGGAAGAAAAGACACTCATGACTTAAAAACTTACGCCAATGATTTGGACAAAAATCGATCGAGTTATTCAGAAACGCCACAAATGAAATTAAAATTGCCATGATGATAGCCAACGTCCACAACGGACAAGGCACATGAAGAAGAATAAAAATATTTTTAATACACCTAACCAAGGTAAAGTAATAACCAGCCAATGTAATGTATACAATATGCATGCGTACAATGCATGCATACAACTTTCTCTATTTTTTTTTGTGGAGTATTAAGCATTTATTTTTTTAGCTTAAAGAAGACATGGAAAATTATATGAAATATACACTCAGTAAGGCTGTGGTAGATTTATTTTTTTACAAGATACCAATAAATCATACACCATTGTTACATCTACACTACAGT
Source organism: Diabrotica virgifera virgifera (assembly GCF_917563875.1). Lineage (NCBI taxonomy): Eukaryota > Metazoa > Arthropoda > Insecta > Coleoptera > Chrysomelidae > Diabrotica > Diabrotica virgifera. Next base: position 55,844,537 of record NC_065451.1, read on the forward strand.
CGGTAGTTTATACGAATCGGCTTTCTGAAAACCTTCTTCCATTTTATTTGTTTATGTTTGTAAAACCCAAAATATGTCCTTACAAACAGTCTATCCACTTTAAACTAAACAAATTCACTATAAAACTCCACTTTAACCCTGATAAAACAAGAAGAGAACAAAATAAAATGACCTGAAACGTCAAACAGGTAAACAGTAACACTATGAAAATGGCGCGCGCTTGGGGTATGCAACTAGTGACGTCAGGCCAATAGAGAAGCGTTCTTGAAATTTAAAATAATGCTAGATTTCTAATAAAGATTTTTTATAGAAAGGCTTTTTCAATTTTGTTGAAATTTTGGACACTTATTCCTAGGGTGTTTCTTAATCGTTTTACATGTTTGAAATGACTTTTTAATTTTTTGTGAACATCCCTATTATGACCCACAATTATGAAAATAATTTCCAGGCTTTTCCTGAGGCAACTTTTGTTATAAAATTTTTTATTTCAAAGCTCTACTATAAACGGTTCCTGAGATATGGCCGAGAGCCAATCTTATTGGGACCCCCGGTACAATTTATAATTCACGTCCCATCTGCTCAGCGCCGTAAAGTTCCAACGAGAATGGTACCCTTCGTACTCCAATCAGAGTAAAGATGTAAATCAAAAATGAATAAGGATTTTCAATTTCGTTGCAACACGAAACTACAGCCGCATCATTATTCCAGTTCAATCAGAGTTCAAACCTCTACCGGTTTCGAAACTTATTAGTCTGCGGCTGTAGTTTCGTGTTGCAACGAAATTGAAAATGGTCATTCATTTTTGATTCTCATGTTTACTCTGATTGGAGTACGAAGGGAACAATTCTCGTTGGAACTTTACCGCGCTGAGCAGATGGGACGTGAATTATACATTGTAAAATTCCCTCATCTTCCTTAGTCTCAGGATCCGTTATGGCTTGCAAATGTAGAAGCCTCGGAGGTGTTACCAGAAAAGGTTCCCATTGTTTTCAATCTAGTAGGATGTAGAGTAGCATTTTTTGGTGTTGCTTTATGTGCTATTAGATTGAAAGCTTAGTCTTTTGTTAACAATTGTTTAAATAAACTAGCTCAACTTTTCGCGTGGGCGACCTCTTGCACCTTATTCTGGGGTACCTATCTCATAAAAGTGATTTTGCACAAAATCTCATCCGAATGAACTCGAGCTTTTTGCCTTGTCTAACCGATTAACAGGTCTTGAAGTTTGTGGAGGAGTAAGTGAGTCATGAACATTTAAAACAATAGTTTTTTTCCTCATAGAATACCCGAATTTTTTAAGTTTAGCTGGAGCAAATTGAATAATTGAACATGAACGGCTAAACTGTTACAGATAAGCTGACAAAATATGACATACTTATTAATTAATGACATTATTTGGAATTTCTTGTAACATCAAAACTTGTTATTGACTTAGTGCTTCCTGGTTATATCTTTACGATATCATAATATCATGTTCGATATGTAGCTTGTATATCAATAGTTTCCAAGAAACATCAAAACAACTGTATACCGCACGTCAAAAAAATTCGATAGTGTGGGACATCACTCACTGCAGTTTCCTGTTTGTACGGTGCGGTACCGTTAACTTGAAAATATTATCGAACTGATGATGGTGGTGGCTCCATTCACGGTTACTTTCAATTGTGATATTCGTATAATTGACTCGGTGATAACTCAAGTGAATGGCCCGATTATGGCTAGTGAAAGAGTTCATGTATTATAAAGCGATTATAAGTCTTTGAATAAACACCATTTTATAAATTTTCTACATTAATTGCAAAATAATTGTCAAAGTTAATTTAAATTTGGAAATCTCTCCGAAAAATATTAATTTTTGGCGGATTATTTGATTTATACCGTTCTAATTTAGTTTGTTTAGTTTTGTTAAACTTTTCCTTATTTAGTTTACATTTTGAAAGTGTTCATAAGTTAAACGTTACTTGAAAACTCCTCTATGGAGTCATCTAGTGGAGGCGAACCGCCTGATATTGAGAATTCGATGGATAGTAGCTGTGATTTACAAGATTTAAATGGATTTCTACCCAACCAGCCTCAAAATAAGATAAGTAGTAGTATTAATCTTAACAATATTAATGAAAAACAAAATACTTTAGTAAACTCAGATCAACCAGAAAAAACCAGGCCTGTTTATTTATACGAAAAAATTGATTTAGGACCTTTTTACATTTTCATTGAAAACTCCAGTTTAAATTTTACAGGAAAATTAAACGCTGTTAAAATAGGCGAGATCCTATTTACGTTACATCCAGAAATTGACAATTATATAAAAAAAATTGACTCAATCGGACGCAACCGAGTTAGGGTCTCATTTAAAAATTATAGTAGCGCAAATGCTTTAGTTACTTCCAAATTCCTTATTCAAAAAAATCTGACCGCATACATTCCAAAATTTCAATTGTTTAAACTAGGTGTAGTAAGGGTTATAGATTCAGATATATCGGAAGAATATCTTAAAAATAGAATAAAGGAATTTGATCACCATTGCAAATTCTCGGTTGAGTATGTGAAACGAATAACAAGAAAAATAGTAGCAGATGACAAAGTAATATTTAATCCAACAAAATCAGTTATTGTGTCTTTTAAATGCCAGAATATACCAAAGTATGTAGTAATTAATCATGTCTTACACACTGTTGAAAAATACCAGCAAAAGGTAATTATCTGTTACCACTGCTATAGGTATGGGCACATGAGTAAGCAGTGTAAAAGTAATCCTCGCTGTTTTAAGTGTCATGAATCTCACCTTTCCGATTCTTGTTCTTTATCATCGTTTAACAAAAAATGTCTATCCTGTGAAGGTGAACACTTCACTAATGAATGGGAGATATGCCCAGAATTTGATCGCCAAAAGAAAATAAAACATTATATGTCTGAAAACAGCTTATCTTTTAAGGAAACAATTAAACTCTTTCCTAAGATAACTTATGCATCTATAGCAGCCAATAATTCCTCAATAAATTCTCATCAAACTCCAAATATGAATGCACCATCCTCTTCATATTCCTTTACTCAATTGTCCACGTCTCAAACATCTTCCAATCAGTTCGCTCTACCTTCAGTTTCAAATAGATATACAATAATAAAACCACCAAAATACAAACGACCTATCTCTTCCTCACCAGACCAAGTAACAATGGAACATCAAAAAATAATAAAGTTAAACCCCATGTCCAACAGACCTGGTGGTATTATCACCTCTTCTTCGTATCAATCTACATTTAATCCAGAACAAGGATCTAAAATACATGAACCATCAAAAGAATTAACAGAATTAATATCAAATATAGTTACAAGTATTATCTCTAATATAAATCACAAAAATTTTGAAATTCCAGAAAAATCAGTTCTAGTAAATTCAATTCAATCAGTTTTAAGTTCTCTCTTATATAATAATGAATAGATTGGTAATTTGTCAATGGAATTGTAGATCGGCTAACTCTAATAGAGAAAACCTTATCCACCTATTAGAAGACCAGAAAGTTGATATCGCATTATTATCAGAAACTAGATTTAAACCAGAAAAGTATTATAACTTTCACGGGTACAATATTGTCAGAGACGACCGCTTTTCAGTAACTGTTGGCGGTGGCTCAGCAATTTTAATAAATTCAAACCTATATTACGAGGAAGTCACCATGAAAGTAGATTTAATAAACGTCAATAAAGTAGCAATAAAAATAAAGTTTAAGTCATATACTGTCACATTTATATCTATGTATGTTCCCCCAGGAACCAAGTTATTGTTACAACAATGGAACAATTTCATAACATCTATAGAAAGACCATTTATAATAGGAGGTGACCTTAATGCTCACCACATTGCCTGGGGCCTAGACAACCAAACAGATATGAAAGGTAAAATCTTGATGGACTGTATAGACGATAATAATTTAATATTCAAAAATGATGGCTCTCCTACTTTCTTTAGGAACTTCTCGAAATCGGCAATAGACCTGACCATTTGTACTCCTGACTTAAACCACCTGATCACTTGGAAAACACTTCAAGACCTATTTGGTTCAGACCATACACCTATAAGAGTAGAGTTAGAGGATCAACCAACTCATACATATAATCCATATTCACAAAAGTGGAATTTAAAGAATGTCGACTGGAAATTATATGAACAGTATTCGGAAGATGTATTCTCTCAATTTAAAGATATAAATTCTTATGAACAAATTTTGCACAATATAAATACAACTGCATCCTACTGCATCCCCAAATTTAAAATAAAAAAACCGACTTCCAGAGGAAAATACTGGTGGGATTTAGAATGTGAAGAAGCAGTCAGAAGAAGACAGGAAAGTTTTTGTATATTCAAAGAAAATCCAAACCATGAAAACCTACTTAAGTATAAAAAAGATGATGCACATGTCAAGAAGATCACTAAACAAACTAAAAGAAATAGATGGAGAGATTATGTCGGATCCCTAAATAGGTCCGTCCCTATTAAAGATGTATGGTCAAAAGTTAACCGAATAAAAAATAGAAAAACAAAGAACAAAGTCCCTGTTATTCTGTCGGAAGCTTCGTGGATAGAAGAGTTCCATCAAAATATCACACCGCCGTCTGCAGAATTAGTAATTCCTGATTTACAACTAAATGCTCTGTACGACTATCCAGAACCAATCCGTTTCCTAGTCAAACCATTTTCTGCCACTGAACTAAACTTTGCGTTGAAGAAAAACTCAAATTCAGCACCAGGTGCCGATAATATCCATTACTCGATGCTATCAAATCTTTCAAGAATTGGTAAGGCTGCACTACTAAATATATATAATGAAATTTGGATGCGCCGCATAAAGATTCCTGACGATTGGCACGTTTACACTATTATCCCGGTTTTAAAACCAGGAAAATCATCAAAGAATTGGGATTCTTACCGTCCAATCGGTCTGGCTTCCTGTATACTAAAAACATATGAGAGACTTATTAAAAACCGTCTGGAATTTTGGCTAGAAAAGAACGACCTATTACCAAGAAGTCAGTTTGGTTTTAGAAAAGGTAAATCCACACAAGATAGCCTCTGCCACTTTTTAATAGACATTTATAGTTCCTTTACTTATAAGAAAGCAGTTAGTGCTTTGTTCTTAGATATAAAAGGGGCTTACGACAACGTTAATCTTCACATACTATACGCGAAAATGTTGGAAATAGGAATACCCGAGATAGTAACATGGAACATCATTAACTTATACATTAATCGAGCAGTTCACGTTAGATTAAATGGAGATCAATCTAACTCCCGATACACATCTTTGGGACTACCTCAGGGTAGCATCCTAAGTCCTATATTATATATACTGTATACTGCTGACTTAGAAACTAAACTTCCTCAACACATAAAAATCCTACAGTACGCTGATGATGTTGCGATATATGCAGAAAATAAGTCAATAGATAGATGTAATAACTACCTTAAATCGACATTGAATATTATAAAAAAATGGGCTACCGATAATAACTTAACAATATCAGAGAGTAAATCAACCATTGTTACCTTCACTAAAAAACGATATGTTCCTCAAAGCCATCTACAATTTGATAATACTAGTATTCCTTATAAAACTTCAATAAAATTTCTTGGCGTATTTTTAGACTCCAAATTAAATTGGAAAGAACACACAAATTACATATTACGAAGAATGGAAAATGCAATGAATATCATGAAGACTGTAAGTGTCAGTAACTGGGGAGCTGATCCAAACATATCAATATTACTATACAGAAATTTGATAAGATCAATCTTAGACTATGGATCTATTTTTTATGGCTCAGCATCAAACTCTGTACTCCAAAAAATCGAGAGGATCAAAAATAAGGCACTTAGGTTATGCACTGGTTATCTTCGTAGCACACCTATATTGGTCATGGAATGTGAGCTTAATGAACCTCCACTTTCATTACGCAGGGAATACCTAAGTGAGAAATTTATAGTTAAAACAGCGGTTAACGATAAACTGCTATTAAATAAAATTGTTCATTTAACCACCTCATACCTAACTCATTATTACTGGGAAAAAAAGAAACTGCTTTTAGTTGTGGAAAGCTTCCTCAACGTTTCTAATTCCATTGGCGACATACACCAAATTGAACAAAGCTCGTCTCGAAAGCTAAATTATGAAGATTATTTATCTCCAGTTAACTGTCATTTAAGTAATATTCGTGCGACAGACTTCCTTACTAAAATAGACCACCTTCAGTGTGTACAAAAAAACTGGGGGAGTTATCAGAAATTATATACGGATGGTTCAAAAATGGAAGGAAAAGTTGGATATGCTATATATTACCCACAAAAAAGTATAAAAATAAACAACAGATTACCTGATAAAATGACAATTTTCACAGCTGAACTCATTGCAATCAAAGAAGCATACAAAATATGTATTAATCAAAAAGAACTCAATTATGTTATATTTACAGACTGCCAAAGCATTGTAAAGACATTGAAATACAATGTACATAATTTTGCAGAAAATTATATCATCAGTGACATCATAGCAATGAACAGTGAAGCTTTGAAATCGGGCAAAAATATAATATTGTGTTGGATAAAAGCACACATTGGTATAAAAAACAACGAAATAGTAGATGATCTGGCTAAAAAAGCAACAACGAAGGAATCCACTCTGCATACTTATCAACTTCCTATGGGAGACATAATTTCTATTATGAGATCTATCAAACGGACGAAATGGCAGGAACAATACAATAATTCAGACAAAGGAAATTATTACAAAAAAATCCAGCCTACACTTCCCATCAAGACATGGTTTAATCAAGTTTCCAACAAAGGCTTTATCAAAACTATTTGTCGAATAAGAAGTAATCACTGTCTGACTCCAGTCTACAAAAGAGAAATAGGACTTGTAGATAATGATGAATGTTTATGTGGAGAGCTAGCTGATCTACAACATATGCTATTAGAATGTCCTTTACATTTTATTGAAATATCAAACTTTTTTGCCAATCTAGTTCAAATTAATGTACAATTTCCTTTTAATCTTATATACCTTTTACAATCAAACAATCTAGATGTTTATAAAATTTTGTACAACCATGTTAATTGTTTAAAATTAAAGCTCTGAGAAAAAAAGAAAAAAAAAATTAAAAAAAAAAAAATAATTAAATAAAATAAAAAGTTACTAAGATCTAAACCTCCGCGAGGTTGAATCGGGTTTAGGTCTTAGCGCGATAAAAAAATATACAAAAAAAAAAAAAAAAAAAAAAAAAAAAAAAAAAAAAAAAAAAAAAAAAATAAAAAAAAATAAAAAAAAAATAAAAAATGTAATAAAAAAAATGTTAAAAAATATAATAAAAAAAATAATAAAAAAAACAGAGTAAAAAAAACAGTAGTACTAATAGTTTTAAATTTAGATACTAAGCATATATTTTGTAAAAGAGAGAATTCAAAACACATTGACTGGCCAGTTGGTTGCTTAAACCAGTGCCAATAAAACATAAACACACACACACACATAAATTTTCTATTAAGGATTTTTTATTGTTTGTTACTAAACTAATTATTTATATTAATATACACTAGTGACCAAAATTCTGGAAACAACGAAAATTTTTGTTTTGTTAGTAGCATTCCTTTCTTTAGACGACTTATGTTATTTTACAAGATTATCTATAATTTTATAGCATTGTTGTTGCTTCGACTTATTTTATAACGTTTTTATATAGGTACATTTGTTTTCAATACTTCCACAAAATTTATTACAAATTAATGTCACTGCAGCTGTTTCGGCAGAGTGCCTTTCTTAAATGATTTACTTTACGATGAGATGCTGCGTCTTAAAGTCTCTAACTGAATAGGTTGAGGAGTGAAAAGCTGTTTGTCTCAAGTTGGGCATTCAGAATTATAACTGTATTTTTCAATTTATTAATTTCCATAGATTCTAATAAAGATAGCGTAAGGCCTTTATTATAGGTATTCCCATCTCGGCTCACTATAATCCTTTAGTCCTTTATGATACCCCAGGTACATTTAAAAAAACCCCCAGGTCGGCTCGAAGATTAACAGGTAGGTATTAGTACCCCATTAGTAGGTATACTAATAATTTTATCTTGAAATTACAGATTTATTAGGGAAAATTCCTTATTATCATAGAAAAATATCCTACCCTCAATACCCCTAACCCCAATACCCTCAATATTGTACAGAAATTTTGGGTTCTTTGCGAATTTAAGAAACAGTTTCTCTTGGTTGGATATGTTGGCCGTGGAATCGATTTTGCTACTGATACATATGATAAAACTTGGTTAGATGTTTGAGACTACGCCACTGCTCCTGTAGTCAAAAACAATTATCTCTAGTTGAAGGTACACTAATGTCACTGTTTTTGCACTATGGTTCACAAAGCACAACAGAATACAGAACGATGTTACTAACTCGACACCTCATAGTGGAATCAACTTATCTTTGCATGGTGCATGGAAGCATGGTGAGTTAGCTACCAATATAGGACTTACACTTCGAGCCGAACTTCAAAAAGATATGTTGGAATGTTTTGACATAATCAATGTTGAACTCGAAACTAGATCAGTCCATTCATATGGCTTCATTGTTCGAGGCTGTGCAGACACACACTTTGCTTTTCCACGAACAGTGAACAGTTGAAATTAGCTGTTTCAAAATTTTGTGACTTTTACCATGAAGAGGTATCAGAAGAAGATCTCCTGCTAGAAATACCAAGGCTCAGAAGACTTTTACCAGCGGTCAATATTACAGTTATCTAAATGGTTAGCTGTAGACTTTTTAAAACTCATTGTGGAACGGGGTTTCATGGAATCTATCCCAAACTTAATGGTCACCTTAAAATTGTCTATGACCATTTTTGTATCGGTTGCTTCTTGTGAGAGAAGTTTTAGGAAGCTAAAATCAATCAAGAATTACTGGCGAGAAACAATGACGTCAACAAGACTAAATAACCTCGGTTTATTAACCCTTTGCGGTCGTTGTCTATGGGCAAAATCACTAATAATATACAGGGTGTCCCGAAAAGATTGTTCATAAATTATACCACAGATTCTCGGGTCTGTTGATCCCAGTCAAAACTGACTTTTCGAGATGCAAAAAAGTGACAACGACCGCAAAGGGTTAACTATCGAATATAAAGCAACACAAAACATAAATATAGGAAATGTGATTTTCAGTGTTTGTTGCTAGTAAAGCTAATACACCTGGATCCCGCGTATGTACCAAAAAAAAGTTGATTAATAAGAAGATAAAAATTTGTTAATAGCTTAACGGTGTCTAGTCGGACAAACTTTGATGCATGGCAACACTGGAACAGTGAAAGTTTTAATTGTGGAACAGTTTAAAAATTTGGAACACCAGACTGCGAAAACGTTCCATGTATTTTGTCGGACAGAACTTCCAATTTATTTGTTACCATTTCATTAAACTCTCATTTTTAAAAATCAGACTGGTGTTTATCACAAACTGGGCATTTTAATGAGTGGAACCCGAAGAACATGTCAAATGACAGGAATCATATTGGTTAGTGATATCAGGCTGATTTTTGCATGAGAGTTGAAGGAAGGGGTAACAAATCAAGTGGATGTTTTGTCCGACAAAATATATGGAACGTTTTCGTAGTCTGACGCTCCAAATTTTTAACCTGTTCCACAATTAAATCTTCCCCTGTTTCAGTGTTCCCGTACATCAAAGTTTGTCTGACCAGACACCATTAAGCTATTAACAAATTTTCAGTTTGCTATCAATCAACTTTTTTGTGGTACGCGGGATTCAGGCCTATAAAACAAAATATTTTAATTCATTCACATAATGTAAACCAAAAAAGTAAATGAACTGTTATATAGAACTGCCGGGAACTAGATAGTGGTAGCTCAAGATAGGGAGATATAGAGAAACATAGAGGAGGCCTATGTTCAGCAGTGGACGATTACGTCTAGATTATGATGATGATGATATACTATTTACTCCAGTTTCGTTAACTATAATTCTTAATTTTTTCAATATTCAAAACATACTTTTATCGGATTTTCGTTGATTTTAACAACCTTTATTTTTAGGATTTGGGGTGACACCATCGATTACCGCCCCGGGTGTCACCCACGCTAGCTACGCTGCTCTTTCGGCTCTTATTGTTCTTAATGCATTTACTTAAGTTGTTGCTAGTTCTGAAAGTTGGTGTTATTCCTTTTTTATGTATTTCTCTATTTTTGTTGATTTGCCTGTATATGTGATAGAGCAGAAGGTACTGGGTTTTTTCTGTGGTAGTATATCGACTAATTTCCGGGCTACTAATTTATGTTGGGTAGGATGGGATGATAAATTGTGTATAGTTGTGCCAGTATTGGTAGGTTTATGAAATACGGAGAACTCATGTTTGTTTTATAGTCTGGTAATTGTTATATCTAGAAAGTTTATGGACTGGTTCTCTTCCGTTTCTATTTTAAACTCAATATTACTATGGAGTGAATTAATGTAGGTATGATAGAAATTGGTCAAGTTGCCTGTTAGTTCTTGTAAAGCACACTAGTATATCATCCACGTATCTCTATCAATATAAGAACTGTTTAAATACGAGATGTTTTGAAATCGTTGTTTCTAGTTGGTTCATAAAAATATGTGACAGCAATGGGCTTAGAGTTTAGAGGATTGACCATGAGTCCTGCACTGTTGTTTATGTATATTTGATTATTGAATTTAACCTAGTCCTGATTTATGCAAATTTCAAGAAGGTGTAAAATTTCAGACGTAATGATCGGTAATATGATGATTTGTAATATTATGGTCTAAAACAGCGGTTCTCAATCTGTGGTACATGTACCACTGGTGGTACATTTCGTTTTTTGAGGTGGTACACATAACGCAAAAACTGCCAAAATCAGCACCACTATTATAGTTAATTAGATGACCTAGTTAGATATGTATTTCAGTTAGGTGGTACCAAAAATAATAAAAAGTATTTGGTGGTACATGACACAAAAAGATTGAGAACCGCTGGTCTAAAAGATTATTAACTAGAACAAAGGTTTATGTAAAAGGAATACTGGGAAAACATTTTTTGCGTCAAATGAAATTAGTTGGGGGTTGTTGGTTAATTGAAAAAGTTGTATTTTATTAACTAGTTCCAGTGTGTTTTTTACGGTGAAATTAGGTGAAAATTTAGTGTATTCTACAATAATATTTAACAGTTCCTTTGAAATTTTATATGACGGAACTGTATAAAAAGAAACTACAGATCTTATTGGGTGGTCAGGTTTATGTAGTTTAATAAAAGAGTATAATTTAGGAGGTATAATATGACGGAACTGTATAAAAAGACACTACAGATATTATTGGGTGGTCAGGTTTATGTAGTTTAATAAAAGAGTATAATTTAGGAGGTTGTGAGTTCATAATCTTAAGGTACTTCTGTGCCGTAGGATTCACCGTAAAAAACACACCAGAACTCGTTAATAAAATACAACATTTTCAATTACCCAACAACTCTAGACTAATTTCATTTGACGTAAAAAATCTTTTTCCTAGTATTCCTCCTACACAAACCTTTGTTCTAGTTAAAAATCTTTTTACACCATAATTTTAAAAATCCAATCAATAAATCTGAAATTTTACACCTTCTAAAATTTGCATAAATCAGGACTACTTTGAATTCAATAATCAAATATACACATACTGGACAGGACTTATCATTTTTATGAACCATCTAGAAACAACGATTTTAAAAAGAAGAAATTCATATTCACTATTTTTTTAACAACAATAATTATTAATTTAATTTACTTTCAGAATAATCTTTTTTTTGCGTTAATTTGTTTAATTAAGGGACTGCAACCTAGCGTATAATAAGATTTTTGATTTTGGTATGTGCCTATATTTCTAATGTCTTAAAAATACATTTTTTAAAGTTTATTATTGTTTTTAGTAATGATTTAACGTTTTTAACTACTTATGTTACAATTTTCCTCATACAGCTCCCGATTCTGAGTAACGAGACATTAGTATCTTTCTTCTATATGATTGGATAATTACTATCTGAAGTCACCCTTGGTCCACGTGAGGATAATTCGTTCTGATCTTCCCTTTTTAGCCGCTATGACTTTTCTGCAATTCGATCGTTATACTATATATAATTAAAAAAACATTGTAATATTAATGTTAATGTAAAAAAACATTGTAAATAATTGAGATTTCTGAATTGTGTTGAGTACCAGGGCCGTGCCTTGCTATGATGCGGTGAGGCAGTCGCATCAGGCGACATCACAAGGGGGCGGCATAATCAGTAAAAGCAAAATACAAATTGAACCACAGGGCCAAGTGTCAGCCGAAAGTGTAAATATTATATTATACATACAACGCTAATATTTTTCTATAAGTTCTTTGTTATTCCGACATTGAGGTAGTACCTATTCGATTGATGGATTTATGTTTTTACAGCCATGTTTTGTCTAAGCGAAAAAATGAAAAGTTGCAGACAATCTGGCTATGACCAAATGAAAATTACCGCAAATGAAATTGTAGAAAGTCTTGATATAAGTTGATATCTTGATTTAAGTTGATTACGAAAAGTCTGGAAACAGTGGACGATAAATTTAAAATAAATTTTTTCATCTATATTTTAGACATCGTCTTAATAATTTGATTGATCGATTTTCGCTTCTAGAAACTCATAAAAATTTAAATTTTTGATAGATTTTATTACGGTTTTAAATTGATGGAAATAGATGATACCACACTAGAAAAATGTTGTATGAATCTTCATTCAATACTTTCAATAGAAAAAGAATCGATATAGAGTCAAATGATCTTCTAGAAGAATTTCGTGATATATCCCAAATGATACCATACTCCATGAAATCTTTGGAAGTTATGAACTATGTATTTGTGCCAAAATAACGTAATTTCTTTATACCTAAATGTAGTTGTATCTTGTATCACTAAGAATTTAATTAACACTCCCTGTCTCGGTAGCTAGTGGGGAAAGAAGGTTTTCAAAATTAAAAATTATTAAAAACTTTTTACGAAGCTCCATAAGACAAACAAAACTAAAAAATTTAGCACTCATTTCAATAGAGTTCTCAGTAGCTGCTACTTTAGACTACGACTACACCAATCTGATTGACGATTTTGCCAAAATTAAAGTCAGAAGGGTAAAATTGTAATTTTTGTAAATGTTGCTTTTTGTAAAAGTTTTGGTTCATTTTGTGTTTCATTTAATAAAAATAAAGGTTAAGTTTCAATAATATTTAAGGGCGTAGGCGCAACATTTCGACTCCAATGCTTTTTAAATGATTCATTTTTTTCGAATCCTGAGAAAACCAATAAATATTTTTGAAAAATTTAAACGCAGAATGAAAGACTACATTATTACCGAGGGCTGAAAGTCCCTTAATAAACAAAAAGTTTCTTTTGAATCAGATGTTTGAAAATAAAAATCACACGTAATGTTCACACAATTTTCTCTTTTTTTTGTCACCTCTGTAACTTATTAAAATAAACATTATAGAAGTTTTCAGGGACTTTCGGTCTTTCGGTCCCCGGTAATAATGTATAATCTTTCATTCTGCGTTTAAATTTTTCAAATTAGTTTTCTCAGGATTCGAAAAAAAAATGAATGCATTTAAAAAGCATTGGAGCCGAAATTTTGCGCCTATCCACTTTAGGGGGTGCATTTCGAAGACTTGCATCATATTGAATAGATGTACCGCACGTCTCTGTTTAGCACTGTAACCCCTAACATTTTAAATCTATTTTTTTTCATCAACGAAAAAACTTTCGGTATAATTTAAATTGCAAGATTAAAAGCAACTTTTGGAATGACGTTTGTAATCATAATATCGATTCCTTGGTGCTCAAATATTCCTTATATATTCGTCGTCAATCCTTGAAAATAAATCCTTTGGAAATATGCCCACAACCTTCTAACGTATGCCAAACAAGGCATGTCTTACACGAGCCATATCAGAAAGGAAACTTTGCGTGTGTAAAGATGATACTTGATGAATATAAATAAGGGAAGTGGATTTTTTAAAAGATTTATTTCATAAGTAGACGTCTTGCTCACGAAATGCTGAACGAAAGCATGCAAAATCTAGATTACAGAATTTATTTAGTTAGTGGGTGTATTTACAGATATACTACGTTAAATACGGGGGTAATTCGTAAAAAAAGCAGCACTTGCGGAGTGCTACTTATACATTTGATTCGATTCTATTCGTTTCGATTCTATGTGATTCGATCCGATTTATTTTATTTAAATTTGATCTAATTTGATTAATTTTATTTCACTGTATTTCATTTTATTCAATTATATTTAATTTTATTTAATTTTACGAATTTTATTTGATTTTAAATAATTTTGTTCATTTATATTCAGTTGTTATAATTTTACTTTATTTCATGTTATTTAAATTGATCTAATGTTCATCATTCTCTTTGCCTTATCCCTATGCGGGGTCGGCTTCCCTAATTGCATTTCTCCACACAATTCTATCTTGGGTCATATGTCATATCAATGTCAATCCCCTTTACCAACATGTCCTGCCTTATCGTCTCCCCCCAGGTCTTCTTTGGTCTTCCACTCCTACTCCTTCCAGGAATCTGCACTTCACCTATTCTTCGTATTGGGTGATTAACGTCTCAACGTTGAACATGACCAAACCATCTTAACCTATGCTCTCTCATTTTGGCATCAATTGGTGCCACACCTAGACTTCCCCTAATATACTTATTTCTAATTTTATCCTTCTTTGTCACTCCACTCATCCATCTAAGCATTCTCATTTCCGCCACATGCATTCGTTGTTCCTCTTTTTTCTTCACTGCCCAACATTCAGTTCCGTACATCATAGCCGGTCTTACGGCTGTTTCATAGAATTTCCCCTTCAGCTTCATTGGAATTTTTCTGTCACACAACACACCACTCGCTTCTTTCCACTTCATCCATACAGCCCTAATTCTACTGCATGCATCTCCATCTATTTCTCCATTACTCTGTAATACCGATCCCAGGCACTTAAAACTATTGCTTTTAACAATCAGTTCACCATCCAAAGATACCATTTTATTTGTAGTAACTCCATCTTTAAATGAACATTCCAAATACTCCGTTTTTGTCCTACTAAGTTTTAAACCTTTTTCCTCCAGAGCTTGCCTCCACTGTTCCAGTTTTTGTTCTAAGTCTCTTTCACTATTTCCTACTAACACATCATCAGCATACATTAAGCACCATGGAATGTTCCCCTGTAGTTTCGCTGTTATCTGATCCAAAACTAATGAGAATAAATACGGACTAAGCACAGAGCCTTGGTGCAATCCTACTTTCACACGAAATTTATCACTCTCTCCCACACCTGTCCTAACACTAGTCGTTACTCCCTCATACATATCCCTCACATTCTTTACATATTCACCAGAGACTCCTTTCTTATTGAGTGCCCACCACAGAATCTCTCGAGGAACTCTATCATATGCTTTCTCAAGATCAATGAATGAATACCATATGAGCGTTTGTTTCTTTACTCCTGTATTTTTTCATCAACTGCCTTATAATGAAAATTACATCTGTTGTTGATCTGCCCAGCATGAAGCCAAATTGATTCTCGGATATTTCGGTCTCTTCACGTATCCGTCCATCAATTACTCTTTCTCATATTTTCATGGTGTGGCTAAGCAGTTTTATAGCCCTGTAGTTTGTACATTGTTGTATATCTCCCTTGTTTTCGTAAACAGGTACCAGTATACTGCTTCTCCATTCGTCTGGCATTTGTCCAACTTCCATAATTCTATTAAATAGACCTGCTAGCCACCTTGTTCCTGTCTCTCCCAATGCTCTCCATACTTCCCCAGGAATATCATCTGGTCCTACCGTTTCATAAATTGATCTAATGTTATTTGATTTAAATAATTTTATTTTTTCTTCTTGCAGTACCGTCTCTTACCGGAGGTTGGCTACCATCACAGCAATCTTAACTTTGTTGGCTGCAGCTCTGAACAACTGTATTGAACTGCACCCATACCACTCCCTTAAATTTCGCAACCAGGAAATCCTCCTACGTCCCACATTTCTCTTTTCCGAGATTTTTCCTTGGATTATGAGTCTTAGCAGAGAGTACTTTTCTCCTCTCAATATGTGGCCTAGATACTCCAGTTTTTTCGTTTTTATGGTTTTTATGACTTCGCATTCCTTCCCCATCTTCAGCAAAACATCTTGATTTGTTACTCTTTCTGTCCATGGTATTTTCCACATTCTCCTGTAACACCACATCTCGAATGCCTCAATGTTTTTAAAAATTTTTATTTAAATTTTTTTAATTTTGGATCATTTAGAAATATGTATGCCCACAACCTTCTAACGTATGCCAACAAGGCATGTGTAACACGAGCCATAGGTGTCAGAAAGGAAACTTTGCGTGGGTAGATGATACTTGATGAATATAATTAAGGGAAGTGGATTTTTTAAAAGATTTATTTTATAAGTAGACGCCTTGCTCACGAAATGCTGAACCAAAGCACAGTATAAAGAGGGACATTAAAACCTCTTCTATGTCGGCACTTTGATCTCAAGAAGTAATACCGGCAGTACGCAATTGGTAATTCACCAGTGGTGGATGCGGGTTTCCCTGTTAAAACCCGTACGTTTCTACGCGACTAGCAATTAGCAATGCAAGAGTGGTGGTCTAGCGACTGGGAACCTTGCGCGGTTGCCATGCGCGTTGAAAGATTTTACTTCCAATTTTTGGGAGAGTAGTTCTACGTCCCCCTTTATACTGTGACCAAAGCATGAAACATCTAGATTATGGGATTTATTTAGTTAGTGAGTGTATTTGTAGACGTAGTAACACCCTTATTTATTATTGTGTGTTATTTCCTGACCGTCAATTTTTAAATATTATTTAAAATACAGGGGACCCTACTGTGAGCCTTAAAAAACCCTTTTTAATACTTTTTGAAGATTTTTTTCTCAGGTCCCTCTTCACCAAAATTTAGAAGTCGTCATTTTTTAGCTCTCGACGCCTACTTTTCATTTGAATTTTTCAACTTATCAAAAAATATTAACGCGACTTCTGTCAACAATTACATAAGCCTACTTTTTACCAAAACGCAGTGTGACGCAGTACGAAGTAACTTTGACATGCAAAGTTTATTTCGTGCTTTACAACTTTCGCGATACGGGCCTTTGAAAAGTGCCCTTTTCACAAAAAATGCTTTTTTGCATTTCTAAAGAGATGGATTTTTTCCCATTTACTCCCACTTTTTAACGATAAGGTTATTTATTTTCTGGCTATATTAAAGAAAGCTATTAAGTTCCACAATATTGCATAAAATAAGAACAGTAATAAGATTGCAGCTGTTGCTTTTATACATACATATTTTTTTGTTATTT
Source organism: Diabrotica virgifera virgifera (assembly GCF_917563875.1). NCBI lineage: Eukaryota > Metazoa > Arthropoda > Insecta > Coleoptera > Chrysomelidae > Diabrotica > Diabrotica virgifera. The sequence goes on from NC_065451.1 coordinate 55,861,945, forward strand.
GCATAAGATGGCAGTTATACAATTTATAAAACCAAAACATTCAATAATAATACTCATCTATCACTACAATATCTCTTCAAACTGGTTTTTGTCATTGTTTATGCACAAATTAAATACTGCCTTGGATGAGAAAAAGAAATCCGCATTTTGATTTTCGTCATTTTGTTTAATAAAGTATATTCCACGAATTTGCAAGTGTTTTGAAACTATTAGGAAAATTTGCTGAAAATGGAATGGATCTTCTTCTGTAAAAAAAATCGCATGTGCTGCGACGATTTTCTCCCTTTGCCATTTTACGAATAATAGGGATGTTCACAAAAAATTAAAAAGTCATTTCAAACATGTAAAACAATTAAGAAACACCCTAGGAATAATTGTCCAAAATTTCAACAAAATTGAAAAAGCCTTTCTATAAAAAATCTTTATTAGAAATCTAGCATTATTTTAAATTTCAAGAACGCTTCTCTATTGGCCTGACGTCACTAGTTGCATACCCCAAGCGCGCGCCATTCTCATAGTGTTACTGTTTACCTGTTTGACGTTTCAGGTCATTTTATTTTGTTCTCTTCTTGTTTTATCAGGGTTAAAGTGGAGTTTTATAGTGAATTTGTTTAGTTTAAAGTGGATAGACTGTTTGTAAGGACATATTTTGGGTTTTACAAAAATAAACAAATAAAATGGAAGAAGGTTTTCAGAAAGCCGATTCGTATAAACTACCGACTGTAGTGTAGATGTAACAATGGTGTATGATTTATTGGCATCTTGTAAAAAAATAAATCTACCACAGCTTTACTGAGTGTATATTCCATATAATTTTCCATGTCTTCTTTAAGCTAAAAAAATAAATTCTTAATACTCCACAAAAAAAATAGAGAAAGTTGTATGCATGCATTGTACGCATGCATATTGTATACATACATTGGCTGGGTATTACTTTACCTTGGTTAGGTGTATTAAAAATATTTTTATTCTTCTTCATGTGCCTTGTCCGTTGTGGACGTTGGCTATCATCATGGCAATTTTAATTTCATTTGAGGCGTTTCTGAATAACTCGATCGATTTTTGTCCAAATCATTGGCGTAAGTTTTTAAGTCATGAGTGTCTTTTCTTCCGGGTCCGCGTTTGCTCTCTATTTTACCTTGCGTTATCAGTTGGAGTATACGATATTTATCATGCCTCATGATATGACCGAAATATTTAAGATTTCGTTTCTTAATTGTAAAAGAGATTTCCTTTTGTTTTCCCATTCGACGCAATACCTGTACGTTGGTGTGGGTCGCCCAGGATATTTTGAGGATACGTGGGTACACCCACATCTCGAATGCCTCTAGCTTTTTCATTAATGTTTCCATTATTGTCCAGGCCTCTGCGCCATTTAGCAAGACCGGAAATAATAACAGTTTAGCAGCCGCATTTTTAGTGGGAGAGATATTATGTCGCAATGGGTGAAAATATTTCTCATGCATGTTGTTAAATGTTGCTATGTCCTTTTCAACTCTAGATCTTATTTCGGTTGTTTCGTATTTCGAGTTGACAACTGTTCCAAGGTAAAAAATATTTTTGAACTTGGGTATTATACATTTTCATTTCAACCAATCTTTTCACTAAATTATTAATGATTTTAATATAATATAACGTCATACCTACATCCACATGTAGTTATTTCAAGGTTTACTTTTACTGTATGTATTATTAGAATCCCGTTTTTAGGAATATCCCAGTTTAAGGAATACAAATTTGAGGTCCCGAAACTTTTTCATTTACTCTTTAAGGGGGTAGGTGCAAAATCTTAGTCCAATGCTATTTAAATTCATTCATTTTTTTCGAATCCTGAGAAAACTAATAAGTAGGTATTTTTGAAAAATGTAAATGCAGAAAGAACAATTACATTATTACCAAGGGCCGAAAGTCTCTGGAAAACTTCTATAATGTTTATTTTATTAAGTTAGTTCTTTAAGTTAGTTATTTTAAGTTCTAGCTGCAACAAACCATTTCTTTTTCTGTTTTAAATTGGCTGGAACGGTAATAAAAATCTTGTCAGAACTGTTTTTTGATGTATTTACACACCCAGGAACAAAACACCACTTATTTGGCTTTATTTTTAATAATTAAATACGTAAAAAACTGCGCACATTCAAATACACTGAGTAAATAAGTATACAAAACTAGTCGTCGATCAAAGACGTTACGACTGCTGACGTCACAGACCGTAGCCTCGCTGCAGGGTACCGTTTTTCTAGCCTCCAAGAAAATCAACATTATGAACTCATTTATCTTAAAAAATATACATTTTTAAACAGTTTTATGATTGTTACGTTTTTATATACCTTGTAATCTATTGAATTTAACTATATTTAAAAATTAGTGAACATCCCTATTGATAGAGGAGTGTATTCTATTTTTAAAAATTTTGGCGTAAAGGCTATTGGTGCCCAAGGGTGTTAATTATGATCTACACATGTAATTTTAAGGGCATGGGCGCAAAATGTCGTCTGTTAAAATGTTCAATGTGTTTTAAATGTATTTTTTTTTCGAATCCTGAGAAAACTACAAATGTTTTTGAAAAATTTAAACGCAGAATAAAAGATTACACTATTACTGAGGGCGGAAAGTCCCTGAAAACTTCTATAATGTTTATTTTAATAAGTTACAGGGGTGAAAATAAAAGAGAAAATTCAGTGTGATTTTTAATTTCAAATATTTCATTCAAGCGAATTTTGATTCTATATCCTTCACATAATAGTGAAAAGGAAAGAGAACACGGTTAGTACCCCATGTTAATGTGCAATTAATAAAAATATTTATTTTTTGAAAATCTGTCGAACCCAGAGTAACGACGGTGCATCACCAGTGTGGGCGGTGGTGAAATTTTATTAAATTGGTTAACTAATACAATGATAAAACTCTCAACACAACATGATTAGACTACTGCATAGTAAAATTACCACGGCACTGATCATATCAGCGCCCTAGGTCCGTCGGAAGGTTAGACGCTCTAGTACCTACCTGTATGTTAATTTCCTTTGGACCGTGTCATTTTACCGACAATTCACCGGAAAAACGTGCCGCTCCACAGGGGCCATAAATTCGGGTTTGGTTTTAGCTTAAGGATCATAAATAACAAATTTTGAGAGAAATTTCAATATCATGTTGCGCTAATTCCCGTTTTCAGTTTTTATCTTTTTCTGTTAAAAAGAAAGACCGAGCTTTCTGAAAGCTCATGAAATAAAGACATAAAAACAGAAAAAGATAAAAACTGAAGACGGGATTCAACGCAACGTGAAATAGCGAAATTTCTCTCAAAATTTGTTATTTATTATCCTTAAGCTAATCATCATCATTCTCTTTGCCTTATCCCTATGCGGGGTCGGCTTCCATAATTGCATTTCTCCACACAATTCTATCTTGGGCCATATCAATGTTAATCCCCTTTACCAACATGTGCTGCCTTATCGTCTCCCTCTTCTTTGGTCTTCCTCTTCTACTCCTTCCAGGAATCTGCACTTCAGCTATTCTTCGTATTGGGTGGTTAACGTCTCAACGTTGAACATGACCAAACCATCTTAACCTATGCTCTCTCATTTTGGCATCAATTGGTGCCACACCTAGACTTCCCCTAATATACTCATTTCTAATTTTATCCTTCTTTGTCACTCCACTCATCCATCTAAGCATTCTCATTTCCGCCACATGCATTCGCTGTTCCTCTTTCTTTTTCACTGCCCAACATTCAGTTCCGTACATGATAGCTGGTCTTATGGCTGTTTTATAGAATTTTCCCTTCAGCTTCATTGGAATTTTTCTGTCACACAACACACCACTCGCTTCTTTCCACTTCATCCATCCAGCCCTAATTCTACTGCATGCATCTCCATCTATTTCTCCATTACTCTGTAATACCGATCCTAGGTACTTAAAACTATTGCTTTTTACAATCATTTCACCATCCAAAGATACCATTTTATTTGTAGTAGCTCCATCTTTAAATGAACATTCCAAATACTCTGTTTTTGTCCTACTAAGTTTTAACCCTTTTTCCTCCACAGCTTGTCTCCACTGTTCCAGTTTTTGTTCTAAGTCTCTTTCACTATTTCCTACTAACACGACATCATCAGCATACATTAAGCACCATGGAATGTTACCCTGTATTTTCGCTGTTATCTGGTCCAAAACTAATAAGAATAAATACGGACTAAGCACAGAACCTTGATGCAATCCTACTTTCACATGAAATTTATCAGTCTCTCCCACACCTGTCCTAACACTAGTCGTTACTCCCTCATACATATCCCTCACAATCTTTACATATTCACCAGGGACTCCTTTCTTATTGAGTGCCCACCACAGAATCTCTCGAGGAACTCTATCATATGCTTTCTCAAGATCAATGAATACCATATGAGCGTTTGTTTCTTTACTCCTGTATTTTTCCATCAACTGCCTTATAATGAAAATTGCATTTGTTGTTGATCTACCCTGCATAAAGCCAAATTGATTCTCGGATATTTCGGTCTCTTCACGTATCCGTCTATCAATTACTCTTTCCCATATTTTCATGGTGTGGCTAAGCAGTTTTATAGCCCTGTAGTTTGTACATTGTTGTATATCTCCCTTGTTTTTGTAAACAGGTACCAGTATACTGCTTCTCCATTCGTCTGGCATTTGTCCAACTTCCATAATTCTATTAAATAGACCTGCTAGCCACCTTGTTCCTGTCTCTCTCAATGCTCTCCATACTTCCCCAGGAATATCATCTGGTCCTACCACATTTTCTTTCTTTATTTTTTGAAGCACTTGTGCCACTTCCTCGTTGGTTATTTTGGTAACCATTGCTGCTACTGTCTCCGTTGACTCTACAGGCTGTCTGTCAAATTCTTCATTTAATAAGCTGTCAAAGTACTTTCTCCATCTCTTTTTGACATCCCTTTCGTGAACTAGTATTTTATTATTTTCATCTCGGATACATCTAATCTGATTAAAATCTTTTGCTTTCTTTGCTCTCTGTTTGGCTATTTTATATATTTTCGTTTCGCCTTCCCTGGTATCAAGTTGATCGTATAGGTTTGAATACGCTTCTGCTTTAGCTTTTGCTACTTTCGCTTCCTTTTTGGCGACCATATAGTTTTGAAGATCTATGTCGGATCTGGTTTCTTGCCACTTTTTATATAATTTTCTCTTCTCTTTTATTTTTCCTTGTACTTCATTTGACCACCACCAAGTCTCTTTATCCTCAACTTCTTTCCTGACGTTTTCCCAAGTATTTCAATAGCCGTCTCTCTAATAATATTGGCCATTTTTCTCCAAATTGTGTTAGGGCTTCCTTTTATGTTCCAACATATTTTTTCTACTATTCTTTCCCTGAATAGACCTTCCTTCTCATCTTTTAGCATCCACCACTTGATTTTTTGTGGTCCTCTCCGATATTTTTGTTTAGTTTCGCTTTTTACTTCGATGTCCAGAACAAGCAGCTTATGTTGTTGGCTTACTGTCTCACTAACTATTACCTTGCAGTCCTTGCATTCACGTATGTCTTCTTTCCTTATCATGAAGTAGTCTATTTGGGATTGATGTTGTCCACTTTTGTAGGTAATAAGTTGAGTTTCTCTCTTTTTAAAGAATGTGTTAACAATCGCCATATCCAATGCTGTTGCTAATTCTAGCATGTCATCTCCAGCTTCATTTCTAGTTCCAAAGCCTAATCCCCCATGTATTGTTTCATATCCTGTCTTGGCTTGGCCCACATGTGCATTGAAATCACCTCCTATTATAACTTTCTCCTCCGCTGGAATATCACTCAGTACGTCTCCTAATTGATCATAGAAAGCTCTTCTTTCATTCTCACCCAGACCTGTTTGAGGAGCATACACACACACAACATTCAATACCTCTTTATCAATTACAAATTTCACTGACATCATTCTATCACTCGTTCTTACAACTTCTACTACGTTATCTTTCATTTTCATCCTTAAGCTAATATCGAACCCTAATTTATGGCCGCTGAGGAACGGCACGTTTTTTCCCGTGAATTGTCGGCAAAATAACACGGTTCAAACGAATTTAACATACAGGTACTAAATCGTCCACCCTTCCGATGCGCGACGGAGTTAGGGCGTTGATACGATCAGTGCCGTGGTAATTTTACTATGTAGTGGTCTAACGACGACGTTGTGTTTTAATTTTTATCATTGTGTGAATTAACCAACCTACTAATATTTTTAATGCCAATACTGGCGGTGTACCTTGATATATTCTTGGAGACATGATGGTCCGACCGATTTTAGCACAAAGTAAGCAAATATTTATTAATTTTACAGTACTTTGGGCGCCAACTCTTTCCTTTTCACTATTATACATTTATTTTCTATCTCTCTTTCTTCTTCTTCATGTTCTATCTCCTCTAAGAAGGTCGGTAACCATCATGGCAACTTGTAGTTTCCATACCGCTGCTCTAAAGAGATCATAGACGTGCAGTTAAACTAAGCTCTCAAATTGTTTAACCAGGAGATACGTCTCCTTACAAAACTCCTACCCTGTATTCTTCCTTGTATTATTAACATCAACAAGTTATAACGCTATCCCCTCATGACATGTTATAGATATTGCAGTTTTCTAACTTTAATTGTATTTAAAACCTCTTTCTTTTCCCATTCTTCTCGACATTCGTGACTTTCACATCTCGACGTTCGTGACTCTATCCACCCAACTTATTCTTAATATCCTTCTGTAGGGCCATAACTCGAAGGCTTCTAATCTGTCCGAAACAACTTTCTGTAATGTCCAAGCCTCCAACCCATAAAATAATACGGAGAACACGTAGCATCTCAAAGTCTTATCCTTGAAGAAATTGTAATACCCCTGCTACAAAATACTTTTTTCAGTTTGTTGAAAGCATTTCTTGCTTGTCTCTCTTGCCTATCTCTCATTGCCGACGCGACGTTTGAATAGGGAACTTGCATTTTTTTTATTAGATAATAATGTTCAGTTTTGTTTAAAAATGAGATTTCCAAAATTTCACGCTTCAAAAACTCGTAATAACTTAGAAATACATATTTAAAGTCTTCTGCAGTATAAAATAGTTCAAACGGACCGTGACGTCACATAGTTTTGCATTAGTTTTGATTATGGTTATATTTCGCTGTGTCTAGGTACACGCTAACGTGTACGAAAATAACAAAGTTAGGTAGACGCGAATTGAACTTCATCAAGCCAGTGACATCATTATTTAGCTTGCGCAGTGACTATATATTTTGGTACATGCTATTTTGATATGTTTAGTGTTCGTTTAATAGAAAAATATTTGTTAAGGGAAGGGAAGCAGAACTATTCAGATGTTTCAAACTTAATTGTAATAAATCAATGTATATATATATATATATACCTGTTATATATATATATATATATATATATATATGATTATTAATATATATATATATATATATATATATATATATATATATATATATATATATATAAAGCAGTTAGGTAATATTGACTGACACTATGTAAAATCTTGTTAATTTTGAGGTTGCAGTCATAAATTTCAGGGGGCAGGATAAGTAAAACTCTTAGTTATTATCAAGCTTTCGCAAAATTTATTTGCTTCTTCAAGATATGCTAAAAAAGTTTTAGTAAATACAACGAAATTAAGATGATAAAAAATATTGTACATAAAAAGCATAAAAAACTTACAACGTGAGGTTAATCCATTAATTTAATGGATTAACCTCACGTTGTAAGTTTTTTATGCTTTTTATGTACAATATTTTTTATCATCTTAATTTCGTTGTATTTACTAAAACTTTTTTAGCATATCTTGAAGAAGCAAATAAATTTTGCGAAAGCTTGATAATAACTAAGAGTTTTACTTATCCTGCCCCCTGAAATTTATGACTGCAACCTCAAAATTAACAAGATTTTATATATATATATATATATATATATATATATATATATATATATATATATATATATATATATATAAAAGTATATATTTAGGTTAGCAAAATAAATATATGTATTTAGTTGACATGACATGTAGGTACAAAATATTGTTAAAATAATTTTTATACGTAAGTGAATTATTATAATCAACTATTCTAAATACAAAATAAGCCACAATTTAACTAAAAAATTATTTTATTAACGTTTCGACGTCCAAATCGGATGTCATTGTCAAAATACAAAAATTAGTCAGATTAAATAAATTATTAGAAAAAATTTTTTACTATGCAACAACATTTTTGTTTAATTTAATAATATTTTATCCGGTATATAGATCCGGTTTAGACGTCGAAACGTTAATAAAATCAATTTTTTAGTTAAATTGTGGCTTAGTTCCCATTTAGAATAGTTGATTACAAAAATGCCACAAAGATAATAGTTTCAGAACAAGTTAATTATTATTGTGAAAGCTTTAGGTCTTCCTTTTATTTTAATCTTGGACGGTAATACTATTTCATTTATAACTAAAAAAATATATATTAATTTATAGTCTCTTATCTTTTTCGTACTGTTTTAAAATGTTCTTAAACCCATTAAAAGAACTAAATAATTGTCCACACTCCATAGTTAATTTAAAAACAAACACTAACAAATAAAAAATAAGAAATCACTGACACTCTAACTTTTTTATTTGCGTACACGTTAGCGTATACCTAGACACAACCTTATATTTAGGTATATTCTTCTTTTCCTTCTTTAGTTTATTGGCCTCCACCTACTTGGGTATTTGGCCAGTTCATCGTCGTGGAATAAGTCAAAAATATTTATATTCTAATGACATTTATCGTATGTCATTGTAATAATATATACCAGTTTGTTAAAATTAGAGTTTTATACTGTTTTTGAAGGAAAGGAATGAAGGTTTACTATTGACAATTAAACCATTTTGTAAAAGTACAAATTTTCTATGAATAGTTCAAACGATCAAAAACACTTGTAACGTCACATAAATGTATTTTCTACTGACGTTTATAACGTCTAATTTAAAATTCTGTTTACTTTATTGGAAAAATGTAAACGTAAAACCAAGTGACGTCACGACGCTTTTTGGGCCACCTGCTTTAATTTGAATTTTTAATCGTCTTTAGGGGCCAAACGAAAGACAAACAAAACTTTTTTTATCTTTGATACATGTTTTAAATTATGTTCTGTTGTGATTTATAACATTTTTTTCGAATTTAAAAATTTATGCAAGTTCCCTATTGGTAAACTGGTGAAGCGCGCCTCAAGACCCGTCGTTGGTGCGAACCCTTAGCTTTTCGCCGTTGTTATTATTCCGAACATGCTTAACTGTTTGGGAAAGTTCACTTTCTATTTTTTACGTTAAACTGATTTACTTATAAGGAGCTATGTTAAATATATGGTTGCATTGTTACGTTGCTTTTTTATAATAAAAGACAATACTGTTATAATTCAGTGAAAGTAATATTTTTACTTATTAAGGGTGTTATTCCATAAATATTAATTTGATACCAATATACCTCGACCATTGTATATTTTTAAAGGAGGAAAAAGGTATTCGGATAAAATGGGATAGATGGGATAAATGGGATACGCACAGCATATCTCAACCGACCGTCGCGTTGGATTTGTAACAAGTAGCTCTGTTAAAGAACGTATCCATTTTGTGGGTGCTCCGCGCTCCTACAACTGCTCCACATAGTGAATATGTTCGCACACCCCCTCGGTGCAACAGTGCGCGATTCGCCTCGGTGCTCCAATCGGCGGCGGCAATCAATTGGAGCTTTTAGACTCCATTGAATAATGGATACATGTCTTTAGACACCAGACTTAGGAAAACACAAGTTTAATTCAAACAAAAATGTATTGTGTATAAATAAACAAGAAAATAAAATTAACTTAAAAATAAAATAAAATTTTTATTTTTAATTCAGTTGCAATGCGAAGGCAAAACACGCTTACTTTTCAATTAGAATACGGAGCGCAGTCCAGTCCCTTGAATCGCGATTTTCGGCTCTTATTGGAGCCTCATCGGAAAGAACGTAGGCTTGTTCTCCATATCCCAATTGATACGTACTGAGAGGTTTTCCCACCCATTGCAACTGAAGTGAAAATATTAGGTGACTAACGTCATCTGGCAATTAAAAGATGAAGTTTTCGATCCTAATAGCATTATTAATAATATTTAGAAAATATTAAAATATTACTAAAAGATTTTTAAATCGAAAACTTATTGGTCCATTTCCTTGGTAACACCTCCAAGGCTTCTAAAATTTGCAAGCCAAATGGATGCTGAAGCGAAGAAGACAAGAGGGAATTCAAAAAACTTACAATTCACGACCCAGTCTGTTCATATTTTAATACGAAGTTCAACCAAAATTTTATACCTTGTGCTTTTTGTGTATTGAAAATGTCATAAAATGAGCAAAAAAAAGGAAATTTAGACTTGAAGATTTTCAAGGTAATTTAACTTTTTCACGACCTGGTTTCTTTTCGCAACTGTCAAATGGCATTAACGAGAAAATCAAGACACTGGCCTATTAAGAAGGGGAAAGGAACAAAATGCAAAATTTTGACGCTTGTCAAAATATTCAATGTATTGTAAATGTATTTATTTTTTTCGAATCCTGAGAAAACTAATAAGTATTTTTGAAAAATTTAAACGCAGAATGAAAGATTACTTTATTACCGAGGGCCGAAAATCCCTTAGAATAAATAAAAAGTTTCTTTTGAATGAAATATTTGCAATTAAAAATCACACTAAATTTTCTCTTTTATTTTCACCCCTGTAACTGTAACTTATTAAAATAGAACATTCTAGAAGTTTTCAAGGACTTTCGGCCCTCAGTAATAATGTAATCTTTCATTCTGCGTTTAAATTTTTTAAAAATATTTATTAGTATTCTCCGGATTCGAAAAAAATGAATACAATCGGACCCCCATTATCCGGGGCTCTATTAACCGGGGTGACAAAAAGCAAATTTTTTTATGTTATTTTTTATTTATGTATTTATTTTTTAAGTGTTTTATACAATGTACATACATACCATAATTTAATATACACATTTCATGTAAGTACATACATATGTGAAAAAATGTTTGTTTTTTAATAAAAGTGATTTTTCGGATACATTTTTTTAATTATCCTTCTTATCTATCACATTAGGTCAATAAAATAATGTATTTCCATTATCCGGTGTTTTCGATTATCCGTGCACCCCCAAACCCGTCATTACCCCGGATAACGGAGGTTCTACTGTACATTTAAAACACATTGAACATTTTGAAAGGCGACATTTTGCGCCCATGCCTATAATCCATGTGATACCTAACTGCAAAGGCTTGTGTTTTACCAGTTTTTAGTGATTTGTGACAAACGAAAATTTTGGAGAAGGCGAGTTTTGATTGTATACCCCTCATATATTTTTATCTCTCTTTGCCGACGTTTAAATTTTGGTAAACGGGTGAAGCGCGCCTCAAGACACTCCGTCGGTCCGGACCTTTAGAACTCCCTGAAGTAAGATGAAGCATGTTTGCAAATTTTTTTAAACCAAAGGCATAATATGAATAATATGTATGCTCTCTAATTTACAAGTGCCGCCAACACTACTTTGTCATGGTTGACGAGTTTCGTCTGATCCAAGAAAAATCTATTCAAGTACCGTAAATATATCGCGTGATTTGCTAGAAGGTGTAATTGAAACTGAATTAACGGGGATATAGTTTTCTGGAACGATATTTTTAGACCAAACGATAAAAAATGCAGAAATTAAGTCTAAAAATAGTATTTGATTGGATTATGGGAATAAAAATACAAGAAGACATTATCTTAGTTTATACCATTCACTGAATATTTAGATGTTGTTCGAGGGCTAATACTAAATAAACGCATAATATATTTCACGTATTTGCGACTGTTTTGGAATAGGGATGAAAGCTTTGACTTAAGGGGGTAGGCGCAAAATCTTGTTCCAATGCTATTTAAATGCATTCATTTTTTTTAATCCTGAGAAAACTAGTAAATATTTTTGAAAAATTTAAACGCAGAATGAATGATTACATTGATATTGCTGAGGGCAGAAAGTCCCTTAGAATAACCTAAAAGTTTTCTTTTTAACAAAAAATAATAAAAACTGAAGACGGGAATTTCTCTCAAAATTTGTTATTTATGATCCGAACCCTAATTTATAGTCCTTGTGGATCAGCACGTTTTTTCCCGTGAATTGTCGGTAAAATGACATGGTTCAAACGAATTTAATATACCGGTAGTAAAGCGTCTACCTTTCCGACGGGGCTAGGGCGCTGATACGATCAGTGCCGTGCGTGGTAATTTTACTATGATTAGACCACTAAATCACGTTGTGATGAGAGTTTTATCATTGTATGAGTTAACCAACTTAATAAAATGTCTACCGCCTACACTGGTGGTGTACCATCCATAGTCTGGGCCTGATTGATTTTATTAAAAAGTAATAAAAGGAAAGAGAGCAACTGTGCTCTCCTCAGAGATCATAAAATGGAACAACTATAGCAGTTTCTTTGTAAAAGGTATATTTAAAAGACCCCAATAAGGGTTACATCACAAAACAAAACGTTTTCGGATTAATAAGTAATCCATCATCAGTGTTAAGCCCTAAAATAGTAACTATAATCTAATTAATAATAGACAATGTTATAAAAGTTGACTAAGGTTAAGAATTGACAGAGGCCATACATACAATAGCATGCCTGCGTGAGCCACCAAAAAGGTATGGGTAAGAACCCTTTAAAAGTTTCAAGATCTTAAATGATACTACATATTTTTATTAAAACAGATGGATGTTGCAAATATTCCTGGATATAACCCAGGGCAACACAGGAATCTAACCCACGTGGATGTGATATGCAAGGAATGAACCTCACATATTGAAAAATGAGTGTCAACTGAACTGAAAGGAGAAAGAACTTTAGAAATATGACAATGACAGATTGTCAATGCGACGTTATGAACTATTTTGTTACTTCAGCCATAGCCACCTTTACTTTACAAGCCATGAAGAGAAAAAGGCAACGTCGCAATTGATGACGTCCGTAGTCCGACTATCGGACTACCGCTTTCGAAACTACGATTTTAAAGTACAAATTCTGGTAAAATTTATAGTATTTTTTGAGTCGAATAAGAAAATATTATTAATTAGAAGTTTGTACAAAATAATATTAAAAGTAATTCCTTGTAAGTAACGTTTATTATACAAAAAAAGCAATAACAAGAATATAAACGGGATTCATTTTTTTCGAATCCTAAGAAAACTAATAAGTATTTTTGAAAAATTTAAACGCAGAATGAAAGATTACGTTAGGACCGAGGGCCGAAAGTCCCTGAAAACTTCTATGTTTATTTTAATAAGTTACAGGGGTGAAAAATTAAGAAAATTTAATGTGATTTTTAGTTTCAAATATGTCATTAAAAAAACATTTTATTCATTCTAAGGGACTTTCTGCCCTCGGCAATAAAGTAATCTTTCCTTCTGCGTTTAAATTTTTCAAAAATACTTATTAGTTTTCTCAGGATTTGAAAAAAATGATTACATTTAAAATACAGGCGTCAAAATTTTACATTTTGTTCCTTTCCACTTAAAGTTTATCGCACTTATTTAGAAACACCCTGAATTGATAAAGAACAAATCTAGTTGTTAAACATAAGCGAATTAATCAAAAAAACAGAATGTTAAGAAAACCGGAGTCTATAGTTGGGTTTTAATTTCAGTATTTAAAATACTGTATTTTATGAATGCCCGGTATACCATAAAAATTTAACTGGTTAGCAACAATATTATTACAGCGGCATTGTAAAAGAATTAGGCTATAACATATTAAAAAATCACTTAAATCTGCCAACAGATTTAGGAAATATAAGACATTAAAAATGACAAAATTTTTAAGTGGACGGATTTCTATATGCACGCAAGTTTATATAAAAATATATTATATTGAACTAAAATCATTAGTCCTGTCGCCAGGGGGGGGTACAACGGCCTCGTTAATTCAGATGGACTTACTCAAGTTTTTTTTATGTATTTTGACCCGTAGAACACGAATTTTTTGGGTAACAGTTGATCCGGATGTCGATAAGATTGTTATAGACCAAGAACTTGAGGAATCAAATAACAGCGATTTTTGGCAAAACAAAACAATATTTTGTATTTTTTGGGCCATTTTAAGTAAAAAATATTTCTACAAGTTTTTTCGTAGGATGCACAGTTTTCGAGATAAACGCGGTTGAACTTTAAAAAAATCGAAAAATTGCAATTTTTGAACCCGAATAACTTTTGATTAAAAAATAAAATAGCAAGTCTGCTTACCGCATTTGAAAGTTTAAGTCAAATTATATCGATTTTGATTATTTGCATTGGTAAAAATTTATTTTTTTTATTGTTTAACAAAGCTATAAACACGTACGGTTTCCCGTGCTTTTACATGCGTTTTAACGCATGTAACGTAGAAATAGTCTTGATTGCACTAGTACCTATTCTACCTATTCGTTCGATTTTAAATGAGAAATCATAGAAACATCACTCACGCACTAGTTGTTTGTAGCTTTGTTTAACAATAACACAATAAATTTTTAGCAATGCAAATAATCAAAACCGACATAATATGACTTGAACTTTCAAAGGCGCTAAGCAGAATTGCTATTTTATTTTTTAATCAAAAGTTATTCGGGTTTAAAAATTGCAGTTTTTCGATTTTTTGAAAGTTCAACTGCGTTTATCTCGAAAACTGTGCATCCTACTAAAAAACTTGTAGAAATATTTTTTGCTTAAAATGACCCAAAAAATACAAAATATTGTATTGTTTTGCCAAAAATCGCTGTTATTTGATTCCTCAAGTTCTTGGTCTATAACAATCTTATCGACATCCGGATCAACTGTTACCCAAAAAATTCGTGTTCTACGGGTCAAAATACATAAAAAAAACTTGGTTAAGTCCATCTGAATTAACGAGGCCGTTGTACCCCCCCTGGCGACAGGACTACATCTTAATAACATACCTTTAAATGTTCTTTATAATTTGGAGCACGAAATACTGTAAAATATTTCAGTTTCTCTGTAAATACAGTGAAAATTATTTAAAAACAAATGAGAACTGTCAGAATTAATCGGTCTACCAATAGATGTTGCCAAATTTCAACTTCATGGCTTGTTAAGTAAAGGTGGCTATGCTTCAGCCAACGAATTTGAAGTTTATGTTGATGTTGAAAATAAAACATTATCAAATTTCAATATATTGGCGTTAGAAATATTCGAACATAAATGTAAAATTGTGAAATATTTGATGATTAAACATATGAACATGACAAATGATAAATAGGTATTCTCGAAGCGAAGATCGGTGGAATATGCGCATTTTATCAATGAAATTCGATATTTTTAAGATATTCCAGAAGCCGCTACAGATAAATTGTTTTAACGACCTATTCATCATTCAGAATTACTCAACGGATATTAGTACAGTTAAAATAATTAAGACGATAACCGGACAACATTGATTTAATGAGTAAAATTTAGTTTTTTTTTACTTTAATGACAAAAAAAGCAAGCCCATTAGCAGAACCCAATTAAAAATTATTTTGCACATCATATTTCAAACATTATTTGGTTGAATAATCTCATTTTTGTTGGCAAAAAAAAATATTAATTTGTGTGGACTAAATTACAGTTGTGCTTATCTTAAAAAGGATATGTTACTATCAACATTCGCACAGTGTTGCCAAACTGAATTTTGTTATTTTGGGTGGAATTTTTTTCCACGGATCTCCGAGGGTACTATACTAGGAGTTATGCAGAATTAAGAATAACGCCGGCCGAAAAGGTTAGATACTTGGGAGTGATGCTGGACAGTAAGCAGATATTTGGCGAACACGTCAAATATGCTGCACATAAGGCAGAACAAAGAGCAACAGCCCTGGCAATAATCATGCCTAATGCCCTAGGAGGCCCAGGTACGGGGAAAAGAAGGATCCTAATGGAAGTAATACACTCCACAATCCTATACGCGGCACCGGTGTGGCATCAAGTAACAAACAAGAAAAAGTACAAAAACATCTTAGAGAAAGCCCAAAGAAAAGCCCTATTAAGGGTTGTGTGCGCCTACAGAACGACCTCGACGGTAGCCCTACAAGTTATAGCTGGGGTACCACCAATACACCTGCAGGTAAAAGAGAGAGCCCAAACATACGGAAAGACTAACGAGGAAAAGACAGAAGAAAGGAGAGAAACCATTACAAAGTGGCAAGAAGAGTGGGAAAGCGAGCGGAGGGCTGCATGGACAAGGACTCTGATCCCTGACGTGGAGGAGTGGGTGAAGTGCAAATATAAAAGTACGAACTACTTCTTCACGCAATTCCTTACGGGACACGGATCATTTAGAGCATACCTTGAGAGGATAGGCAAGATAATAGATGATAGTTGCGTAGATTGCGGAGTAAGCGACACAGCAGAACATTGCGTGTTTGAATGCAGAAAGTTTAATGACGAAAGAGCGGAGCTACATGCAAAAGTAGGCATCTTAGGAGCAAACAATTTTATGGCCATAGTGACAAGGGGGGAAAGGGAGTTTAAAGAAGTGATAGAGGCTGTGACAAAAATCATTAAAAGAAAAGAGATTATAGAAAGAGAGAGACAACAGGGGTAAACAAAAGCAATAAAGCAACAGAGAGAAAAAGAAAATAGTAGAGAAGGAGAGGCTGCGCGCGCGAGAGAACGGTCTGGAAAGACGTGCCACGCGCGTAAGCCGAGAGTGGGTTTAGTTGGTAGGCATTGTAACACGGATGCATCCGGAGGCAAGGCCCCCAGAGGGGGAACTGCGTTCGGATGTACTCCGTCTACTCTGAATCCAACACACGCCAGGTACGATTCGCCTGGTACGGTCTTTAGAAGATTCCCACTCTCACACAAAAAAAAAAAAAAAAAGGAGTTATGCAGTCAGCAACATGCAGTCAGCAGTTATGCAGTCCTAGTACCTATTTATCATTTGTGATGTTCATATATTTAATCATCAAATATTTCACAATTTTACATTTACGTTCGAATATTTCTAACACCAATATATGGATATTTGATAATGTTTTATTTTTAACATCAACATAAACTTTAAATTCGTTGCCTGAAGTAACAAAATAATTCATAACGTCGCATTGACAATCTGTTACTGTCATACTTCTATAAGTTCTTTCACCTTGCAGTTCAGTTGACACTCATTTTTCAATATGTGAGGTTCATTCCTTGCATATCACATCCACGTGGGTTAGAGTCCTGTGTTGCCCTGGGTTATATCCAGGAATATTTGCAACATCCACCTGTTTTAATAAAAATATGTAGTATCATTTAAGATCTTGAAACGTTTAAAGGGTTCTTACCCATAACTTTTTGGTGGCTCACGCATGCATGCTATTGTAAGTATGGCCTCTGTCAATTCTTAACCTTAGTC
Organism: Diabrotica virgifera virgifera; assembly: GCF_917563875.1. Taxonomy (NCBI): domain Eukaryota; kingdom Metazoa; phylum Arthropoda; class Insecta; order Coleoptera; family Chrysomelidae; genus Diabrotica; species Diabrotica virgifera. The sequence continues at coordinate 55,879,378 of NC_065451.1, forward strand.
AACTTTTATAACATTGTCTATTATTAATTAGGTTATACTTACTATTTTAGGGCTTAACACTGATGATGGATTACCTATTAATCCGAAAACGTTTTGTTTTGTGATGTAACCCTTATTGGGGTCTTTTAAATATACCTTTTACAAAGGATCTTGTATTTTTTGTGATTTATGGTATACAGACAGCTACAGGAATTTTATTTGCCTCGTGGATTTTTATAGCAGTTTATTACTGCATTAATCTGTGAATATGTTCTGTTCTACTTCAGGCTGATCCCAAGTGTTCTTGCTTAAAATACTATAATAAGCCTTTCTGAAATATTTACAGCAGAAAATATCTACTAGGCGAAATTAATATACTCTTCCGAGAATAAATTACAGAACAGTGTGTAAGTGACTAGCATCATGGTTTTCCCATTTATAAAAAAGAAACTATATACTTAAAATAAAATACTAATGTTAATTTTATAGAATTTATACGTAAATACTAATTATTACATAATGTTTTTCTCGAGATGATTTAATGATCATGATCGAAAACATTGAAGATCAAAGCAAAGTTTATCGAATATTCCAGGAAGCAATTTATCATGATTGGAGGGGTATATTGTACAAGAATTTTTAAATATACGTTTTTCTAAATATAGGTAGTATGTTTAGAAAGTGTGTATCAATTATAAAAAAAATCTTACATTGTTTTTAAAGATAACATTTTAATAAAATAAAAATGTATACCATTTTTATTCAGTTGCAATGCGAAGGCAAAACAATCTTATTTTTCACTTAGAACAGGGAGTGCAGTCCAGCACTTTGATAAGACGATTTTAGACTCTTATTGGGGTCATCATCGGAGAGGCGTAGGCCTGCTGCTCTCTGCTCGACGTGATCAAACCATGAAAGATTATCCCCACATTGCAGCTGACGTTTATGGATTAGGTGACTAGCATCATGTGGCAATTGAAAGGTAAAGTTTTCAATCCTAATAGCAACATTATTAATATTGAAAAATATTAAAAATATTACTAAAAGATTTTTAAATTGAAAACTTATTGGTCCATTTCCCTAGTAACACTTCCAATGCTTCTAAAATTTGCAAGCCAGATGGATGCTGCAGTGAAGACAAAGGGAGGGAATTCTAAAAAGTTGCAATTCACAACCCCCGTCTGCAGCTTGGTACAGTTCCAACGGAAAATGGACCTAGTTACTCTATAGGAGTAATACTAATATAAAAATGTATACCATTTTTATTCAGTTGCAATGCGAAGGCAAAACAATCTTATTTCTCACTTAGAATGCGGAGCGTAGTCCAGCACTCTGAATCGACGATTTTCGACTCTTATTGGAGTCTCATCGGAGAGACGTATGCCTGCTGCTCCATAATCTAAGTCAGGGGTCGGCAACCTGCGGCCCGCGGGCCGCATGCGGCCCTTTGCAACTTTTTGTGCGGCCCGCCAAAGCACTAATACAATTTTAGGAAAAATCCACAAATTTATGAAAAATAATAAATTAAAGACACAAACACAACAGACGATTAAGGACAGAAGTTGCATGGACCGAAATTCACCAGAATATAAGAAACTTAATAAGGCAATAAGAAAAGGAATAAGACAAGACATCAGTGACAACAACACCGAACAAATAGAAAATATTATAGAGAAAAACAAGAGTTTGAAAGTGTTAAAAACTAAATAAGTAGTAAAGACCGACAACAAATACACCAGATAAAAGATAAAAATGGAATCACTAAAACGGCAAAAATAAGATAAAAAATATTGTTGAAGATTACTATTTATACAGAATTATACTCATTCAGCGTAGCAAAGTGATGGAATCTCTATAAACGGAAGAATAGTAAATTATAACATAAGATTCGCTGATGACACCGTTATAATGGCAGACACCCTAGAATCGCTACAAGAATTGCTAAATAGAATTAACGATTATTGCATTCGATACGGACTAAAAATAAACAAGAAAAAACTAAAATGATTGTCTCAAAAACAGAACATGGAAATGAAAGGTTAATGATAGAGCGATCCCAAATAGAAAAAGTTAAAACATAACCTCGGTTGATGACAAAAATGACCAAAGCAAAGAAATTAAAGTCCGAATTGAAACTGCAAGGCAAGCATTTATAAAAATGAAGAGACTGCTTACAAACAAAGACCTTCAGTTGCCTCTCAGATTGAGAGCTTTAAGATGATACATATTTTCTATATTGCTATACGGAATGGAAGCTTGCACATTGAAGAGATAACACATAAGAAGAATAGAAGCGTTCGAAATGTGGTGTTACAGAAGAATATTGAAAATTCAGTGGGTTCAAAGGATTACCAATGTTGAAGTGCTACGACGTTTAAATAAGGAGTTAGAAATTATGAAAAGTATAAAAACTAGAAAACTGGAATATTTGGGTCACATTACCAGAGGAGAAAAATATGAGTTGCTGAGAATTACTATGCAAGGAAGGATCCAAGGAAGAAGAAGCATAGGAAGAAGACGCATCTCCTGGCTGAGGAACCTTAGAGAATGGTTTAACTGTAGTTTATTACAACTATTCATTCAGAGCAGCAGCCAACAAACTGACCAAAGCCATTATGATATCCAACCTCCGATAGGAGAGGGAACTTTAAGAAGAAGAAGCGTAGCAAAACCAGAAAACCACGGTATGGAAATATTAAATGTAGGATCTAAAATACTACCAAAATTACTAACGAGGAAGTTATAAATGTCTTAAGACAGATGAAAAATGAATATACAGAGTGAGTTTTATGTATGGAACGCCTCAATTATCTTAGAAACGGCTTGCACGATTTTTATAAATTTTGGTGTGTAAAGGTCTTGTGATACAGCCGATATTATGGTGGTATTTACATTGTTGTCAGATCTTTTGTTTTTCTGAAAATCTAATGAACTTTCTAATTTCAAATGGGACACCCTGTATATTTTTTGCGTGTTGATGTCCTTAAAAAGACTGATTATTTTTTATGTAATATTTCCTATACCTAAATGCAGCAATTTCGGAGTTATTGCTACATTTATTTATCAAAAAATGATCTTTAAAATTCTTCTCTAAAGTTATAAACAATTTAATTTTGAAAACAACGAACGTTTTTGTACGTTTGAACGTTTTTGGGTTATAAACAACTTAAAACTGAACAAAAAAAAAACCACGAAAAATGACGATACTTCTATCAGCTCCCCATGAGAATTTTTGGCATGTTTTATTCTAAAATATTATTTTTTAAGAAGAGTGGAAAGTGTAAATGAATTGCTTAGAAGAGAACGGGCGATCATGCTGCATTATCAATTAAAAAACAATCAAAACAGTTATTAGTATATTACAAAAGTAATATTTTCTAGTTGGAATTTTGCGCCTTGATAACCGTCATTTTTCGTTTTTTTCAGTATAAAATTGTTTATAACTATTCAAAAACGATCGGCTTTAGAGAAAAATTACAAGCGACCTATTTTATTTAAAATGATCCAAAGAACCTAAAATAATGTCTAATCGGGCCGAGAGAATTGATTTTTATTTATTTTGTTGTTTTAGATTTAGAGAAACTTGTTTTAAATTTTTTGTTAAATAAATATAGCAATAACGAAGAAATTATGGCATTTAGGTATACGGAATATTACATAAAAAATAATCAGCATTTCTTAAGGACTTCAAAACGCAAAAAATATACAGGGTGTCCCATTTCAAATAAGAAAGTTCATTAGATTTTCAGAAAAACGGAAGATCCGAAAACAATGTAAATACCACCATAATATCGGCCGTATCACAAGACCCTTACATACCAAAATTTATAAAATTCGTGCAAGCCGTTTCCGAGATAATTGAGGCGTTACATACATAAAACTCACTCTGTATAGATTAAGAAAAACACAGGTCCATCGAATGAGGTATGTTACGAATATCTCTGAAAAAACATATGAAGCAGGACGAAGGTGGAGGATGTAATTGGAAGAATTGCGCAAATGAAGTGAAACTAAGTAGGACACGTGACATGACAAAACAACGAAATGTGGACGAGGAACATTATACATCGGAGACCAGACGAGCAGAACCTTAGTAGTGGAAGACCACAAAAACGATGGCTAGACGATATCAAAGCACAAGTGGGGAGTAACTGGCACTAAATAACACAAAACAGAGAGAAGTGAAGAACTCATTGGAGGCCTTTGTCCAGGAGTGGATGCAAACATACTGAAGAAGAAGAAGACTATTTAAGTCACATTTGAATATGCGGCCCGCATAAAAGGTTTTATTTTGAACATGGCCCGGCATCCGAAAAAGGTTGCCGACCCCTGCTTTAAGTGACCAACAACGAGAGTTTATTCCCCACACCGCAACTGACGTGAATGGATTTTGGATTTTAATTTGCAGCACAATTTTAACATTTGTTTTTAATACAGATTTCAGACTTCTACAAACATATTCTCAAAATTTTTGATGTAAAATAATTCTCTAGTGTTGGGGAAAAAGGGCATAAGTCAAATTTTTACTATATTGACTTAAGTACACTGGCGACATGGAATTTAATCAATTTAGTTGTGATCCAAAGGACATAAGTCTATTGTATTTCTAACAGCTTTATTCTCTATTGATCTAATAGACGCAAGTCGTGTAAAACCGGTTTTGTTTGGACAAGCGGGCTTATGTTGACTAAAGTCTTTTTTACCGCGGCAACCTTTCAACCGTATATTTACACTTGCCAAGGACAGGCTGACTTAATTCCGTATGACCCGTTACAATAATAAACACGTATTGCTTTTCAGTGATAAAAATTTGTATTTACTTGTGTTTTTGCGAACGTAAAAATGTCAGAAAGATGTAAACGAATTATGAAGATGATTAAGGAGCAAAATAGTGGTACGTTACCGTTTAATACTGTTTTATCTGTAAAAATAAATTTTCTACATAGCAAGTATGTTGTTAACTGTTCTTCAAATGAAAAATTCGTTAGAGGAAATCGATCACAAATTTATTGTGTCAGGTCACTCACACATGGAATGTGATGCGGATCATTCCGTAATCGAGAAACAAAAAAAAAACAAGTGGCAAATATTACATCCACATAATTGGGTGACATTAATACGATGCGCAAATAAAAAGAAACCTTTTCAAGTGCTTGAAATGTCACAAGATGATTTTTATGACTTTGCAGCCTTGTTCAAAATTATTTTTGTAAGAAGAAAACAAGATAGTGAAAAACGGAAATTTCTATGGCACGACTGCAAATGGCTCAGATACAAAAAGGAACAAGGACTGATTTATTATAAAAAATCACTTCAAGAAACAGAAAACTTCTCCATTCTAAATTTAAATCGCCGTGGCCGTCCGGTTGCGCTCTCTTTATCAAAAAAATATACAGAGCCACTTGCAATCTCCAAGGCCAAGAAAGATGATCTCTTGGAATTACTACCCCTTATTCCAGATGTGTACAAAAGCTTTTATGAGCAAGTTGTACATTCAAATGCAACAGCTGACGTTGACCCAGATTTAGAAGACCTCGATCCAGACGCCGATAATCCAGACTTAGAAGAGGTACATACGTAATAAACGTTGCAGTGATGTATTTTACTTGTATTGTTTTTTTTTCAGCTAATAAAACTTCATCCATTATTTTATGTTTCTGTATTTACCTGTGTTTCTATTAGATGTTACTATACTATACTACACTTAATGGCTAGCATGTTAGTTCATATAGACTTAAGTCAGCAATCGCAATCAAAGTCAGATCCAGAAGACTTAAGTCAATCAAAAATCATCAATTTGAAAAGATATAACTTACTTTATTATTGTCTAAAGGTTTGGTTAATATATCGTATTATAATATTAGTATAAATGCAAGTTTAATTTAAAAATAGATTTATACGACAAGAATGAAACCTTTAATAAATCCCCCTGAAAAACGACAGATTTCGACTTATGCCCTTTTTCCCTAACACTAGAGAATTAGGAAAGCAGAAATGCAGCAGTTTAGTATTTCCCTTTGAATTTGCTATGGCCAGTTTGACGATTCACCACTCTGTATATAAATATACACTGCGGTCCAGGCTTGATTCAATTTTCCATTCGGCGGCCTTTTTTCTTGCTAAAATGTTGCTGAACGCTGATCTACCGGCTTATATCAGAAGAAATTGGTGGATCCTTTAATTAAGCGATCAACAACGTTCAAATTGAAGCTTTAAAAAATCAAGAATTGGAGACGAAAATATTTAAGAAGATGTAAATTTTGTCTATGTTATAAGAGTTTTGTATTATACAGAATTGCAGTTTATAACTCCCCCTCTCTCATTAAATACTAGATAAAGTGTAGAGACCAATAAAATTCCGTCATAATATACTTTGAAACAAAGGTTTACGAAATTGAGGCAAATTTCCGATAAGATAACACGTAACACTTTTTTTTAGTGTTTATTATTATACAAACATTTTCAAGGAATTTGTGCGGGTCGGATGTATGCGAATATGTAGTTATAAACTTGATAAACAAACTGAAACAAAGCATTGGTTCAAGGATATCTAAAAAGTTTTTTAAAGGACGAGACATTATCATGAACGGAAGGGTCTTATTAAGGTATGTATACATATGTGCTCCGCTCGGCGTGCGCGCAGCATATTCGTTAGATTAGTACGTGTTTTCAATGAGTATTATTAGTTAATACAGATATACATATATTACATTAAGATTATAGAATAAGAATTGCTAGAATCTGCTAATAATCTCCTAAGTAGTTTTTAGATATCATAAGAATTAAAACTTTAAAAACAATATGGTCAATAGCCCTGTATTGGCTTCCTTTAAATAATTGATGGATTCGACCGTTATTTGATGGAAGTTCATTTTATCTAACAATAAAACACTGAAAACGTTTGTTTTCTATACTTCCACAAAATTTATTACAACTATGTGACTACAGCTGTTTCGGCAGAGTGCCTTTCTCAAGTGATTTAGATCACTATGGGTTTGTTTTTTAAAGTCTTTAACTGAAGAGGTTGAGGAGTGGGGAGCTGTTTGTCTCGAGTTGGTCATTCAGAATTATATTTGTATTTTTCAATTTATTAATTTCCATAGATTCTAATAAAGATAGCTTAAGGCCTTTATTTTGAATATGCAGAATTTGAAACTGTTCATTAAAAGAATGATTATGATCTAGAAGGTGAAGTGCGTATGTAGAAGTGTCTGTTTTTCTATTGTTGAAAGCCCTTTTGTGTTCTGCTATCCGTTTGTCAAAAGTTCTGCCAGTTTGACCGATGTAAGTTTTCGGACAGTCACCACAAGTTAGTTTGTAAACACCACTCTGTAGTTGTTTTCTCTTTCGGCTCTTACTGTTCTTAATATATCTGCTTAAGTTGTTGTTAGTTCTGAACGCTGGTGTTATTCCTTTCTTTTTTATGTATCTGGCTATTTTTGTTGTTATCTTGCCAGTATATGTGATAGAGCAGAAGGTATTGGGTTCTTTCTGTGGGGGTGGATAGACTAATTTCAGGGCTGTCTTACGGAGTTTTTGGTTTAAATTTTTTTTTGTTTAAAATTTTGTTAATTATTTGTTCGTTATAGCCAAAATTTTAAACCAAAAACTCCATAAGATAGTCCTGAAATTAGTGTATCCACCACCACAGAAAGAACCCAGTACCTTCTGCTCTCTCACATTCACATATACTGGCAAGATAACAACAAAAATAGCCAGATACATAAAAAAGAAAGGAATAACACCAGCGTTCAGAACTAACAACAACTTAAGCAGATATATTAAGAACAGTAAGAGCCGAAAGAGAAAACAACTACAGAGTGGTGTTTACAAACTAACTTATGGTGACTGTCCGAAAACTTACATCGGTCAAACTGGCAGAACCTTTGACAAACGGATAGCAGAACACAAAAGGGCTTTCAACAATAGAAAAACAGACACTTCTACATACGCACTTCACCTTCTAGGGACAGAGAACTCGAGAACGATCTATGGAATGGCAGAACGAGATGGAGATTGGAAATCGGAAGACGTCGAAGAACGTTGTAAACCGATATTGATATACAGGGTGTTAGTAAATAAGTATGAAAAATTTTAAGGGCTAATTCTACATGAAAAATTAATGCCAGTTTGCTCTATAAACATATGTCCGCAAATGCTTAGTTTCGGAGATACGGGGTGTTGAAATTTTTATTTCAAACTGCCAATATATTTATTTCTCTAAGACCAGTTGAGCTATGAAAATGAAATTTGGTGAGTTTTAGGAGGTAGTTATTACGAATTTTATGACATACAATTAAGAATTTTGTATTCATCATTGGCGCGCCTACGGGCAATGGTCTGAATTATTATAAAGATAAAAATAGTACGCCACTGAGATATTTCGAATTAGAAATCATTTTTAAATTCCACGTCTAATTTATGATAGAAAACCTTTCTTGTCTTTTTTTCATATGATGCACCGTTTTTATACAGAAAAATAAAACATATTGGCGCATATTTTTCATTTCTTAATACATCATTAAGAACTATCCAATATAATAATACTAAACACGAACAATAACAGAAAATATTACTAACACCATTTCATCTAGGTGCAAAGCTGCAAGAAATGTTTAAAATGGTCTCCTTTACAGGTAACAGAAGAATTTTATATTCATCATTGGCGCGCGTACGGGTAAAGGTCTGAATTTTTTGAAGAAAAAAATAGTACGCCACTGAGATATGTCAAACTAAAAATCATTTTTGAATTCCTTGTTCAATTGACGACAAAAAATCTTTCTTGCTTTTTTTTCATATGCGGCGCCGTTTTTATGCAAAAAAAATTAAACAGCTTAACGTTTATAAAGTATTTGAAATAAGTTTCTATGCATATGGAAACTACCTCAAATACTTGGTAAGCGTTAAGATGTTTTATTTTTTTGTATAAAAACGGCGCCTCGTATGAAAAAAAGGAAAGAAAAATTTTTTGTCGTAAACTGAACGAGGAATTCAAAAATGATTTTTAGTTTGACATATCTCAGTGGCGTACTATTTCTTTCTTAAAAAAATTCAGACCATTGCTCGTACGCGCGCCAATGATGAATATAAAATCTTATTAGTAATATTGTCTGTTATTGTTCTAGTTTAGTATTATTATATTGGATAGTTCTTGATGATGTATTAAGAAATGAAAGATACGCGTCAAGATGTTTTATTTTTCTGCATAAAAACTGTGCATCATATGAAAAAAGGCAAGAAAGGTTTTTTATCATAAATTAGACGTGGAATTTAAAAATTATTTTTGATTCTAAATATCTCAGTGGCGTACTATTTTTTTCATTAAAAAAATTCAGACCATTGCCCGTAGGCGCGCCAATGATGAATACAAAATTCTAAATTGTATGTCAAAAAGTTTGTAATAACTACCTCCTAACACTCACCAAATTTCATTTTCATAGCTCAACTGGTCTTAGAGCAATAAATAAATTGGCAGTTTAAAATAAAAATTTCAACACCCTGTATCTCCGAAACTAAGCATTTGCGGACATATGTTTATAGAGCAAACTGGTATTAATTTTTCATGTAGAATTAGCCCTTAAAATTTTTCATACTTATTTACTAACACCCTGTATAAAAATACAAATATAATTCTGAATGACCAACTCGAGACCAACAGCTCCCCACTCCTCAACCTCTTCAGTTAAAGACTTTAAAAAGACAAACCCATAGTAATCTAAATCACTTGAGAAAGGCACTCTGCCGAAACAGCTGTAGTCACATAGTTATAATAAATTTTGTGGAAGTATAGAAAACATATATTTTCAGTGTTTTATTGTTAAATTAAAACTTTATTCGTGTTTATCTCAATATGTATAAAATGTGACATTCCTTGTTTCCCCCCTGTACTCTTCATTTGCTTGTGGATTTTAGATGTGCATATGACAGTGTAGACAAAACACATGATACAAAGTCATGATAGAATTTAATACCTATCTCAATACACTCAGCGAGATTGGTGAAAGTACCCCCTTAACAGTTGAGTGTAAGGTTAGAGTGCGGAATGGAATATTAAGAACTTTCTATAGTTCAGAGAAATAAGGAAAAAAAAATAGCCCGTTGGTGACACAACCCCCTCCAGGCCGAAACGAAATTTTTTGAGTAATATGGACATCTATAATAATAACCTATATATTTCCTGCAGCCGATTTTGATTATATACATAGTTATAAACAAATGAAGATCAAAAAACGCTAAATTTTCGCTTTTTTCGTCTATTACTAAGAAAATAGTCATTTTAAACAAAGGGCCTAGCCGGGTAAGATGGTGAAAAGTGCCCCCAGCTCGATTTAAATTCCATATAGGCCAATTTTAGCACATATAGAGGAACTCACTTTCTGAAATTTTTAGCCCCCTAGGTGGTCACGTGACCCCCCTAGAGCCTAATTAGGCTTTTTATGTTTTTATTTTTTATCTCAGGCGCATCAAGAGCTAGCCAAAAACTTTATTAAAAAAAGTTGTAAGTTCCAAAAAGATCTATAAGAAAAATTTTTTTTTTAAATTTTTTGGCGGGAAATTCGAATTTTTAGAACAATTTTAAACTTTTAAATGACTCTGAAAAAAAAACTAAGACAGTCGTTTTTACGAAAATTAATTATAATGTGTATTTTTGCACAATCTTTCACCCTGAATTTTTTCAGACTTTTAAAATTGGTGAAACGTACCTTTAAAAATAAAAAACCGCATTTTTTCAGTTTTTTTTTCGTATTTTGAAACAATTTTATACATATTTTTCAAAAAAGTTAACACTGTCACTAGAATAGGTAAAAAACTGAAAAATAATTGGGGTTTGCTTAATAATAATTTTTTGTAAAGCCATCCATTTTCAAAATACAGGGCGTTGAAGAAAACAAAATTTTACACATTTTTTACGATTTTGCTGAAACTACTGGCAACATTGTAATAAAACTTGGCGGGATTTAAGAACTGGTTATTGTGCATATTTTGACATACAATTAATGATTTGATATTCATCATTGGCTCGCATAGGGGTAATGGTCTGAACTTTTTAAAGAATAAAGATAGTACGCCACTGATATATTTCAAATTAACAATCGTTTTTTAATTTCTCGTTCAATTTGCGACAAAAAATGTATCTTCTTATTTTTTCATACGACGCGCCATTTTTATTCAAAAAATAAAAGATCTTAACCCTTACAAAGTATTCGAACTTCTAGTAGTTTCTACATCTACATACATAATAAACTCATACATCCATTATTAAAATTAATTCGAATACTTTGGAAGCGTTAAGATATTTTATTTTTTGCAGCAAAACAGCGCGTCGTATGAAAAAATGAGAAGATAGATTTTTTATTGCAAATTGAACGAGGAATTCAAAAATGATTGTTAATTTGAAATATGTCAGTGGCGTACTATCTTTTTTTCTTTGAAAAGTTCAGACCATTACCCCTATGCGCGCCAATGATGAATATTAAATCCTTAGTTGTATGTCAAAACATGCACAATAACTACCTCTTAAAACCCGCCAAGTTTTATTACAATGTTGCCAGTAGTTTCGGCAAAATCGTAAAAAATATGTAAAATTTTGTTTTCTTCAACGCCCTGTATCTTGAAAATGGATGGCGTTACAAAAATATTTTATGAAGCAAATCCCAATTATTTTTCAGTTTTTTACCTATTCTAGTGACGGTGTTAAATTTTTTGAAAAATATGTATAAAATTGTATCAAAAAAACGAAAAAAAAAACCGAAAAAATGCGGTTTTTTATTTTTAAAGGTACGTTTCACCAATTTTAAAAATCTGAAAAAATTTAGGGTGAAAGATTGTGCAAAAATACACATTATAATTAATTTTCGTAAAAACGAGTGTCTTAGTTTTTTTTTCAGATTTATTTAAAAGTTTAAAATTGTTCTAAAAATTCGAATTTCCCGCCAAAAAGATAAAAAAAAATTTTTCATATAGATCTTTTTGAAACTTACAACTTTTTTAAATAAAGTTTTTGGCTAGCTCTTAATGCGGCTGAGATAAAAAATAAAAACATAAAAAGCCTAATTAGGCTCTAGGGGGGTCACGTGACCACCTAGGGGGCTAAAAATTTCAGAAAGTGAGTTCCTCTATATGTGCTAAAAATTGGCCTATATGGAATTTAAATCGAGCTGGGGGCACTTTTCACCATCTTACCCGGCTAGGCCCTTTGAGAGTAAGAAACTCATAAACGGTATAAAAAACTTCAATATGGCGTTTGCTTAATATGTCTATCCTTATTGGTTGCTTAGAAAATTGCAAAATAAATCATAAATTTTGAGTTTTTATAAATATTTATAACTTATGTAAAAATTAACTTAGAACCTTCTTATTACACAGAATGCTGAGACTTATGGTGCTTAATTCATACCCTAAATTTCGAAGAAATTGGTCAAATAGTTTAAAAGTTATTTAATTTGTTTTTCCCAAATTTATTTTTTTTGCAACACTGTAAGTCAGAAAATGATGAAGCTACAGTAATACTTTGGATAGTTTATGGAAGAAGGAAATTTACAGTATTAATTTAATTTAAAAAAAATTACAAAAATAATTATAAATATTGCAAAAACATGTGAATTAAATAAATGGGGGGGGGGGGCTAACTTTGTCCCTAATTGTCCTAGGACAGTTGTTTTTCTTTCTAAATGTGTATAAAAATTCAGTCTTTCTAAATATGAAAAAATAATTTTTCTACAGGTAACGGTTAAAAAGTTATTCTAATTGTTTATAAGTAAGCAAAAAATCGACATGTTTTTTCAAAATAATTTTACACTGTTTAAAATTATTTTTTGTCATTTATTTTTAATAATGGTAACAGTACAAATGTTCTTCTTTCATAAACTGTCCGAAGTATGATTGTAGCCTCATAATTTTCTGACTTGTAGTGTTGCAAAAAAATGAATTTGGGATAAACAAATTAAATAACTTTTAAACTATTTGACCAATTGCTTTGAAATTTAAAATATAATTTAAGTACAAGAAGTATCAGCATTCCGTGTAATAAGAAGGTTCTAAGTTCAACTCAAAATTTATGATTTATTTTGCAATTTTCTAAGCAACCAATAAGGATGGATATATTCAGCGAACGCCATATTGAAGTTTTTTATACGATTTATAAGTTTCTTACACTCAAATTTGTTTAAAGTGCTTAACTTTTTGGTAATAGACGAAAAAAGCGAAAATTTAGCGTTGTTTGATCTACATTTGTTTATAACTATGTATATCATCAAAATCGGCTGCAGGAAACATATAGGTTAATAATATAGATGTCCATACTACTCAAAAAATTTGGTTTCGGCCTGGAGGGGGATGTGTCACGAGAAAAATCTTATTTCTCTGGACTACTAGATACAAAAAAAGTTCGACAGGGAGATAGCCTAGCGTGCCTTCTATTAACATTGCCCTACAGAAAGCTATTAGAGAATCTGGAATAACAACAAGAGGGACCATTATTAATAGGAGTGTACAAATACTAGTATATATGCAGATGACATTGATATCATAGCAAGAAGAAAGGCGGACAAAGGCGGACCTTTGGGGTCAAAAATAATGGGGCCACATGTTAATATTAATAAAAGTAAGTATATAAAGGTATCAAAAAATAAAGTAGCAGAATCTGAAAATCTAACGGTTGAAACATATACTTTCGAAGGATTCAGAGAGTTCGTATATCTAGGCTCACAAATCAACCAAAGTAATACAGTAACTGCAAAAATTAACAGACGTATATATCTATATTGGATCTGATCATCAACCACTTGTAGCAGATATTAAACTAAGGTTAAAACGAATTCAGCGACAAAAACCAAAAACCAATGTACTTAACTTTGACGATATAAACATAAAACATAACATTAAAAAAGAAATTAACAATAGAATAAAAAACATCGGAGAACAACTAGAAGATCCAGAAGAAATATGGAGTGAATTTAAAAATCAAGTTAACGAAATCTCCACAAACAATGATTATAGAAAAAACTTAATCAAGAAAAATAAATGGATGACAGACGACATCTTGAAATTGATGGAACAACGACGACTGATCAAATCTAATGAAACAGAATATAGACACCTGCAGAGAAGAATAAAAAAGGAGATCAAATTAGCCAAAGAAAAATGGATGAGAGAAAGGTGCGACGAAATGGAGGATGTGATATCTAGACACGACTTGTTTAATGTGCACAAAAAACTAAAAGAAATAAGTAACATATTTAAAAAACGAGTTCCCTCTGTGCTCGTTGACAATAATAACAAAATTGTTATAAATGGGCACTAAATAAGAAAAGAATGGCAACTGTATATATCAGAGTTGTTTGAAGATGATAGGAATAATATTACCGAATTCTACCAAAACTGTACTGACGGCCCAGAAATTATGAAATGCGAAGTAGAACACGCTATAAATAGTGCTAAAATTAGAAAAGCTTGTGGTCCACATGATACACCAACTGAGTTGCTGAAACTAATAGAGGATGATAACATAAAAGTAGTAGTAGTAAGACTTTTTTAATTCAATATATAACACCGGAGTGATTCCCACAGATTGGCTCAAATCCATCTTTGTCGCAATGCCTAAAAAACACAATGCGAGAAAATGCTCAGAATATCGATTAATTAGCCTAATGAGCCACACTCTTAAGATTTTCCTAAGAATACTTCACAACAGAATTAGACGCAAATGCGAAGATACTTAATTTGGTTTTAGAAATGCTATGGGTACCAGGGAGGCACTTTTTGCGCTTAACATCCTATTACAAAAATGCCGTGATCAAAGAAAAGATGTATTTGCATGTTTCGTGGACTTCGAAAAAGCATTCGATAAAGTACAGCATGTAAAATTAATGCAAATACTGAAAAATATCGGAATAGATGACAAAGATATTCGTGTCATTAAAAATTTGTACTGGAATCAAACTGCTACGGTCAAAATTGGAGATAACTACACCGATGAAATCTCCATACAACGAGGCGTCAGACAAGGTTGCATTTTGTCACCAACATTGTTTAATGTTTACTCGGACCAGTTATTTAAAAAGGCACTTGAGAGACAGCCATATGGAATAAAAATCAACGGAGAACTACTTAATGTGATAAGATATGCAGACGATACAGTAATTCTGTCAGATAATATTGAAGGTCTCCAAATTTTGCTTGATCGTATTCACGAGGTAGGAGAGGAAATTGGCATTAAAATAAACTCAAACAAAACCAAATTTTTAGTGTTTAGTCGTGACCCACATCCCGATGCAAAGCTTCAATTAAACGGAGTCCAAGTTGAGAAAGTTCACAAAATGACATATCTGGGAACTGTGATAACTAGGGAGCGGATTTTATGCTAAATGCATATTGCATGCATATTTCGCATATTTGAGAACTTTACTAAATATTGCATATTTTTAAAGAAACATGCATATTTTGTGCCTATCTAAAAACATTTAAATCCAAAAAAAAATTTTAATTTTTTAATTCGACACAAAATATCTGTGGCTTGGTTCTAAAAGGGCCAATGTCAATATTTTACTTTTTTGTACAGCAATATTTAAAATTTAATATTGACCAAACAAAACGCAAAAAATTGACATTGGCCATTTTAACACCAAGCCACAGTATCTCATTTGGTGCTAAAATGGCCAATGTCAATTTATTCCGTTTTATTTTGTCAATATTAAATTTTAAATAAAGCTTTACAAAAAAGTAAAATATTGACATTGGCCCTTTTAGAACCAAGCCACAGATATTTCCCCGCACAGGCTGTCCTATCTATTAATTCGAGCACTACTTGAAGAGAGACGGCTTTATTCACTGCCTTTTCATTTTTTCTTAGAAAATACCCGATCTTTACACAAAGTACTGATAGTGCTTATAGTACGCCGTTATAAAATGATTGTAGGAT
The DNA here is from genome assembly GCF_917563875.1 of Diabrotica virgifera virgifera. Taxonomy (NCBI): domain Eukaryota; kingdom Metazoa; phylum Arthropoda; class Insecta; order Coleoptera; family Chrysomelidae; genus Diabrotica; species Diabrotica virgifera. Next base: position 55,895,276 of record NC_065451.1, read on the forward strand.
GTTAAAATGATGAAGGATGGTTTACCGGAAAATACGAATTTTATTTACTTTTATTATATTTAGTACAATTTGTATCCCAATTCTATAATTCTGGTGATTCTTTTAAATCCCCTATTGTTAAGAGAATTTACACCTTTAACCATAGTTTTACGATTTTCTAACGGAAATTGAAATATTCATGCTTTAGATCAGATCCCGTCTTTAAACGGCTTTAACACTTTGGAGGACATAATATGCGAAATTTTTAATGGAAATTTTGCAATTGATTTTGGTGCAGAACTCTCGGCTTTAACAAGTTATTTTAAATACGCCCCAATTACTTCTGTTGATGTTGGAAGGAGTTTTTCTAGTTATAAAAATATTTTATCTGATCAAAGAAAATGTTTCCTCGTAAAAAATTTGGAAAAACACATTGTAGTGAATTATAATCGAAGATATAATAGTGATATTGTTGTTTTATTGTAAATAGGTAACTATTGGTATCAGTTTTTGTAAAAAATGTGAATAAATTGCATATATAAAAAATAATGATTTTATTTGAAAGATAATAAATAAGATTGTCGCCCCCCCCCCTTTAAAAGAACCCACTAGAATAGAATAGAACAGATAATTTGTGGTTCCTCGATATGCGCATTTTTTGAATTTTTGTGCATATCTTGCGCATGTTTCGTAATTTTTTACTGCATATATATGCGCATATTTCATCAAAATTGATCGCATATAAATCCGCTCCCTAGTGATAACGGACCAACTAGATCCAGACATAGAAATAAAACGTAGAATAGCAACGACTAAAACCACTTTTACGAAAATGAAGTCATTTCTTTGCAATAATCATCTCAGTTCAGAACTAAGACAAAGAATGGTCAAGTGCTATGTTTGGTCCGTACTTTTGTATAGTGCAGAAGTGTGGACGCTAAAAGTATCGATCATGAACAAAATTGAAGCATTGGAAATGTGGATTCATAGACGGATGCTGAAGATACCCTGTACAGCAAGAAAAACTAATGAAGAAGTACTAAGGAAGGTCAACAAAGATAGAGAACTGCTAAAGACTGTTAAACATCGAAAAATGTCTTATCTGGGACATATAGTGAGGGGAAGTAGATATAAAATATTACAACTGATCCTTAAAGGCAAAATAGAGGGCCGTAGAGGTGTAGGAAGAAAACAAGTTTCTTGGTTAAAAAACATTCGTGAATGGACTCAGATATCAAACGCAGGACAACTATTCCATATTGCAGAAGATCGAGAAGCCTTCGCAATGGTGATCGCCAACGTCGGATAATTCTGATATGGCACGTGAAGAAGAAGATATATCTCGCAAATAGAGCATACTACGGGTTAAAGAAATTTTACCATTAAGCATAGTCACAAAAAGAACAAAAATATTGATATACAGAACTCTAATCAAGCTTGTACTCGTTTACGTGTGAGAAACATGGACGATGACAAAAAGTGATGAAGAACGGTGAGGCTGTATTGAACGTAAAATTCTCAGACATATCGCACACCTAGTTCAATTGTGCCACAACTGCAAAAAATTCGAATTTTGTGTTAAGGCTGTAAAATATTGCCTATATAATGCCCCATCTTATGCAATACAGCCTGAACTAAAATATTGTTTTGGATAAGTATAAAGTAAGTTACTTCGGTATTTCACTGTAGGGTTTTTGGAGATTTTGAAAATTCAATATGACCATAACTGGGAGATGTGGCCACAATACAACCGATGTAATTATTCAATACGTTCAATACGGCCACAACTACAAAAATCAATTGATTTTTTCATTATATTGCCGCCGTATCTCCTAGGTATCGTTTTATAAATGACTTTTTTCACAATTTTAATAAATTGTAATAAGATCCAGCGAATAACTGTATAATTTGCTACTTAAATTGTAATTTTGAAGCCAGTCATCCTCAAAATAAATTACTTACAGGGCATAACGCGTTTGTTACAGAACGTTTTGCTCATTTCTCGAGAATATTGTGTTTTGCACTTGTGGCACTATTAAACTAGGTGTGCGATATCTATAAAGGAGTGCAGGAAAACGGATTATGACGCAGACGCTATAATTTTGAACTTTATCACATTTATAGTGAGCCTAGTATCGGTACATCTATCAAAATAAACAGGCTACAATGGCTAGGCCACTTGGAAAGAATGAATGAGGTGGAGCAGTCGAAACACATTTTTATAATGCCTTGATGCCCCGATGCCTGTAGAGAGATCTGGAGATTTCGAGAGAAAGAGCCTGAGTACATATTAACTCTTTCAGGGGTGACGGTACCCAAAATGTACCACAAAAAAAATCACTGAAATGAGCAGCGGTACCGGTATCATTTCGTACCGCATTTACATTGATTTTCTCTAATCCGTCCAAATAAGGTAAAATTTGCTGTAGCATTTCTGCTCTTGAAAGAGTTAAAGAGAATAATTTCGATTTTAGCATCAGTCTGAATTATAAATTCGAATTGTAAAGTCTGAAATATAACTTCGTATACGTACTAAGTAATAAATACGGGCCATTCCATTTCAAATCACTCAATTTTGGAGCAAAAAAAATTTTGCACCTCCGATTTGTCTGAAAATTGGTATATAGCTTCTGCGGGACGTAAAAATAAGATATTTAAGGTCAAAAAATCTTTTTTTCTCAAAATGTTATTTTATGCGATTTTACAGTGATTTGGTGTTTATTTATACAAATTTGCATTTTCTATCGTAAAGTATGAATGGAAAACATAATATTTTAATACAAGTGACTCAAAAATGTCATTATATGGCATTATAACAAGTTACTTTGATTCAAAACAAGCTTTTGATCAAATTTTATAGTGTAGAAAACGTTAAAATACCGTTTTTTTACATTTTTCTCCATTCCCAAAATACATCATAAGCGATTTGGCTGAAAATTTGCCCACAGATAGACAAAACATAGGACTTTAAGTGGTGAGAAGGATGTGAATTATATTACAATACCAAAAAAGTTACATGCAATATTATAGTCAAAAATATAGCCGTCTACTGTAAGTACAATTAACTCGAAAATATCGACCTCACGACAAAAATTGTTAAAAAGAAATTATAATAATTGTACATACGATTTATTTGGAACAATTTCAGTCCCTATCGTTTTTGTCGAAAAGTTAAAAATGGCGGAGATATTGAGCAAAACAGGTTCTCCTTTAAAATCAAGATGGCGGCTAACGTAACGGAGGAATTCATTCGTGATTTTAAATTTAGGCTACTATACTCCCCTAAAGATCAGAAAAATAAAATTTTGGGCAGCTCGGCATTCAAGGTCAAATGCTATCCCGACTGGACTAATATATACTTACTTTTGAGTCTGATATTACTGCATGTAACTTTTTTGGTATTGTAATATAATTCAAATCCTTCTAACCACTTAAAGTCCTATCTTTTGGCTATCTGTGGGCAAATTTTTAGCCAAATCGATGATGATGTATTTTGGGAATGGAGGAAAAGGTAAAAAACGGTATTTTAACGTTTTTTACACTATAAAATTTGATCAAAAACTTGTTTTGATTCAAAATAACTTGTTATAATGCCATATAATGACATTTTTGAGTCCTTTCTATTAAAATATTATGTTTTTCATTGATACTTTACGACAGAAAATGCAAATGTGTTTAAATAAACACCAAATCACTGTAAAATCGCATAAAATAACATTTTGAGAAAAAAAGAAGAAGAAGATTTTTTGACCTTAAATATCTTATTTTAACGTCCCGCAGAAGCTATATACCAATTTTCAGACAAATCGGAGATCCAAAATTTTTTGCCTGAGTGATTTGACATGGAATGTACCATACATATATAAATTAATTATGTTTCAGTAAGTGCAAATAAATGAAAATAGCCTTAGCCTAAATAAATTAAAATAAGTATGAAACGAAGACTAATAGTGGAGTCACTGAAGGTGGATATGAGCTATTACCTCCGATTTCGTTGAACCTCTATCGATTTGCATGAAAATTGTTGAGTGGTTAGAGGATATCTTAAGGAACAAAGGTGACCTGGTGCCAACTTGCGCTTTTACCCTAGGGGTGGATGCCACCCCTTCTTGGGGGTGAAAATTATTTTATTAAAAATAATCCCATAATTCGATAGACGGACAAATTTTAAGCAAAATTTGTTATATAAAATTATTAAAATAAATCAAAACTTTTTGAGTTATTAAAAATCAAAGATTTTAATTTTCCTTGAGAAAAATGTATGTTTTTAACCAATTTTTCATCAATAACTAAAAAAATGTAAGTTTTTACAAAAAGGTTATTATTATCAAAATTAAAGCTAATAAAAAGTTTTTTTCTTCGGCGAGTAAATAAGTATTCAAGCTGAAATAACGGGAAATTGATGCATTTTATAACATAAACTTATTAAGCATTTGTCAAAGTACTTAAAAATATCTATTAAATGAGCCCCCGAACATGTTGATAGCGTTAAAATTTATGCTCCAAAATTTTTCCAAAAAATCTTATTGTTTTTTTTTTTAATAACTCCGTTCGTGTTTCCGATATCAGGTTCATCTAAAAACTGTTCGAAAGTTAATTCCAAGTGCTATTTAAGGACGTTGAACCTCATCTTTTAAACCCCTTCCTTTTTTAAAAATAAAGGTTAAATGACCCCGGTTGCATGGTTCCCATAGCAAAATTTAAGATTTAAACGTTTCTATCTCGGTTATCTTTTACCCTATAGAAATAGTAAAACAGGTAAAATATTTGGCACAGAAGAAACTAATATTTGGTTATATATAATTTTTTACGTATATTGAGTATTTTTGGAGTTATTATCAAAAGAATATGAGAATTACAATAATTTTAAAAATTATGATTTTTTTAAATTATATCTTTTTTTTTAAATATGCATTCTAAACCGGTCAAAATTATCGAACATATTACTTTTGCTAATATAAAGAAGTTCTTGTAAGGATTACTATAAATTTTAATTTTTGTGGAAATGGCGTATGTTTTATTTTTCATTTTTTTCCTAAAAAATTCGAAACGGTTCTTTTAATTTTCATTATAACTTGCTTAATTTTGACGCTATTACCTTGTTCTGAAGCTCATTTGATAGATATTCCGAAGTACTTTGGCAAATGTATAGCAGGAATATTTTATACATTGCATCATTTTCCTGTTATTTAAGCTTGAATACTTAGATTTGAGTACTCGTCGAAAAAAATACACATTCAATTGTCAATAACTCACTTTGAACTAACATTAGTTTAGTTCTTTATGTGAGGAATGTATTCAATTTTTTATTATCTTTAATTTTAGTAATAACAACTTTTTTGTAAAAGCTTATAGTTTTTGATTTATACGTGAAAAACCGATTTAAAACATGCATTTTTTTACGAAAAAATAAAATCTTTGGTCTTTAATAACTCAAAAAGTGTTGATTTATTTTAATAACTTTATATAACAAATGTTTCTTATAATTTGTCCCTCTATCGACCCTTGGTATTATTTTTAATAAAATAATTTTCACCCCCGAGAAGGGGTGGCATCCACCCCTAGGGTAAAAGCGCAAGTTGGCATCATGTCACCTTTGTTCCTTGAGGTATCCTCTAATTACCCACCAATTTTCATGAAAATCGATGGAGGTTCAACGAATTCGGAGGTGAAAACCTTCAGTGACTGCACTATAAATAAAATAGGTGTAAAATCATTAAGGTGATACAGTAGCGATCAACAGGTAGCCAAAACGCGTTCCAAGATTGCGGCTGTAATTTTGAATATTTTTTCGAGATATTTGGCACACGTATTCGTAATATAATAAAGAATGGCGGTACAGAGCCCAATTTGAAAAACATATTAATATGTGGAAATTACCCAGTAATTAAATACAATATTAAAAAAACGAGCCTGTACCGCCATTAAGAAGAACAAAAAATACACTTTCTTCAAATAAACTTTTTTATCCGATGCCTAGATTTTGTGTCATTTTGGAACTACTAATGAAATAAAAAATTTAAGTAGTTCCAAAATGACACAAAATCTAGGCATCGGATAAAAAAGTTTATTTGAAGAAAGTGTATTTTTTTGTTCTCCTTAATGGCGGTACAGGCTCGTTTTTTTAATATTGTATTTAATTACAGAGTAATTTCCACATATTAATATATTTTTCAAATTGGGCTCTGTACCGCCATTCTTTATTATATTACGAATACGTGTGCCAAATATCTCGAAAAAATATTCAAAATTACAGCCGCAATCTTGGAACGCGTTTTCGCTACCTGTTGATCGCTACTGTTTCCTCTTAATAAAGTAGCAAATAAAATCACGTTGTAGTATTAAGACTGCCATGCTTATTGTTGGTCTAGCTAAACAGAAGAATTATGTATGCATTCGCTTACCTTCGCCTTTCATATTTTTCTACCATAAATTCCTTAATTGACGTTTCATCCCCTGGACTAACTATCGGCGTTCCTTCGTATAATCCTAACCATACCTGACGACAGTAATCGTTGCCTCTGTTTTTCAATAAGTCTATTTCTTCGTTGGTGAATGTTGCCATAGAAATAGATTTGACTCGGTGTGGAGGTGTGATGCCACGTCTGTAACAAAAAAAGCAAATTATGAGTTCCACTTTATCTATTCATCCTATACTACACATAGGGCAGTCAATGAGGGTATGTGGCTCCGAATTCCATCCTACTATATCGATTTACGTGATATTTTCACAGTAAGTAGGGAATAGCCCAAGAAACAAAGTCTACCCTATGCCGATGTGTGCTTTTGTCTTGGGGGCGGTTTCCACCCCTTATCGGGGGTGGAAAATTTTTTGCTTAAACAACTACGGAAGTTGCTAGAGAACCTAATACTAAACAAAAACTGTTCTATAATTTTTTTTTTCGAAAACTCAATACTTTTTGAGTTATTCCTGGTTGAAAATTGGCCATTTTCATTGAAACATACCACCTTTTCAACGGTTTTTTGCGAATACCTTAAAAACTATGCATCTAACTAAAAAAACTATATAAAACATTTTTGTAGCTTATAAAATAACAAAGAGATTCTTTCCTTTATGAATCTTCTAGTTATAACACAAAAAGAGATATGGTAAGAGAAAAAAACTTGTTTTCTTGGTACATGCTCAAATCAGTGTATTTAACTTGAAATAACAGAGAAACGGTCTATTTTAGGTGTATAATTCTACCAATGACTTTTGTTGTGCTTGAAAAGACATATAAATTAAGCAATATTAAATGTCGATTACATTCAAAGTATGCGAGATAAACTGTAAAAAATTTGATGACTAACGTATTTTAAGAAAAAAAAAAATGAGAAGTATATTTAACCCCTCATCCACAAGAATTTAAATGCATCGTTTTCCTTCTACAATGCATTTTACTATAGTATTTTTTTATGTTCAAAAAGTTGGGCGGGTTTAAAATAAATGGTTTTTGAAAAAAATAGGATCAAATTATTGAGCGCATTTTTAAATTTTCTTAAAAATCTTCTTATTTCTCCATGTAACTCGAAAATGATAAGATATGCCAAAAAAAGATGCCATACAAAAATGTAGGTTTCTTCTAGATAAACATTTTGATTTTATTTTTTATAAAAGTATCTCTTATAATTTTCAAGTTACATGAAAAAAAAATGAAGATTTTTAAGAAAATTTAAATATGCGCTCTATAAATTTGATCTTATTTTTTTCAAAAACCATTCATTTTAAACCCGCTCAACTTTTTGAACATAAAAATAACACTGTAGTAAAATGTATTGTAGAAGGAAAACGATGCATTTAAATTCTTGTGGATGAGGGGTTAAATATACTTCTCAATTTTTTTCTTAAAATTCGTTAGTCATCAATTTTTTGCAGCATATCTTGCTTAGTTTGAAGGTAATCGACATTTAATATCGCATATTTGAAAGGACTTTTTAAGCACAATAAAAGGTATTGGTAGCATTATAAACCTAAAATCGACCGTCTCTCTGTTATTTTAAGTTGAATACACTATTTGAGCATGCACCAAAAAAACAAACTCTTTTTACCTACCATATCTCTTTTTGTGTTATAACTAGAAGATTGAAGAAGGAACAAAACTTTTTGATTTTTTATGAGCTACAAAAATGTTTTATATAATTTTTTTTAGTTAGACGCATTGTTTTTAAGGTATTCGCAAAAAACCGTTCGAAAATATTTCAATGAAAATGGCCAATTTTCAACCACGAATAACTCAAAAAGTATTGAGTTTTCGAAAAAAATTATAGAACAGTTTTTGTTTAGAATTAGGTTCTCGAGCAACTTCCGTAGTTGTTTAAGCAAAAAATTTTCCACACCCGAGAAGGGGTGGGAACCGCCCCCAAGACAAAAGCACACATCGGCATAGGGTAGACTTTGAATAAGGAGATATTTTCAGGCTATTCCTAAAATTTCATTAAAATCCATGCAGTAGGATAGAATTCGGAGGTATAGTATTTTTACTACAAAAACGTTATTACGTAGGTCAAAATTTTTGACGTAAGAGAACTGTCAAAACATTAGAATGTGACTTTTCATTATTGCCATGTTTATAATAATCATGGCAATAATGAAAAGTCACATTCTAATGTTTTGACAGTTCTCTTACGTCAAAAATTTTGACCTACGTAATAACGTTTTTGTAGTAAAAATACTATAATAACCTGTTCTTGATCTCATTGACTGCCCTAACCGGAAATAATTTAAGTTGGATAAGCACTTACAATGGTAGGAAAGTACTCAATTGTCCGAGGAAAAACAAAAGATTAGTATGTACATTGAACCAAAGCAGATTATCCGCTTGATGGGGGTTGTTGACATGGAGTGGATATGACAGCAGTGTTTCAATGGTGGCATAACTTTTAAGCCGTCCCCCACGGGCGATAAATTCTGTCGATACTCCGATTGAGGGTATTTTTTAAGTTATTCGCTATGGGCTTCGCCACCTAGCGGATTCTAGTATCACTTCGGTTGGAAATTTAAAGAGAAAAGTATTGCCCATCCTCTGTGAGCTTCGCTGGTATCGCCACCTAGCGGTTTACTAATACAACTCCGGTTGGAAATTTAAAGAGAAAAGGAGAAAAGCAAATAATTGTTTCAACGTTATTATTTAATTTTTATTGTTATTTATTAAAGTAATTGGATTGTAATCGATAATTAATAACTAAGTACATAATTTATTATTCATTATGATTATTTTTAAGATTTTGCTTATCGTGTTAAAGTTATGTTGACAGCTAATATTAGAAAAAATTTATTCTGCAAAAAGTATAATAATTTAATATAATTATAGTATAATACTTAAAAATTAAATTATGCGTTTATTACACTTAAATAAATAATTAAGAGCGTAAACGTAAAATTTCGGGCCAACGCTTTTTAAATGCATTAATTTTTTCCGAATCCTGAGAAAATTAATAAGTATTTTTGAAAAATTTAAACGCAGAATGAAAGATTACATTATTACCGAGAGCCAAAAGTCCCCGACTTCTATAATATTTATTTTAATAAGTTACAGGGGTGAAAAAGACGAGAAAATTGAGAGTGATTTTTAATTCAAATATCCCTTTCAAAAAACCTCTGTAGAATACACAGTTATAGTATTTTTACTACAAAAGCGATATTAAGGAGGTCAAAATTTTTGACGTAAGAGAACTGTCAAAACATTAGAATGTGACTTTTCATTATTGCCATGGCAAACATGGCAATAATGAAAAGTCACATTCTAATGTTTTGACAGGTCTATTACGTCAAAAATTTTGACCTACGCAATATCGCTTTTGTAGTAAAAATACTATACTATTGTAACCAGTATTTTGACACTCTTTTTTAATATTTAATACAACTTTTGTGAACCATTTAATAAAAATTATATCCAACTCTTAATGCAGCAGAACGTCAAATTTCCAACAAAAGTTCACTGACTTGTCATTAAGGACGCTCGCGAACTTTTAATTATCCCCTCTATCTACGAGCTCACAGCAAAATATAAATGCCATTATGGTAGGCGGGCTCAATCGGGGATTTTGCGCGTTACTCGAGTGCGTCAGAAAATCGGGCAGACACGAATTGAGGACCAAAATGAAATTTTAAGTAAGAGTTTACTTTTATACCTGAAAAAATCGCACGAATTGAGGACCAAGAATTCTGATAATGAAATCATTATACTCAGGTATAAAATATTATTAAAAGTACGAATTCCAATAATCGTACATATTTATTGCCTATTTAAGCCCATTTATTGCCCATTTTCATGATTGTGCACTGTTTCTTTTCGGGAAATTGTATTATCTACACCTAGCGTAAACAATTTTGCGTTACATTTATTTACCGTACAGGTCCAAAACTTTTCACCACTTTTTTATCACAATACTTATAATCATCCAACACAAGTAACGAGTTTCCCTTTTCACTTAAGATCATTTTAATTTCACTCATTTTGACTACCTTTCAAGACAGCTCAAAATAAACTAAATCTAAAATAATATTTTATTATTAAATATTTCCTTACTCATTAAAATCTCGTTAAAGAATTGGACCCTCATTAACCCTAATTACCTACCTTAATCTACCTACCTACCTATCTCTCATACGGTCCGTAATTCGTTGCACTTATTTTGGCTGTTCAGGTAGCGGTCCTCAATTCGAGAACACCGAGAAAATCACATGTGGAGAAATCTTGTTCCCTGTGAATGTACCCTTACCATATATGGACTCTTAATAAAGAGGCGTGCGTTGGGGACAGTCCGTAAAATAATATCCTATCCCTAGAAAAACTCGAAAACGTCAGATTAAGACAAGGTAAGTTAAGTATGATCAAGAACAGTATATTATTTCAATCTTTACGATTTGAGCGGGGGGTAAGGAAATGGGTGTTCTAAAGTTTCACATAAAAGCGAATATTTTGCGAAGTGAACATCAGATCGAAAAACTGAAAAATGCGTGTTCAATATTTTCCAAAAATCTATCGAATGACACCAAACACGACCCCACAAGGAGAGGGTAGTGGGGGTTACTTTAAAATCTCAGATAGGAACCCCCCCCCCCATTTTTTATTGCAAATTTGGATTCCTTACGTAAAAATAAGTACTTAACTGTTATTCGAGACATTTTTTAAACTTATGGATAGATGGCGCTATAATCGGAAAAACCGATTTTTGGAAATGAAAACTGAATTAAAAACTGGAAAGTCGCTACTAAAATGGAAAACATAACTTAACTTTTTTGGTTTTTGGAACGTAATACGCTTTACTAACTGCAAATTTAGCACCCAAGGCCCCTACTACTATAAATTTAAACGTTTTAAAACCCATTAGGTACCATATAGACAAGGCGAAAACGGCGGGTTCGTTGGGAAAAATATTCCCATGAGATTTTTTTGCATAATTACATTCGTGAAACATCCCAGAATAAGGTTCAAGAAGTCCCCCACGTAAAAAGTGGGCCAAATTTTTTTTAACAATTTTTTTTAATCAAATTGCAAAACTCAATATTTTTGGCCCGGACAATTTTTTTGTAGGTTTTTTGGACCATTCTGGATAAAAAAGGTCTCTTATAATTTTTCTCTAAAGTTGATCGTTTTCGAGTTATAAGCAATTTAAAATTGAAAAAAAAAAACGAAAAATGGCGATTTTAAAGGCTTAATAACTCCGTTAAAAGTTATTATTATGAAAGTCAGAAAGTGACTAAATCAAAGTTAATGCCCCCCTACAAGATCCTGAAGAAATTTTTGTCATTATTTTATTACTAAGCTGTTATTTTTAAGTAATAGTAATAATATTGAGCGCCATGCACGTGGTAGCCGGCCGTAAATGCTGAGTGCGAGAGAGATGCCACTCCGCAGTCCAATTGTGCATCTTACTTACACTCACATTTACGGCCGCCTACCTCGTGCATGGCGCTCATTATTATTACTTAAAAATAACAGCTTAGTAATAAAATAATGACAAAAATTTCTTCAGGATCTTGTAGGGGGGGGGGGGGCATTAAACTTTGATTTAGTCACTTTCTGACTTTCATAATAATAACTTTTAACCGAGTTATTAAGCCTTGAAAATCGCCATTTTTCGTTTTTTTCAATTTTAAATTGCTTATAACTCGAAAACGATCAATTTTAGAGAAAAATTATAAGAGACCTTTTTTATCCAGAATGGTCCAAAAAACCTACAAAAAAATTGTCCGGGCCAAAAATATTGAGTTTTGCAATTTGATTAAAAAAAATTGATAAAAAAAATTTGGCCCACTTTTTACGTGGGGGAGTTCTTGAACCTTATTCTGGGATGTTTCACGAATGTAATTATGCAAAAAAATCTCATGGGAATATTTTTCCCAACGAACCCGCCGTTTTCGCCTTGTCTATATGGTACCTAATGGGTTTTAAAACGTTTAAATTTATAGTAGTAGGGGCCTTGGGTGCTAAATTTGCAGTTAGTAAAGTGTATTACGTTCCAAAAACCAAAAAAGTTAAGTTATGTTTTCCATTTTAGTGGCGACTTTCCAGTTTTTAATTTGTTTTCATTTCCAAAAATCGTTTTTTTCGATTATAGCGCCATGTATCCATAAGTTTAAAGAATGTCTCGAATAACAGTTAAGTACTTATTTTTACGTAAGGAATCCAAATTTGCAATAAAAAATGGGGGGGGGGTTCCTATCTGAGATTTTAAAGTAACCCCCACTCCCCCCTCCGTGTGGGGTCGTGTTTGGTGTCATTCGATAGATTTTTGGAAAATATTGAACGCGCATTTTTCAGTTTTTCGATGATGTTCACTTCGCAAAATATTCGCTTTTTTGTGAAACTTTAGAACACCCATTTCCTTACGCCCCGCTCAAATCGTAAAGATTGAAATAATATACTGTTCTAAATCGCCATTTTTCGTTTTTTTTCAATTTTAAATTGCTTATATGTAACTCGAAAACGATCAACTTTAGAGAATAATTATATAAGAGAACTTTTTTATCCAGAATGGTCCAAAAAACCTACAAAAAAATTGTCCGGGCCAAAAATATTGATTTTTGCAATTTGATTAAAAAAGATTGTTAAAAAAAATTTGGCCCACTTTTCACGTGGGCGACTTCTTGAACCTTATTCTGGGATGTCTCACGAATGTAATTATGCAAAAAAATCTCATGGGAATATTTGTCCCAACGAACCCGCCGTTTTCGCCTTGTCTAATAAACAAAACTGTTGAAAATACCACAAAATAAAATTTAAATAAATATTTTTAAAAGTTGAGTCATTTCCTTATCAACGAAATACCTCCAATGTAGGAATTTCCCAAACTGTGTTAAATAATAATTTCAACCTACGAAACAATATTATTTTTATCTAATCTTCTCGGGGTTCTGATTAACAATTTAAATGATTTACAGGAATTTAGTCTTATCACCATGATTATGTGACCTATTGCGGAAAGACCAAAAGTGCAGATAGAATTCGAGGTATTATTAAAAATTGTGAGGGTGGTGGGAAACTGCAGATACTAAAAAATTTAATTTTCGCCTTGAATTAGATAATGAGTTTCCCAATAGAAAAGGCGTTTACGTAATGAATTTCCCAATTATTATACAATGTATTACTTCATATCCACAAAAAACTGACAGTCAATTATAAAACGGTAGTTATTTATTCATTTAGTCGAAGTACTACTCGTCAAATACAGTGATAAGCGCGCTAATAACCGGCAAAATAACGCAAAAGATGGAAAACATATTGAGTTGAGAGATAAAGAGATGACAAAAAAAATGTCAGTGTCACAGTGGTAGTTGCCAAACTCATCCGATACGTCTAAAGGTGGAAAACAATCAATAGATCTATTAATCTATTGATAACAATCTACAGGGTGATCAATTTCTGTAACAAAGTCCAATATATCTGTTATTATAAAATATATGAAAAAAAGTTGTTAATAAAAGTTATAGACACCTTTATTGTACACATTTTAAAATTAGTGAGAAATATATAGGGTCCTCCATAACACGGTGCCAAACCAAAGTTATGTTTTTTTTAAATGGAACACCCTGTATTTTATTCAAAATCTGGTTTCTCTACATTTTTCTGATTCTAGAGATATAAAACTTGTCTAGGGTTATACTGAGTGTTTCAAAGTTACGAACACTTTTATTAAAAAATCATACTGATTTGATCGCCCTGTATGTTTCTAACGGTGTAATATAAACTTATTTTTTTAATGTTTTTGACTGTCAATATTAAAGTAGTTTTGCAACAATGTACAATTTTTATATAACTACACAAATTGTATACAGGGTAAGTCAAAATGTAAATACAAGATTTTCTTCATAATTTTATATGGAACACCCTGTATTTTATATTATTATCGAAAAGTTCTATCATCATACTTACAAATCTTTTAAATATTCCCTATACCTAGGGTTACCATAATTTATTAAGGCCAAATCCGGACAGGGGTAGTCCAAGGGTTTGTAGAAAATGTAAAATGTGAATTTGACTGTGTTGCTATACCTCTACATTGTACCTACATATATGCGAAATGCTTAGTTTGTACTGGGCCCAGGGATAGGATGTTCTTCATCTGTTTTTCTTTCGTACTTTTCAGAAGACATAATTTTTCTCAAAAGTGGCTTGTCATTTTTTATTTTGTCATGGAATTTGGAACATGACATTACAGAATTTGCTTTAATATTGAGAAGCTCTTTTACAACAGGCAGAGATAATCTTCCTCTTTCAGCCGTCCATATAAAATTCATCATCGAAAAGATACGTTCAGTAGGAGCCGAAATACCAGGCAGACAAACGTGGGCAGACAAAGGAAACGTTGCTTTTAGAAAATGCTTCAAATATTTCTTGCCATTTGTCATGAGTGTTTGGGGTTTCTTCTTTAGATAGTAAAGTCCATTTAGGTTTCAGCTTTTTTAGAACTTGGAGAAGTGACAAGCGCTCATCAAATAATTCATCCACATCGACAGAATTAGGTACAACGCTGACTATAGTTAAAAGCGCTCTCTTCCATCTCTTTCCAGGTAGGATCACCTTGTAGCCTTAACCATTTGATTTAGCGCAAAATGAAATTTCCCACCGTTGGGCCAAGTGTTTTCCATTTTTTTAGTAAAGAAAAAAGTCCGGACATTTCTCATATCCTGACGCCAATCCGGACATGTCTTTCAAATCCGGACTGTCCGGACGAAATCCGGACGTATGGTAACCCTACCTATACCTAAAGTTATTAGTTTTCGAGATATTTTAGTTTTATTGCTGATAACAACATGTATTACTTAATTATTAATAGCAATATTTCGATTTATTAAAATTTATTAAAAAAAACTAAACTAAATAAAAAAATGTTCAACGTACTTCTTATGTTATAAAAGGTGTTCAAAATGACCTCCCATAACGTCTACACAAGCCTGGAGACGAGTTTCGAAAGACCTACTGATGTTTGTAAGCATTTGTTGTGTGACACTTTGAAAGGCGTTTTGAATCCTTATTTTCATATCGTCAACTATTGTTGGAGGTGCCCTATACACTACGTCTTTAATATAACTCCAAAAAAAGAAGTCAATTTCGTTTAATTCTGGTGATTTGGGTGGCCAGTGAACTGGCCCATCTCTTCCTATCCATCTTTCAAGAAATAGTTCATCGAGATCACCGTTGACAAGTGCGTTGTGGTGAGCAGGGGCTCCATCGTGAAGGTACCACATATGTTGACGGATGTTTAATGGTACATTTTCAAGTAGAATAGGTAAATGATTCACTAAAAAATTTAAATAAACCTCACCATTTACCGATTACTCAAAGAAAAAAGGACCTATAACGTAATTGCCTATGATTCCACCCCAAACATTTAAGGACCATCTCGTTTGACTATGTGTCTGATGACAGTACGGATTGGTTGTGGAATAATAATCAAAATTGTGTCTGTTTACACTACCATTTTTGTGGAATGTTGCCTCGTCTCCAGAAAAAAATCAAAAAAATCTCTCTGTATAACTATTTGTTGTTGTGACCATTGACAAAATTGTACTCTTCGTTCGAAATCATCTCCAACAAGTTCCTGATGTAATTGTATATGATATGGATGCATGTTGTTTTTCTTGAGTATGTTTTGGATAGATCCACAACTTATATCTTGCTCTCTTGTAATATTTTGAATACTTGTATGAGGATTTTCTATAACAGGTAGTAAAACATTTAATTCATTTTCATCCGTAATAATGATTTTTGTTTTTTCCTTTGCTTCATAAACAGAACCAGTACGATTAAAACTGTCTAATAAGTTGTCAAATGCTCTCTTATTTGGTTGTTGACGCTATGGACACCGTTCCTTATAAATTCTTGTGGCAACTAATGAGTTTTTGAAACACTCTCCTAAAATCCATATCATGTCTGTCATTTCTTCAAGACTAAAATTCATTGTTAGGTAACAATTATAACAATATGGCAAACAATTATAATCAATAACAAAAATAAAAACGTACAGATAATTAAAATCTTACATCTGACAGTTCTTGTGTCAATTATTTCAAAGCTACCTTAAACAAGAACTTGCAGCAATTTATAGTTCCCATTTCTTCGCGGAAAATTAATATTATCATTTTGTTAGTAAATATAAAATTGTCGTTATTGTACCGAATTTACCATAAACTTGGAGAAAAAATGAAATGCAGTCTAATTTTAATTATCATTAACAAACTCATTGGAGGTTTCTAATATTAAGGGTAATCAATTTACTGTAATAAACGTATCTATGAGTTATCAACAATAAAACTAAAATATCTCGAAAACTAATAACTTTAGGTATAGGGAATATTTAAAAGATATGCAAGTATAATGAAAGAACTTTTTGATGGTAATATAAAATATCCATTAAAAAATGTCCATTTAAAAATATGAAAAAAATCTTTTATTTGCATTTTGACTTACTCTGTATACCATTTGTGTAGTGATAAAAAAATTGTACGTTGTTGCCAAACTACTTTAATATTTACAGTAAACAGCAGTAAAAAAATAAGTTTATATTATACTGTTAGAATCATACAGGGCGATCAAATCAGTATGATTTTTTGATAAAAGTGCTCATAACTTTGAAACACTCAGTATAACCCTAGACAAGTGTTATATCTTTTTAATCAGAAAAATGTAGAGAAACCAGATTTTGAATAAAATACAGGGTGTTCCATTTAAAAAAACATAACTTTGGTTTGGCACCGTGTTATGGAGGACCCTGTATATTTCTCACTAATTTTAAAATGTGTACAATAAAGGTGTCTATAACTCTTATTAACAACTTTTTTCATATATTTTATAAAAACAGATATACTGGACTTTGTCACAGAAGTTGATCACCCTGTATAATGTAAATTTTTTTACATTAGGTTTTTACATTTTAGGTTTTTATCGCTAAATTTCCCACCTCTCTTTTTTATATTTTTTTTCTCACAACTTGATACGTTTTCCAACTTTTGCGTTATCTTGCCGGTTATTAGCGCGCTCATCACTGTGACACTTGGCGATTTGCCATATGTGTAGAAAACTAAGTGAGAATGCATTCGGAAGAAAAATATGCATATAGAATATGTAGCTTATAAAAAACAAAATAATGGTGGTTTATGGTGTCTGTAACCCCAATACAAAGCAAAGAAATAGCTTACTGAAAGTTGGTTCTTCTTCAAACGCCAAAATAGAAAGTCTCAACATGAAATATGATGAAAACAATGCATTTTTATAGAACACTCGTAGAACCTTTATTCTTTCTTTATTCTTGTATCCATATTTTTTTAAAATAAATGCTTAAACTAGTGGACACTTTCGAGTTTTTTATTTTAGTGCAGTCACTGAAGGTTTTTACCTCCGATTTCATTGAACCTCCATCGATTTTTATGAAAATTGGTGAGTAGTTACTGGTAGTTAGACGATACCTCAAGGAATAAAGGTGACATGATGCCAACTTGCGCTTTTACTCTGTGGGTGGATGCCACTCCTTCTAGTGGCTGAAAATTATTTTATTAAAAATAATACCATAAATCGATAGAGGGACAAATTCAAGCAAAATTTGTTATATCAAGTTATAAATCAATACATTTTGAGTTATTAAAGATTCAATATTTTATTTTTTCGTAAACAAATGCATGTTTTAAAGCTGTTTTTCACATATAACTCAAAAACTACAAGCTTTTACAAAAAAGTTATAATTACCAAGATTGAAGATAATAAAAAATTGAATACACTCCTCACTTAAAGAACTGAACTAATGTTAATTCAAAGTGAGTTACGCTAATTAAATCTATATTTTTTTCGACGAGTACTCAAATCTAAGTATTTAAGCTTAAATAACGGGAAAACGATGCACTTTATAAAATATACCTGCTAAGCACTTGTCAAAGTACTTCGGAGTACCTATCAAATGAGTTTTAGGAGAAGTTAATAGCATCAAAATTAAACAAGTTATAATGAAAATAAGAGAATCCTTTCGAATTTTTTAGGAAAAAGGGAAAAATGAAACATACGCCATTTCCACAAAAATTAAAATTTATAGTAATCCTTACTATAATTTCTTTATATTAGCATAAGTAATGATTTCAACAATTTTGACCGGTTTAGCCACGTTGTCGAAAAAAAGATATAATTTAAAAAAATCAGAATTTTTAAAATTATCGTAATTTTCATTTTATTTTGATAACTCCAAAAATACTCAATATAAGTATGTAAAAAATTATATACAGGGTGTCTGCGTAACTTTGACCATTTGGAAAATTTTTTAATATCAATTTTACGAAAAAAAGTAATTCTTTATAAAGTGCTCTGCATAGTCTAAAACCTAAGATGCAATCATCAGATATCGAATTTTGTCAACAGTATACGAGGTATGTCAAAAAATATTAATTTCGCTTAAGAGCAAACTACCTTTATATTAAAATTTTATTATAAAAAGTTATTTGTAATTAAAATTCTTAAAAAGAATTCTTTCTAAATTCATATTATTTGACACACCTCGTATAAAATTAACAAACTTGGAAAACTGATGGTTTTATCTTGAGGTTTAGACCATGCACAGATTTTTATGAAGAATAAGTTTTTTTCCTAAAATTATTAATAAAAGAGTTATTACATGTCTAATAAATAAAAATGATGTTCGGAATCGGTAATTTAGGAAAATCTCAGAAATTTTCGTTTTCACGTAGAAGGCTGTTATTGCATGTTTGAATATGGTTTTTAATTACAAATAACTTCTCATAAAAAAATTTTTTTGATATTTTGAAATATAAAGGTAGTTTGCTCTTGAGCGAAATTAATATTTTTTGACATACCTCGTATACTGTTGACAAAATTTGATGTGTGATGATTGCATCTTAGGTTTTAGACTATGCAGAGCACTTTATAAAGAATGACTTTTTTCGTAAAATTGATATTAAAAAAGTTTCCAATATGGTTCCAAGTTACGCAGACACCCTGTATAACCAAATTTTAGTTTTTCTGTATCAAATATTTTACCTTTCTTACAATTTTTGTAGGGTAAAAAATAACCGAGATAGAAACGTTTAAAGCTTAAATTTTGCTGCGAGAACCATGTAACCGGGACCATTTAATCTATTATTTTTAAAAAAGTAAGTGGTTTAAAAGATTTAGTTCAACGTGATTTAATAGCCCTTGAAATCATCTTTCAAATGATTTTTAGGTGAACCTGATATCGTAAAAATTAACGGAGTTATTAAAAAAAACACTAACATTTTTTGGAAACATTTTTAAAAGACAAATTTTGAAAAAATTTAGGAGCATACATTTTAATGCTATCAACTTATTCCGGAGCTCATTTCATAGACTTTCTAAGTACTTTGACAAATGTTTAATAAGCTTATGTTATAAAATGCATAATTTTCCCGTTATTTAAGCTTGAATACTTGGTTTTGGGTACTCGCCGAAAAAAAATACACATTCAATTACCTATAACTAACTTTTAGATCAGCGGTTCTCAAACTTTTTGAGTCGTGTACCACCTACAGTTTTTTTTATTATTTTTGGTACCACATATACAGGGTGTAACAAAAATACAGGTCATAAATTAAATCACATATTCTGGAACCAAAAATAGTTCGATTGAACCTAACTTACCCTAGTACAAATATGCACACAAAAATGGTTACAGCCCTCTGAAGTTACAAAATGAAAATCGATTTTTTCCGATATATCGAAAACTATTGAAGATTTTTTAATGAAAATGAACATGTGGCATTACTATGGCAGGAAATTATAGTGAAATTTGTGCACCCATAAAAATTTTATGGGGGATTTGTTCCCTTAAACCCCCCCAAACTTTTATGTACGTTCCAATTAAATTATTATTGTGGTACCGTTAGCTAAACACAATGTTTTTGAAGCTTTTTTTGCCTCTTAGTATTTTTTCGATAAACCAGTTTTAATCAAGATGCGACTTGTTTTTTAATATGTTTACAAAACAATTTTATGGCGGTTTTGTGTCTTTAAACCCCCCAAATGTTTGTGTACGTTCCAATTAAACTATTATTGCGGTACCATTAGTTGAACACCGTGTTTTAAAACTTTTTTGCCTCTTAGTATTTTTCCGATAAGGCACCTTTTATCGAGATGTGGCTTCTTTTTTAACATGGTTAAAAATATACCTCAATCTGTAATTTACAAATAAATTTTCATATTATTATCGGGTCTCTATATAAATCTTACTTAACAGTATACAAATAATAATATGTGGTGGATTTGACAAATATTCAAAATATCTCGATAAAAACTAGCTTTTCGAAAAATTACTAAGAGGCAAAAAAGTTTTAAAAATATTGTGTTTAACTAATGGTGCCACAATGATACTTTAATTGGAACGTACACAAAAGTTTGGGGGGGGTGGGGGGCTTTAAAGGAACAAAACCCCCATAAAATTTCACTATATATTTTTTTAAGATTTTCATATGTCCGTTTTCAATAAGAAAACTCAAATATTTTTCGATATATTGGAAAAAATCGATTTTTATTTTGTAACTTCAAAGGGCTGTAACTTTTTTTATGTGCCCATTTGTACTAAGGTAAGTTAGGTTCAATCGAACTATTTTTGGTCCCAGAATATGTGATTTAATTTATGACCTGTATTTTTGTTACACCCTGTATTTTTATAATGTATTATGAAGACTTACTAAGTACTACTATTTTAATTTTTTTGTGTTTTGTGTACCACCGCAAGTAATGAAATGTACCACCAGTGGTACATGTACCACAGATTGAGAATCGCTGTTTTAGATAACACCAATAGGCTTTTCTAGTAAGGAGTTTATTTCGTTTTTTATTAGCTTCAATTTTGGTAATATTAACTTTTTTGTAAAAACTTGATAGTTTTTGAGTTATTTATCAAAATCGGTTAAAAACATGCATTTTTCTCACGAAAAATTAAAATCTTTGATGTTTAATAACTCAAAAAGTTTTAATTTATTTTAATAACTTTATATAACAAATTTTGGGTTATTTTTAATAAAATAATTTTCAACCTCGAGAAGGGGTGGCATCCATCCCCAGGGTAAAAGCGCAAGTCGGCACCATGTCACCTTTGTTCCTTGAGATATCCTCTAACCACTCACCAATTTTCATGCAAATCGATGGAGGTTCAACGAAATCGGAGGTAATAGCTCGTATCCACCTTCAGTGACTGCACTATTTGAATATTTACCAATGACTAGTATTATCTAGAAAAGCCATTTAGTGAATCAATAAAGTAATGTCTAATCAACATGCACCATTTAGTACTTTCACATATATTATTCAAATATCAATGCACATCTAATATTGAAATGTTTTTAATACATTCACTATCGTATATAGAACTGAGATCCTTCAGTGGCTATGTATGTCAATAATGGCTTAATAATTTTAATACCGGTATCCTGTAGTTAGTAGTTGTTTCTTGAGAAAGTATTCTAAATCGAAGTATGTATAGAGAAAATGTTTTTGGCTGCCAACTTTAAGTAAAAATACATACACAAAATAAAAATCACCGCGTAGCGCCAAAAATTACTGGTATGTTTTGTTCAGTGTCTGTTAACTTATATAGTCCAGTCGGGTTAGACCAGCGGTTCCCAACCTGGGGTACGCGTACCCCTTGGGGTACACAACGACCTGGTTGGGGGTACGCCGAAAATATTTGGTAATGGCGGACTTTATGTGTTTGTCGTACGTTACGTACGTGGTGGTTGAAAAGTACAGTACAGTACTGGCGCGCCGAATCGTCCGATGGTCTGACTCACGCTCGCTCGTCAAGGTCAGTTCGCCCTCTGCCTCTCCCACTCCCCCACTCACTTAGCTACTATCACAATGCACTGCTACCGTACCGTACCGTCAGTCAGTGCTGGCATAGTTCGCTTGCATAGTAGTTGACTGTCGTCTGTCGCTCTTCATTAGGTGATTTTATGTTCAGTTTACTTTTTACTTGCTTATTGTGCGTGTTAGTTTTTGACTGATTTGTAAACGATTTAACTGTAATCAAGAAGATGGAAAAGTGGTTAAAAACTGGATCGGTTAAAACAAATCAGACTGATACGGCAAGTCAGGTGCTTAGTAAGCCTAGTACGTCCCGGGACTCAGCAGCAGAACATTCTTCTTGTGTGAGTACCAGTTATAGAAACCTCAGAAATCTAGTACTAGTACTGGAACTTCCTCAAAGAAACGAAAATATTCAAATGAGTACTTGAAATATGGCTTTTCGTTTACTGGAGAGGAGGAAAGTCCAAACCCATTATGTGTTGTTTGTGGAGAAGTTTTAAGTAATGGTAGCATGAAACCTTCCTTACTTTTGCGCCACCTTGAATCCAAACACTCCCAGCACAAAAATAAAGAAATTACCTATTTTGAACGACTTTCAAAAAATTATGGGAAAGATGGCGTGGTTTCTTCTTATTTCGCATCAGTTAATAGAGATAATGAAAATGCTGTGGAAGCCTCTTTCAAAATTAGCTACCATATTGCAAAAAGTGGTAAAAACCACACAATAGGTGAGAATTTGATAGCCCCTTGTATAAAAGATGCTGTTCAGTGTATGTTTGGTCAGGACTTTGTTCGTAAGGTGAACTCCATCCCGCTGTCAAACAACACAGTTTCACGGCGAATTCAAGACATTTCTAAGTACATTGAAGAAAAAGTGGTTCAGCAATTAAAAGACAGTGATTTTTTTTCCATCCAAGTTGATGAAAGTACGGACATTGCTGCCCTAGCAATCTTACTTGTTACTGCAAGGTATGTAAATCTCATTAACTGATCGTACTACAGGGGAAGATGTGTTCAATGTGATTTATAGCTACTTCTGTGAAAAAGACATAGACTGGGGTAAATTGTGTGGTATATGCACTGACGGAGGAAAATCAATGTCTGGCATATATATCGGTCTTCGGGGGCGCGTAAAAGAAGTGGCCCCCCACGTAGCATGGAGCCATTGTTGCATCCACAGACAGAGTCTGGCAGCCAAAAAGTTGCCGTCTTCTTTGAATGATGTTCTCAATGAAGCAGTTAAAGTAGTCAACTTTGTTAAAGCCAATGCAACAAACTCCAGACTGTTCAAAGTGCTTTGTGAAGGTATGGGTGGCATTCACTCCACGTTGCTTTTGCACACGGAAGTAAGGTGGCTATCTCGCGGGAAGGTTCTTACAAGACTTTTTGAGCTCAGACGTGAACTGCAAGTATTTTTTGAAGAGCAACCTTTTTATTTAGCCTCCAAGTTTCATGATAGTGACTGGCTTCAAAAGCTTGCCTATTTAGCTGACATTTTTTCTAAGATCAATAAACTCAACTTAGAGTTACAGAACAGCTCAATTACAGTATTCAGAGTTGCTGACAAAATTGAATCCATGCTGAAGAAAATTGATTTTTGGAAAACCTGTATTCAAAACAATCAAGCTGAAGTTTTTGGCACGCTTCATGATTTCTTGAGTGACAATAATCTGCCCATATCTGACAAAGTGAAACATCAAATAGTGACACATTTGACAAACCTGAAGGACTCTTTTAGAAATTATTTTCCTAAACGAGGTGACGGAGAGAACTGGATTGCAGATCCTTTCAATGAAGAAAACGTCAAGACTGCTACATTGACCGTTCATGAGATGGAAAAGCTCCTAGAACTTTCAAGTGACTCCTCCTTGAAGTCCGAGTTCAAGAAGAAACCCCTTGGACAATTCTGGGTGAGCATTAGGGATGAATATGGACCCTTAACCACAAAAGCCCTTCTGGTTTTACTTCCTTTTACAAACACAGAACTAGTTGAGAGATCGTTCTCTTCCTATGCTTTCATTAAGAATAAGTATAGGAATAAGCTAAATGCAAGTCCTGATTTAAGAGTGTATTTATCAACCTTTGATATTGATTTCAAAATATTATGTGCAACAAAACAGGCCCAAGGGTCACACTAAAATAGTTTTGACTTGTTTTAAGAATAATTTTGATTTCTTTTTTTTTTTTTCAATAAACTTATTTGCTAATTCTAGTATGTTTTTGTGATAAGAAACATTGTATTTACTTTGTTATTATTTTTTTACAGTTGGTATTTAGAATTTACTAAGTTTACTAGAAATATATATAGACCTAATTTTGGAACAATAACTTTATTGTCAAATAAAAGATAAAAAAAACTCTTTCGTAAATATTTACTTTCCATGATTAATGTTCTTGCAACTTTTTTTCTTGGGGGCACAATTTGAAACAAATTTATCTCAAGGGGTACGGCAGTTAAAAAAGTTTGGGAACCGCTGGGTTAGACGAATAACAGGCCTAACCTTGCATTAGGAGCTGCCCCAAATTTTATTTTTCTAATCTTTAGGGAGGGTTAATATTAGTATAAATTTAAAATCTCGACTGAATTCCACCGTTGCGTTAGCCGCCATCTTGATTTTAAATGAGAACCGTTTTTGCTCAATATCTCCGCCATTTTCAATTTTTTGGCAAAAAGAGTAGAAACTGAAATTGTTGAAAATGCGATTTTCTATAATTTCATTTATTATAATTTTTTTCGTGAGGTCGATATTTTTCGAGTTATGAGGGGAAAATAGTGACAGTTGGAGCATAATTATTGAATTATCTCGTTTATTATTAGTTTTACAACAAATATGTACCTACACAAAAATGAAGAGAACTAAATTCTACACAATTTTGATCTCTTTCATTTTTTTGCTAAAATTAATATTTAAGGTAATACGTATGCGGTAATGGCGCGAGTGTAAGACAGGATTGATTTTATAGCAATTGTTTTAATTTCCTACAATTTCTTTTTAACAATTTTTTTCATGCGGTTGATATTTTCCGAGTTACATGGGAAAATAGTAAAAAGTTGTGGGGGGAGCATAATTATTGAATTGAATTTTGTTTCCGAGCTGCCCCAAATTTTATAATTATATCCTTTAGGAGAGATCAATAGTAGCGTAAATTTAAAATCTCGACTGAATTCCGCGGTTGCATTAGCCGCCATATTGATTTTAAATGAGAACTGTTGTTGCTTAATATCTCCGCCATTTTCAACTTTTCGACATAAATGGTGGGAAAGAAAATTGTTGGAAATGCAATTTCCTACAATTTCTTTGGCACAATTTTTTTATACGATCAATATTCTCCGAGTTAAGGGGAAAAATAATGGAAGCGGAGGGGAAGCATAATTATTGAATTGTCTCATTTATTATTAACTTTACGACATAATTGTACATAAACAAAAATAAAGAGAATTATATTTTATACAGTTTTAGAAACTTCCAATGAAACGTCAACCAAACTAAGTATATAAAAGACATAAAAAGACATTATATGCATTAAGTTCACTTAATTTTATTAACTAGCGGGTTTTATTGGTTGAATCTGTCGGTAGATATTTTAAGTTTTATTTCACCTAATATATCTTAATGTTTCAACAATTTTTTTTTTAAATTTTGGACCCTGTTGGGGGGAATTTTCCCATTTCCCCCCCTTGTAGACCCGCCACTGGTTCTCTCGAAAAATTGTAGTAACTCGTAATTGCAACAATTTCAGTTCTTACACTTTTAGTCGAAAAGTTGAAAATGGCGGAGATATTGAACAAAAACAATTGCTACAAAATCAATCCGGTCTTACGCTCGCACCTTTACCACATACGCACTACCTTAAATGTTGATTTTATCAAAAAAATGAATGGCGTCAAAATTGTACAAAATTTAATTCTCTTTATTTTTGTATAGGTATATATTTGTTGTAAAACTAATAATAAACGAGACAATTCAATAATTAAATAATTATGCTACAACTGTCACTATTTTCCCCTCACAACTCGGAAAATATCGACCGCACGAAAAAAATTATAATAAATGAAATTATAGAAAATCGTATTTTCAACAATTTCAGTTTGTACACTTTTTGTCAAAAAATTGAAAATGGATATTGAGCAAAAACGGTTATCGTTTCAAATCAAGATGGCGGCTAACGCAACGGTGGAATTCAGTCGAGATTTTAAATTTATACTAATATTGACCCTCCCTAAAGATTAGAAAAATAAAATTTGGGGCAGCTCCTAATGCAAGGTCAAATGCTATCCCGACTGGGCTAATAGTCAATGAGGGTATTTGGCTCCGAATTTCATCCTACTACATCGATTTACTTGATATTGTCACAGTAAGTAGGCAATAGCTAAAGAAACAAATGCTACCCTATGCCGATGTGCGCTTTTATCTTGGGGGGTGGTTCCACCCCTTCTTGGGGGTGAAAAATGTTTTGGTTAAAATAGCCACGGAAGAGGCCAGAGAACCTAATTTTAAGCAAAAACTGTTCAATAATTATTTTTTGAAAACTCAATACTTTTTGAGTTATTCGTGGTTGAAAATTGGCCATTTTTATTGAAAAATGACACCTTTTCGGACGGATTTTTGCGAATACCTTAAAAACTATGCATCTAACAGAAAAAACTGTATAAAATATTTCTGTAGGTTATAAAGAAACAAAGAGAGTCGTTCCTTCATAAATCTTCTAGTTAAAATACAAAGAGGGATATGGTAGGTAAGAATAGTTTGTTTTTTTGCTGCATGCTCAAATCGGTGTTAGTCGAGAGCGCATCTGTTTTGAGATGGACGTTGAGAGGTGACTCAAATTTTTTTGCAGAAATTGCTTGAAAATAACTCAAATAATAATATTTGAGTTATCCTCCCACTCAAAATGGTCCGGAACATGGTTTAAATAATCAAAATGTCAAAATATGAAGGAGAAATTCGATTTTTTTATTGGTTTTTTGATTATAACTTTAAAACTATTCATTTCTGAGAAAAGTTGTTCTGACATAAAAGTTGCGTAATTAAATTTCCTACAATACAGAATTGGTTAAAAGTTTAAAAAATAGTCACCCTTGTTGCAAAATAGCAATAATTGCGAAACAAACCATACAAAAACAAGTACTCGCATTTTACGTTTTTCAACCATTTATGCTACAATTAGGACCTTTATATTTTACCCAGAAAAACTTTATGATATAGTAAAACAACACTGTAAATTTCATTAAAATTGGTTTAACAGATTTTGCAAAATAAATTTTGCAATCCAGCTTTCGCAAAAAAAATTCATTTTTTTAAAATGTTGCAGGACTGAAAATAAAGCAGAGAGCAAGTTGAATTTTTTTTTGCTTATAGAAGTGTACTGTGCCTTTTATTTGCAATTTGCAAAATTAAAATGGATTAATTACCACGGCGTCAGGAAATTTTTTAAATAAACATTAATTTTTGGTGCTACGCGCAGGACAGCGGTGTTCGATTCACACCCAAGTTGATTTCCACCAAAATTTCTTCCAATCTTTATCTAATATATTATTTTCTTACTCTATATTTTGTTGTATTTTAATATTTTAATTCCACAAAAATCCAACTAATTTTATTATTGTTTGTGAAATATTGTTTAAACAACTGCATATGTTTAAAAATAATAAACTTTTATTTTCTAAGTTAAAATATATGAACAAAGAAAGTTTGTGCTAAAAAAAGTGTTATTTCAAAGTATAGAGTATGTGTTTTTATTTTGCAATAAACAAATTTATTTATTTATATCGAAATTTAATAAAAATTAAAATGTATCAATAATTATCAAAGGTCATTGGAGTGGTCAATCAGAGCAAACTATCCGCTGTCCTGCGCGTAGCACCAATAATTAACGTTTATTTAAAAAAAATCCTGACGCCGTGGTAGTTAATCGGTTTAAATTTTGTAAATTGCAAATGAAAGGTACAGTACACTTATATACGAAAAAAAAATTTCAACTTGCTACCTGCTTTATTTTCAATCCTGTAACATTTTGAAAAAATTAATTTTTTTTGCGAAAGCTGGATTGCAAAATTTATTTTGCAAAATCGGTTGAACCGATCTTAATAAAATTTACAGTACTATTTTATTGTATCATAAAGTTTTTCTGGGTGAAATATGAAGGTCCTAGGTGTAGCATAAAAGGTTGAAAAACGTAAAATGCGAATACTTGTTTTTGTATGGTTTTTTCGCAATTATTGCTATTTTGCAACAAGGGTGACTATTTTTTAAATTTTTAACCAATTCTATATTGTAGAAAATTTAATTAAGCAACTTTTATGCCAATACAACTTTTCTCGGAAATGAATATTTTTAAAGTTATAATCAAAAAACCAAGAAAAAAATCGAATTTTTCCTTCAATTTTTGACATTTTTATTATTTAAACAATGTTCCGGACCTTTTTGAGAGGGAGGATAACTCAAATATTATTATTTGAGTTATTTTCAAGCAATTTCTGCAAACAATTTTGAGTCACCTCTCAACGTCCAAATGTACTAGTATTTTTACAGATGCGCCCTGGTCTATGTATTCAACTTGAAATAACAGAGAAACTGTCGATTTTAGGTGTACAATGATACCAATAAAAGACCTTTAAAATGAGCAATACTAAATGCCGATTGTATTCAAACTAAGTGAGATATTCTACAAAAAAGTTGATGACTAATGTATTTGAAGAAGAAATGAGAAGTATATTTAACCCCTCATCCATCAGAATTTAAATACATCATTTTTCTTCTACAAGACTTTTTATTATAGTGTTATTTCTATGTTCAAAAAGTTATACTGGATTAAAATGAATGGTTTAAAAAAAAAAATAAGATCAAATTATAGAGCGCATTTTTAAATTTTCTTAAAAATCTTCCTTTTCCTCGATGTAACTCGAAAAATATATAAGAATCACGAAAAAAGATACCATACAAAAATGTAGGGCTTTTTCAGATAAAAACTCCCTTTTTATTTTTCATTACTGTATCTCTTATCATTTTCAAGTTACATGGAGCAAAAGGAAGATTTTTAAGAAAATTTAAAAATGCTCTCTATAATTTGATAATTTTTTTTCAAAAACCATTCATTTTAAACCCGTCCAACTTTTTGAACATAGAAATAACACTATAATAAAAGGTATTGTGGAACGAAAACGATTCATTTACATTTTGGTGGATAAGGGTTAAAATTACTTCTCATTTCTTCTTAAAATACATTAGTTATCAATTTTGTTTGCAGCATATCTCGTTTAGTTTTAATGTAATGGATCTTTAATATAGCTCATTTTAAAGGTCTTTTCAAGCACTACAAAAGGTATTAGTAGCATTATACACCTAAAATCGACGTTTCTCTGTTATTTCAAGTTGAATACACCAATTGGAGAATGTACCAAAAAACAAACTACTTTCACCTACCATATCTCTTTTTGCACTATAACTAGAAGATTTATGAAGGCAAGTATCTCTTTGATTTTTTAAATCCTACAAAAATGTTTAATATAGTTTTTTTAGTGAAATGCATAGTTTTTAAGGTATTCGCAAAAACCGTTCGAAAAGGTATTATGTTTCAATGAAAATGGCCAATTTTCAACCACGAATATCTCAAAAAGTATTGAGTTTTCAAAAAAAAAATATAGAACAGTTTTTGCTTAGAATTAGGTTATCTAGCGAATTCCGTGGTAATTTTAACCAAAAAATTTTCCACCCCCAAGATAAAAGCACACATCGGCATAGGGTAGACTTTGAATTAGAAGATAAGTAGAGACTAGGTCCAAAATTTCATTAAAATCCATGCAGTAGGATAGAATTCGGAGGTAATATCCTATTCTTGCTCCCATTGACTGGCGTATTAATTACACTAGGGCATTTAGCACTAAAAACACCGGATTAAATCGATTTTTAAATACAGCACCTAGAGGCTTGCAAACATTTTGCATTGTGTTCAGGATGATGTCAGGAAAAAAGTATAATATAGAAAAATGAGTGGAAATGCATTTTAAAGTGCATGCAATGCATCCAAATGTATACAGGGTGAGGCAAATAAAGGGCCTATTAGAAATATCTCGAGAACTAAAGGCAACAGAATCATGAAAATTGGAATAAAGGGGTTTTGAAGGATGATCTATTAAATGAAAATATTTTCATCTCTTTGCAACTTCCGGTTATACCGGAAGTTGCTTATAACTTCGTTTTTTTAAATGGGACACCCTGTATATTTTTACATTTTTGGATTCTCTTCGATGTCTTCTTTCTTAAAATATGAGGTTTTGTAATATTATACAGGGTATTTTAAAAGATAATTACGTTTTTTTATTATTTTCGTAGCAAAATTAACAACCTGTAGAATTGTAGTAGTTTGACATCTAAAACTCTACTTACGTTCAAATGATTTTTAATATACTCCACTATTGTTGAGAATCATTAGTATAGCTAAATTTTTAATTTTAGTATACAGGGTTGGTCGAAACTCGGAATGAGTATTTTCTGAGTTTTCTTAAATGGAACACCCTGTATTTTAGTATTGTAATGAAATGATATTTTATGGTACTTTTTTATTTCTTAAGCATTCCCTATACCTAACTGCTTTAATTTGTGCTTAATTGTTAATCGCACCAACAATCTTAACTAAGTACTTAGATATTTCGATAGCTAAACCATTATGGGTAATTTTAAGCATCAATCTGGATTAATATGTATTTATTTGTGAAAAATTATTTGGGATTGAGTATTTTCACGGCCAACCTAATAAAATTTTACGTATTTTTTGTTGCAATTAATGTTTAGCTTGAATCACCAATAACTCACAAATTAAAGCAGTTAGGTATAGGGAATGCTTAAGAAATAAAAAAGTACTATAAAATATCATTTCACTGCAATACAAAAATACAGGGTGTTCCATTTAAGAAAACTCAGAAAATACTCATTCCGAGTTTCGACCAACCCTGTATACTAAAATTCAAAGTTTAGCTATACTAATGATTCTTAACAATAGTAGAGTATATTAAAAATCATTTGAACCTAAGTGAGTTTTAGATGTCAAACTACTACAATTCTACAGGGTGTGAATGTTGCTACGAAATTAATAAAAAAACGTAATTATCTTATAAAATACCCTGTATAATATTACAAAACCTTATATTTTAAGAAAGAAGACATCGAAGAGAATCCAAAAATGTAAAAATATACAGGGTGTCCCATTTAAAAAAAAGAAGTTATAAGCAACTTCCGGTATAACCGGAAGTTGCAAAGAGATGAAAATATTTTCATTTAATAGATCATCCTTCAAAATCCCTTTATTCCAATTTTCATGATTCTGTTGCCTTCAGTTCTCGAGATATTTCTAATAGGCCAGTTATCTGCCTCACCCTATATAAACATGTCAAAATAAGCATATTAAGGGCCAGACATTGTTACTCGGGGGGTTTTTGTGGTAGCTGAACACGACTACTTCGTCAAAGCCGATCACCGGAGCACTTAATGCCCAGCTTCATCTTGTCCAATTAACTGAACTTACGCTCACAGGAGCAAAGAGCGTGCTAAAGATCCAGAACGATTTCTCAAGACCCTTCCATTGCAAAAATGGACTAAGACAGGGTGATGGACTATCGTGTCTCTTATATAACCTGGCATTAGAAAAAATAATTCGAGAGTCCCAAATTAATACGAATGCTACTATCTTTAACAAATCAGTACAAATTGTCGGATACGCAGATGACATAGACATCATAGGTAGTGTGACCAACTCCTATTTGGTCAAATTCGGGACACGGCTGGAAAAAATACCTGAAATCCGGTACTTTTCAATGAAAATCGGGCCATTTTTTTTTTAATATAGAACTTTCATATCATCATTTTATTTATTAAACATTTTTATGTTGACAATGATATTTTTAATGGGGCTAAGCCACAATAATTGGTTGTAATGATAATGACGATAATTAAGTTTGAGAACTATAATAGCAAATACCACGATATGCAGCGTTTTGGATGTGGTATTAATATTCTTCTTCTTCAACCTTCAGAAATACAACTTTGAACATAGGCTCCCCCAATTCAATCCAGTGTTTTCTATTTTGCGCCACGTGTTTCCAGTTGTGTCCTCCAAAGTTCTTTATGTCATCAGCCCATCTCATTGTGTCCTTCCTTTGCTTCTTCTTCCTAACCACGGTCTCCATTGTTGTATTTCATGATTCCATCTTTTATCCTTCAGTTGAGCATTGTGTCCTGCGAAGCTCTATTTTAATTTAGCAGCATGTTCTCTGCGTCTTTTACTTTGGTTTTGTTTCTAATCCATTTATTTGTTTTTTATCTATAAGCCTCACCCCGAGCATTGATCTTAATATTACACTCTTGAAATTGTCGACCTTTTGTCGTCCTACCAATTCAGTTTGATATGAATTCTTAGAAGAATATTCAAAATTTCAAAAGAGAATTTTACCAAAACATTGAAAATTCGGATGGTCCGGAAGCCTGGTCCGGGACGCCGGGACACGACTTCGTAATTCGGGCTAGTTGGTCACACTAATCATAGGTATAGGTAGATCTAAAGAATCTCTGACTGAAGCATTTCGGTCGTAAAGAGCATCTGCACAGAGAATGCGGCTAAATATAAATGTTCAAAAGACCAAATATATGTGTTGCACTAAGTCAAGCAACCCGACACCTACAAGAATAATAATTGACGACCTAGAACTGGAAAGTGTCGACACCTTTATATACTTAGGCTCGCTGGTAACTAAAGATAACAATGTCAGTGAAGAAATTAAAAGAATAGTGCTCGCCAAAAGTGCTACTATGGCTTAAGAAAACAGATGGCCTCAAAAATACATAGAAAAATCAAATAGACTGTCTATAAAACACTAATAAGACCAGTGCTAACATATGGCTCAGAAACTTGGTCACCTACTTAGAATGACCAAGAACTGCTCAAACGTTTTGAGCGAAAAATTCTAAGACGAATATATGGTGGCATAAAAGAACAAGGTTTGTGGCGCAGGCGTTACAACTTTGAGTTGTATAGAAATTTTGGAGAACCTGACGTTGTACAATTCATTAAGGTAGCACGCCTTAGATGGATAGGTCATGTAATCAGGTGAGAGGAAGATGCCATAGGCAGAAAAGTTTTTGATCGAAGAGGGCCGATAGGACAACGAGCAAGAGGAAGACCGAGACTTAGGTACCAAGACAACATAGAGCATGGAGAAGAGTTGCCAGAGACAGGGGCGAATGGAGGATTGTTCTGAAGGCTCATAAAGAGCTGTAACGCCACTGATGATGATGATGAGTACGAATACGCCATTACAACCTACACTCGGAGCATTTGGCGCCCAGTGTCACTACGAAGGCACGTCATCCTCTGGAATTTTGAGGGTTTCCATCACTAAATTGATTCAAACAGGTTACAGGGGCCATTTTGGGGTTGCTCTACACTAATACCCCAACAGAACCGACTCCTGGAGCACCTGGTGCCCACCATCACTGCTAAAGACGTTATCTTCTGGAGTTTCGAAGGTATTGTGGTCGCTGAATGCGAATAGGCCATCAAAACTTACCCCCGAACCATCTGGTGCCCAAGGTCACTGCTAAGACATGTTACCTTCTGTAATTTGGAGGGTTTTTGGGCACTCCGTGTACCGGGGATCGGTTCTGATGGCGCATTCTTGTTCAGCAACCCCAAACAACCCCCCGAGTAATCTGTTTGCATCAATTTAGTGCCGAAAACCCTCGAAACTCCAAATGACGTGCCTTAACAGTGAACCTGGGCACCAGGTGCTTCGGTGATCGGTTCTGATGGCTTATTCAGCGGCTATCAGGTTTTTGGTGTAAAAGCGACCTCAAAAATTCCCAAATAATAAAATATGGCCCTTAATTCACCTCTTTTGACATGTTTATGTACTTTTGGATGCTTTTTATGCACTTTAAAGTGCAACAAACCTATACCTCAGGAGAAATACTCAACGAATATAAAAACCACGGGTTTTTAAGTTGATGCGTTAATTTCTTGGAGAAGTATATATCATTAAAATAATATTTCGGTATTATGTTTACACGATATCCGGCATTATCTCTATACTTTTGTTTGGTTATGATACTTACAAATAATAGCCGCGCTGTTTCGGCAAATTTTGTTTAGCCCAGTGACCTCATAACACAGGACACAGTCAGCAGAAACAATACATAATAGTCTTACTATAATAATGTATACTGATAAGATTTCTGCTGTTTAGATTCCTAGAAAATTAATAATGAAAAAAATTATTTATATAAATTTATATAAGTGCTAAGGTGACTAATTTTAAAAAGTTTGGATACGATATTCGATAGTACTGTAGGCGTCGCAACGCAGGAATGTTGTGTTATATGAATATGATTAGAAGAAGACTATTCTCAAAACTAGGACAATTAATTTCAGAGCAAAGGAGTCGGCTGCTGAGAAAGATTGTACTAAAAAATTTTATTTTTACATTATAATAATGACCTCTGAGTACATGTCAAATGTGTCGAGTGTTCTTTTCATGGATATTTTGATTCGCTATGTATGTTTATGGTATTGCTCGTAATGCGCATAAATCCAATTTTCAAAATTGTTGTTACAATTTTTTTTGTTTCTCATAAAGTATCTAAGAATATAGCCGAACTTATATACTCCCTGAAACGACCCTCAGTTTTAACTGCAAGACGCAAGAGTCTCGCAGGCTTAGTCTTGTTCTTGCTCAAGTCTTGCACGGTAAGTCTTGGTCTTGCTAAAATTAGGCGGTCTTGGTCTTGCGAAAACGCAAGAACAAGACCAAGACTGCAAGACCAAGACCGATTTTGGGCAACACTAGCTATGCATCATCCTAACATATCGTCGCCCCAACCTCAATGTGTAACACCATCGTGCCAAAGGGGTACATGACCAGGGTGATGACGAACCCGAGGGCAAAACAGCTTTGGCGGGGTAAGGGCGCACTGCCCCACTGGACCGATCAGCACGATCTAACTCGTGGGAAGAAAGATTAAAAGGAAAAAGGAAAATAATAAAGACGTTAAATAGAGTAGCGGGAGTGAGGGAGAAAACAGAAGAGGGGGTGAAAACAAATGGATGAAACTCGAGGGGAAAAAAGCTAGAAGAGCTGGAAAAAAGGAAAAAATCGAAGCGATAAAAGTACAAGCAAAAGCAACGGGAATGATAGGGAAGAGAAAAGGGAAAAGGGGAAGGAAGAAAGAAACGTCAAACCAAGAGAGAGAAAGAAAGAGAAGCGGAAAAGACAAACAGGGAGACGAAAATAGACAGGGCTAAAAAAATTAAATTAAATAGGAGATTCTAAGGAAAAAAAAGTAAGAAAGGAAGAAGGAGGAAGAAGAATCGAGCAGCTCGGACATCGAAAGCAGCTGCATTCAACTAGAAGGCTAAATCAAAGTTACAGCGCCTCCAGGACTGCCTAGCTGCTGTCGAGAAACTCATGAGGGAGGTACCAAATACAAGGCTATCCATAAGGAGGAAGGTCTACATCCTGAGAAATCGGATGTTCGATTATATCGAGGAAGTGGAACAAAATAAGAAGGAAGCGGTTCCAAGGAGACAATATAGTTCCTAAATAAAGACTTGCCTGAGAAGGTCTTCACTATTACTAACAGGGAAAACACACAAACAGGGGAAAGAGACTGAGACCCATCTTTCTGTCAAATACAAATTCCCTAAGAGTGGCAATGGATTGAACACAACTAGATAATCATCAAAAAAGAAGACTACGATAGAGGATACGATAGAGTTAGTTAAAAGAAGACATAAGATACGAGATAAGCAATATGGGTCAGAAACTAATGTATACAAAGGAACAAAAAATACGGGAAAATGCCAAAAATTTCAAAAGAAAGCTTAGTAGAGGCTAACACTCAACATAAAAATGGTTTCCAATGATTTATGCAGCTTCCATGATAGCGTAAAAAGTAAAATGATTAGTCTATTCTCAACATAAACCTAATTAATTTTCGTTCCATTTCATCTATTTGCGAGGATTGAAATAATAACTCAAAGTCAAGACGCCTAAATCTGTACCTACCACTCATATTAATAATTACTTTCAAAATACGAACACGTCATGTTTTTTCAACTTTGACCTATCACGAATCACTGCATTTGAAGTATGAACTATAAAACATCGACTGTTATAATAAAGTGAACTACACTTTCTGTTAAAAATAACACCTCTATGCATTGCATATGAATATAAACTACTGAAGTGCATAGAAATCGGCCCACTTTAAACTTTTGACGAACTATATTTTTTTCAGACACTCTTACTCGGATCAAAGAAGGGATATAGCTACTGTTTAAGAGATAACTTAAAATGCTCTATTATGAACATACATTTATGAAAATTATTTAGACTTCTTATGTTTAACATTGAAAAATGACTGCATCATGCAAATTAACTTTCTTTACTGCTAACATAAAAAGAGTATTTGACAATTAAAAATTTAATAGTTAATGCTTTAATAATTAATATGAGCTCTTGCATTAATAACTGCTCTAACACGATTATGCATAGATCTAATCAAGTTCATCATTCAGAATTTCCGCTATCAGAGCCACTTACTACCATATAGTCCAGGGTAATAAGGATTTTCTCGGGACACTCAAAGATCCAGGTAGCTGACTACTTTTTTAGTTATTGTAGACCTATAGGAAGAAAAGCTACCTGTTTCCTGCCTAGAGTTCGCGTCCGTTTTTTAATTATTAACAATTTAGTGTAAAAATCGCGATTTTTTCGATTTTTTGCACTCCATGCAAAAACTAAATAGTTGACATAAAATTACAAAATTCAGTTTTTTAGAACATTGAAAAACCTTCAAAATGCCGATTTTTGAAAGTTAAAAAATTAATTTGTTGCTACGCAAACTGCAAAATAAGTGAAAATCGTTATTTGTTAATAACTTTTACTAAAACTACCTTAGAACTTTAGTGTTTCACCCAAAGTTGGATATTGGGGTACTTAACAAACCCTCAAAATTTGAGACTGATCCATTAATTAGTTTAACGAGCTATTCTATTTGTTTATCCCAGAGACCTTTATTTTGCAATAAGATAAGACAGAAAATAATGAAGATAGAGCAATTCTGAGTATGCCAAATGAAAGTAGAAGAGTGATAGTATCAAAATGTATTAAAAAAAGATAAAAAAATTATTAACATAGTCAAAAATCCTAATGCCAAATTTTTAAAATTTTCTAGTTTATAAACATTTAGAATAATTTTAAAAATTTTGTCTGTAGAAACAATATTTTTATATATTCGAAAAGATAGTATTTTAACACAAATTTTCAAATAAAAAAATTTAGCCTTGGCTCATTTGGGACACAGTTAGCCATATTTTTTTAAATCACAGCTAATTTGTTTATAATAATTAAGGAATATCATTAATGCCATTTTAAAGACGGGGATTTGTATTTTTTCTTAAAAAATTTGCACAAACATTATACCTTTACAGCACCCTCTACGATTTTTCAAAAATGTAGTGCAAACGATTACTAGGAGGAACCTACAAATCCAGCGAGTTAAAATACCGAAAAAGCAATTTTAAACGAAATGGATTTTGATCTTTCTTTTTTTAATTGGTATGTAATTTTTACGTACATTACAAATGTGCAATTTGTTTATAAATTTATTAATTAATAAACAGTCTAATTTGTTTAAACAATTCTTGAAAACATATTTTTTTACAAAAATCTATTTTTTTTATCATAGTAGCATTAATGATCACACAAAAAGTTAAAGTACACTTTAATAAATAAATGATTTTTATTAGATAATTATTTATTGAAGATAATTTATTTATTAAAGTATACCTTAACTTTTTCTATGATTAATAGGGATAGTATGATTAAAATCATGGATTTTTGGGAAAAAATTATTTTTTCAAAAATTGTTTAAATAAATTACTGTTTATTAATTAATAAATGTCTAGACAAATTGCATATTTGTAATGTACAGAAAAATTACATACAAATTAAAAAAAGAACGATCAAAATATATTGAGTAGATCCCGAGATATAGAAAATGATAGTAGTTTTAAGTTGATTTTATAGTTTTTAACTCGTGCATTTGTCGGCTCCCAGCTCCACCTTCACTTACCACGACTAAATAGTCACCAATTAAACTGCATTTTTAAAAATTCGTGTAAAATACCAGCTTTTCTAATATGTAAAATGACTTTTTCTACAGACAATATTTTTACAGTTATTTTAAATGTTTTTAAACTTCAAAATTTCACAAATTTGGCATTAGGATTTTTGACTATATTAGATAATCTTTTTATCGTTTTTTAGTACATTTTGATAGTATCAGTTTTCTACTTTCATTTAGCATACTCAGAATTGCCCTATCTTCATTATTTTCTGTCTTATGTTATTGCAAAATAAAGGTGTCTAAGATAAACAATTAGAATAACTCTTAAATTAATTAATGGATCGGTCTCAAATTTTGAGGGTCTGTTAAGTACCACAATACCCAACTTTGGGTGAAACACAAAAGTTCTAAAGTAGTTTTTGTAAAATTTATTAACAAATAACGATTTTCACTTATTTTGCAGTTTGCGTAGAAACAAATTAACTTTCCAACTTTCAAAAATCGGCATTTTGAAGGTTTTTTATTGTGATAAAAAATTAAATTTTGTAATTTTATGTTTATTTATTTAACTATTTAGCTTTTGAATGGGGTGCAAAAAATCGAAAAAATCGCGATTTTTGCACTAAATTGTTAATAATTAAAAAACGGACGTTAAGTCTAGGCAGGAAACAGGTAGGTTTTCTTCCTATAGGTCTACAATAACAAAAAATAGTAAGCTACCTGGATCTTTGAGTGTCCCGAACATGGTCTATTTCTAGCTTATTACCCTGGTCTAATGAGACGTTTTACGTTTTCGTAGTCTGACGTTCTAAACCTGTAACCTGTTCCACAATTAAAACTTCCCCTATTCCAGTGTTCCCATACATCAAAGTTTGTTCAACTAGACACCGTTAAGCTATTAACAAATTTTCAGCTTGCTATTCGCTCCGAGCGTTAACAAAGTGTCAAAGCAAAATCGACCGACCTGGTCATGGTGGCGGTTTTTTGAAATTTTATAAGGACGCTTTGTGTATGTTTAAATGAGACATTTAAAAAAATGCCGTGTCACGCTAGTGATATTATGTATTAATATAAACAGAAAATAAAAACGCACTATAAATTCTTCACTTTCCAATATTGATGATCAGTTTGATTTTGTATGCATAACCTCACTATCGCAGTTTATGTCAATAAATATTTATTAACGAAAAAGAAAATATTTTGTTGCACTATAAATTACAGTATAAATTAATAACTAATGAATTCTAACAATTGTATTCGGTTATTATCACTACAAAATAAAATATTCAAGTTTAACAAAATAATCCCATAAGACTCAATGTTAAAACGTCCTTACAAAATCTGACAGCGTATCACGTGACTGTACGTAGAGGGGAGACGCACGGAGCCAATTAATCAACTTTTTTTTGGTACGCGGGATCCAGGCCTATAAGGCAGGGTCGTCGGGCATTAAAAATTGCCGTTTCTGCGCATGTCTTCCAGTAAAATGTAGCAGTGAAGGGGTATACGCCAGGGAAACAAGGCAAAAATATACCATGTATGGGACACTTGAGCAGCCAGGTTGCAAATGAGTTTTTTGGGTACTATATACCTAATACATTATAAATACAAAAATGCCAGTCACAGTTCGGACGAGAATTTTAGTTATTAACAAATAAGTGTCAAAAATGGCAGTTTTTTCGTTTAAATCGCCACAGGTAAAAATAGGGTAATTAAATATCTTATTTATAGTATCCTTCTTTTAGTAGATGAGCAAAGTTTTAAAATGACAGTTTTTGAATTTTAGTCCTATCATTTGTTGCTTGGGAAATTTCAAAATAAAACTAAAATTTCTAAAATAAAAAAATTGCTACAACTTTTGCAAAAATGACCTTAAGACTTTCATATTGCATGAAAAGTTGAGTTAAACAGTCCACATAATGCACAAAAAATTTTACGACGATTTGTCGATTAGTTTAAATTTTATTTAATTTGTTTATCCCAAAGAGCTTTTTTTCTGCAATGTTATTGTTCAGAAAATAATAACGATATAACAATTCTGTGGAAACCACATAAAAGAAGAATACTTATATTTTCAACGTATTTAAAAAAAAATCATTAAAAAATAATTTTTATCATTCTGAACACATTTTACTAGAGTCATTTTTGGCTTATAAACAATTTGAATAACTTTGTTAATATTGACTGTAGAATAAAACTACTTTAGGATTTGAAAAGCTGGTATTTTTATACGCATTTTCAGAAAAAACTTTTTGCCTAGGTTAATTACGGTCAAAGTTAGCCACTTTTTTTATGTAATTCACAGCTACTTTGTTTATAACAATTAAGCAACCTAACTAGCGCCATTTTGAAGTTCAAGATATATAGAGTGAGGCAGATAAAGGGCCTATTAGAAATATCTCGAGAACTAAAGGCAACAGAATCATGAAAATTGGAATGAAGGGGTTTTGAAGAGTGATCTATTTAATGAAAATATTTTTATCTATTTTCTACTTCCGGTTATACCGGAAGTTGCTTATAACTTCGTTTTTTTAAATAGGACACCCTGTATATTTTTAAATTTTTGGATTTTCCTCGATGTCTCCTTTCTTAATATATGAGGTTTTATATTATTATACAGGGTAGTTTAAAAGATAATTACGTGTTTTTATTAATTTCGTAACAACTTTCACACCCTGTAGAATTATAGTACTTTGACATCAAAAACTCTTTTTACGTTCAGATGATTTCTAATATAGTCTACTATTGGTAAACATTATTAGTATAGCTATATATTGAATATTAGTATACAGGGTTGGTCAAAACACGGAATGAATATTTTCTGAGTTTTCTTAAATGGAACACCCTGTGTTTTAGTATTGTAATGAAATGATATTTTTTGGTACTTTTTTATTTTATAAGCATTCCCTATACCTAACTGCTTTAATTTGTGAGTTATTGGTGATTCAAGCCAAACATTAATTGCAACAAAAAATACGTGAAATTTTATTAGGTTGGCCTTGAAAATATTCAGTCACAAATAATTTTTCGGAAATAAATACATCTAGACTGGTCGTTAAAATTCCAAATAATGGTTGAGCTATCAAAATACTTACGTAGTTAAGTTTGTTGGTGCGATTAACAATTAAGCACAAATTAAAGCAGTTAGGTATAAGGAATGCTTAAGAAATAAAAAAAGTAACATAAATATCATTTGATTACAATACTAAAATATAGGGTGTTCCATTTAAGAAAACTCAGAAAATACTCATTCCGAGTTTTGACCAACCCTGTATACTAAAATTCAACAATTAGCTATACTAATAATTTCTGACAATAGTAGACTATATTAAAAATCATTTGAACATAAATAAAGTTTTTGATGTCAAACTACTCCAATTCTACAGGGTGTGAAAGTTGCTACGAAATTAATGAAAAAAACCTAATTATCTTTTAAACTACCCTGTATAACAATACAAAACCTCATATTTAAGAAATCAAACTTCGAGTAGAATCCAAAAATGTAAAAATATACAGGGTGTCCCATTTAAAAAAACGAAGTTATAAGCAACTTCCGGTATAACCGGAAGTAGCAAATAGATGAAAATATTTTCATTAAATAGATCACTCTTCAAAACCCCTTTATGCCAATTTTCATGACTCTGTTGCCTTTAGTTCTCGAGATATTTCTAATAGGCCCTTTATCTGCCTCACCCTGTATAGTTTATGTGTAAAAGTTTGAGTAAACTTTAAACTTCAACAAAGTGGTTAATAAAGGTTTAAAAATTACGTCTTAACGAAATCGATTCGTGGTCGGTGGAGGGGAATTATTAAAATCCGTGCACTCAAAAAATGAAATTTATTCTTCAAACATATGCTGCAATTAATATCTCCGGAGCTTGTTGATGGATTTTCATCATCAATTTTTTAATTTGTATGTATGTACTCGTAGTTATATCCCCACCTAACATTACAAAATGTTAGGGGGAACCCCCTTATCACTCAGGAATATGAAAAATAGATTACGACCGATTCTAAGACCTACCGAATATACATATTTATAATTTCATAAAAATCGGTCAAGCGGTCTCGGAGGAGTATGGCAACTAACACTGTTACAGGAGAATTTTATAGATGTAAATATATAGATGGCGATTAAAAAGTAGGGGTTGGTGATAGAATAGTGAAAATTAAGGGTTGTATGTATTTTTTAATTCTACACCATATAGAATTAAAGTAGACAATTTTGTCCAAAAAAATTTAAAAAAAATGTCAGGGGGCAACCCCCTTATAAATTATGGGTATGAAAAATAGATTAAAACCTATTCTCAGTCCTACAGGATATACGTGTAAAATTTCATAAAAATCGGTCAAGCCGTTTCGGGGGAGTATGGTAACTAACACTGTTACAGGAGAATTTTATGCATATAGGAGTAATTGAATTAAACAATAAAAGTGGCTAACTTTGACCAAAATTGAACTAGTAAAAAAGGTTTTTTTTGAAAATTCGTCTAAAAATACCAGCTTTTGAAATCCCAAAGTAGATTTACTTTACAGTCAATATAAACAAAGTTATTCAAATTGTTTTTAAGCCAAAAATGACTCTACTTTAGTAAAATATTTTCGGAATAATAAAAATGACTTTTATGGACTTTATTAAATGCTGTGAAAATATAAGTGCTCTTCTTTCATGTGGTTTCCACAGACTTGCTGTGCTATTATTTTCTGAACAATAACATTGCAAAAAAAGCTCTTTGGGATAAACAAATTGAATAAAATTAAATTAATTGACGAATCGTCGTGAAATTTTTTTGTGCATGATGTGTACTGGTTGTCTCAACTTTTCATGCAATATCAAAGTCTTAAGTTTATTTTCGCAAAAGTTATAGCAACTTTTTTATTTTCGAAATTTTAGTTTTATTTTGTAATTAGCAAAGCAACAAATGATCAGACCAAAATTCAAAAACTGCCATTTTGAACCTTTGGCCATCTACTAAAAGATGAATATTCTAAATAAGATATTTAATCACCCTATTTTTACCTGTAGCGATTTAACCGAGAAAACTGCCATTTTTGACGCTTATTTGTTAATAACTAAAATTCTCGTCCGAACTGTGACGGGCATTTTTGTATTTATAATGTATTAGATATACAGGGTGTCCCGAAAAGATTGGTCATAAATTATACCACAGATTCTGGGGTTAAAAATAGGTTGATTGAACCTCACTTACCTATATACAATAGTGTACACAAAAAAAGTTACAGCCCTTTGAAGTTACAAAATGATATTCGATTTTTTTTCATATATCGAAAACTCTTAAAGATTTTTTATTGAAAATGGACATGTGGCATTCTTATG
This sequence comes from Diabrotica virgifera virgifera, assembly GCF_917563875.1. NCBI lineage: Eukaryota > Metazoa > Arthropoda > Insecta > Coleoptera > Chrysomelidae > Diabrotica > Diabrotica virgifera. The sequence goes on from NC_065451.1 coordinate 55,938,979, forward strand.
GCAGCAACATCTTAAAAAAAAAATTAAAGTGAAATTTGTGTACCCCTTAAAAATTTTATGGGGGTTTTGTTCCCTTAAACCCGCCCAAACTTTTGTGTACGTTCGAATTAAATTAATATTGTATCAACATTAGTTAAAAACAATGTTTTTAAAACTTTTTTGCCTCTTAGTACTTTTTCGATAAGCTAGTTTTTATCGAGATATTTTGAATATTTGTTGAATCCACCACATATTTGTATATGGTTAAGTACGGTTATAGAGACCTGTTAATAATCTGAAAATTTATTTATAATTTACATTTTTATGTGTATTTTGAAAAAGAAGCCACATCTCGATAAAAGGTGACTTATCAAAAAAAGACTAAGAGACAAAAAAGTTTTAAAAACACTGTGTTTAACTAATGGTACCACAATAATAGTTTAATTGGAACGTACACAAACATTTGGGGGGGGGGGTTTAAAGGAGCAAAACCCACAGAAAATGTTTATGTAAATATATTAAAAAAGAAGCCGCATCTCGATAAAAACTGGCTTATCGAAAAAATACTAAGAGACAAAAAAGTTTTAAAAACGTTGTGTTTAACTAATGGTACCACAACAATGGATTAATTGGGACGTACTCAAAAGTTTGGGGGGATTTAAGGGAACAAAACCCCCATAAAATTTTTATGGGGTGGATAAATTTCACTATAATTTTGTTTTAAGATGTTTCTGACATAAGAATCATACATGTTCGTTTTCAATAAAAAATCTCTAATAGTTTTCGATATATTGAAAAAAATCGATTTTCATTTTGTAACTTCAAAGGGCTTTTCAAAGGGCTTCAAACTTTTTTTATGAGCACATTTGTACTAAGGTAAGTTAGGTTCAATCGAACTATTTTTGAGCCCAGAATGTGCGGTATAATTTATGACCAATCTTTTAGGGACACCCTGTATAATACCCAAAAAATCCATTCGCAACCTGGCTGCTCAAGTGTCCCGACAAAAACCTTATTTCTCTGGACTATTAAGTCATCTTTTGTAAATGAAGTAATGGGCGACTTACTTAATTAACAAATCAGAGATAAAATTTTTATAGGTACTTACAAAAACAACACTTAACACGTTAATGATACACTAAACTATCGGATTATGTTAATGTAAAGCTAGGTCATACTCAAATAAATATTAATATTGGACGGGACACACAAGCAATTTGAATCTATACGTGATAATTGTAAAATAAAATCGTGGGGTAACGATTTTGACATTGAATATTTCGTTTTACTAGAATGTATAAAAAATAAACAAATATTTGGAAAAGCAATAGCAGATGCACATATAGATATTAATTTATTATTTTTTCATGGCAATGGCATTGAAATAAGCTAAAAAAATTACAAACCTTCTTAGAAAATAAATACAAAAACTAGAATTACTGCCATGTAAGGCGAATAGTTGTAAGTCTTATCTTACTATTCTGCAATTGCAATATGAAGATTTGAAATTTGATTCTTGCAATGTTGCTAGATTTACAAATTTTCTGATATCATTATAGTAGCGGAGAATAGTATGCTAAATTTGCAGTCACTCGAGCGTTATGGTGACCTATTGGTATAAAAAAAGTTAAGTATAATTTTCCATTTTAGCGGGGACTTTCCATTTTTTAATTTAATTTTCCATTTCCAACAATCGTTTTTTACGATTATAGCGCCATCTATCAATAAGGGAGCATTCAAGTATTACGTAACGTAATTTTTGAAGATTTTTGCCCCCCCTCCCCCCCATGTAACGCACCGTAACGTTTTTCTGTACCCCCCTCCCCCTACCTAAACGTTACGTAACACCCAAGTGACCATTTGAACCTAAATGGAAAACTAGGTTGCGAAAAGTACCGGAAACTCGGTAAAAGAACTTTGTTATTAAGTATTTTAATCTCATTTGAGGTAATAATAAAAACTTACTCACAATCATCATCCAGCCTCAAATGTCCACTGCTGAACATAGACCTCCTCCCCTCATTTCCAACCACGTCTATCCTGCGCCGCTCATCCAGTTTTTATTTAGCTTTCTTACGTCGTCAGTCCATCTTGTAGGTCGACCAACGCTTTGCTTGTCTTCTCTTAACCTCCATTCCAATAAACTTTTTGTCCATCGCCCATCTGTCATTCTGTCCTGCCCATCTCCACTTCAACCTGGCTATCCTTTCGATGACGTCACTTACCTTTGTTCTTCTCCTGATTTCTTCGTTTTTGATTTTGTCTTGCAGAGTTATTCCTAACATTGACCGCTCCATTCTTTTCTGCGTTACTCTTAGTTTGGTAGCCGAGGCTTTAGTTAAGGTAAGTGTTTCTGATCCATACGTCAAGACTGGGAGGATGCACTGATCAAATACATTTCTCTTTAGGCATGCGGACAACTCACTTTTAAAAGTTTCTCTCAGTTTTCCAAATGCTGCCCACCCAAGAACGATTCTTCTATTCAGTTCATTCTATTTAGTTCAGGTTATTCCTGCTAATCGTAATTTCATGTCCCATGACATGAAATATGTCCAAAACTTATACAATAATAATCTTTTATTACTAATTTTACATTTACATTTTCCCTACTTGGCCCCATCCTTACATACATTTTTGGCTTCATCCTTTATTGTTCTTCTCGTGCATTTTTCTATTTTATCTTATTTTTTTATTTTGCTTAGTGAAAATTTTTGTATAACGAATAATATACGATGTTGCCAGTAGTTTCGGAAAAATAGTGAAAAAAATGTGTAAAACTTTTTGTTCTTGTTCTTCAACGCCCTGTATCGTGAAAAAGCATGCCGTTACAAAAATGAATTAGTAAGCAAACCCCAATTATTTTTCAATTTTTCACCTATCCTAGAGATCGTGTTACCTTTTTCTGAAACACCCTGTATATATAAGAAGTCACTCATGGAATAAAATTATTTCTGTCCTTGTTTAAAACAATTTTAAAAAACGCTGGGACCCGTAGATTTTTATATATCAAAATGTGTGCTTTTTAAACATACATTTAAATGTACAGGGTGATTCACGCAAGCCTACCGTAGTCCATAAGCTTTATTTTTAATGGAACACCCTGTATAGTTTTATATTTTTAAAAGCTGCTTATCAATCTGATTTCATGGTGTTTATGAATAATAATGATCATTTAAAATTATAATGTATGGAAACCACTTATGGAATAAAATTGCTTGTGTCATGTGTCATTATTTTAGAAAATTATAAAAACGCTAGGATACGTCAACTTTTAAATTCAACTATGGACTATTTAAACACAAATTTGAATCAAAAATGAATAACCATTTTCAATTGTTTTCATTCTGGTGGGATATGTTATATGCCATTAGAGTGAAAACTTAGTCTACAAATTTGAATATACATGGTGATTGATTCAAGTCTAGCATAGTCCATTATCTTTAATTTTAATTAAATACCCTGTATATTTTTGTTTTTAGAAGCTGCTTAACAACCTCATCTCAAAAATGTGTATTATGTAGGGTCTATTATGAATAATGCAGTGAAATTTTGAAATTATATATAATTTTCGTCAAGATATTTCACATAAAACTTTGAAATTAATAATTCAGGAATCACACCTTAAAATAAGGGTACATATTATTTTTTTTTAAACATCTATCAATTTTCTAAACTAAGTATCAATATAGTGGGTTTTGTATTTGGCTGATTCTCCCAATAAGGGATATTTCGTGTAACCGTAAGTTTTTTTAAAAACATTCAAATATCTTCCTATAAAATTTTTGTAGTAACTTCGGTAAGAACGAGATCTATTAGTTTCATATAAAATTTTATTCAAACATTAGTTATTTAAAGTAAAACAAAACAAAAAAAACACCGATTTTTCATTAACGTGGATGCAACTGGGTGCCAATTTTTAAGCATATTTTTACTTTCATATTATTTGCCTTTATTTGGGATTGTTTTGAGTTCCTAAACTAAATGAGTAATAATAAAGCAATAACTGAGTGAATATAGTTTACTATAAATATTATCTATACTTGCTGAGACCATCTTTAAAATAGGCAACCAGCTTCTGAGTTCATTAACGTGGACACAAACAAACAGCGTGAAATTGCCTTCAATAATTTGAAATCAGATATGCAACAGTGTCATCAAATAGAACAATCGTTGGTATTTTTATGATCAGACGGCTAAAGCACGATCAGTCTTGGTTCGGTTCAGTTGTGAGAGTGTTCAGTTGTGTTAGGGTCAGGTGCGTATGTTTATCAACATTCATTAACATGGTTGTAATATATCCGGTAGTAATGAATATACAGATTTAATTTTACTGGGGTTTTATCGGTAATTACAAAGATTTTCATGTGTAGCAGTAACTTAAAAATCGGCAAGTGTATAAAGGTATACAGGGTATTTGATTTTAAATTCTCATTAACGTGGACGTTTTGAAAATTCATTTACGTGGATAGATTTTAACCATGTTAATGATAAGTATCCACGCAAATGAACAAATATGCTAGTTTTTTTTTATTTTACACAGAACAACAGTAGGAACGAAAATGTCTCGAAGAAAAAGAATGTCTGAGGAAGAAAGACTGCAAAGAAAAAGAGAATGTGAAAAAAGGCGCAGACAAAAAATTAAAAATGATCCTGTCAGGCTAGCGGCCCATAAGGAAATGGAACATGAGAGGTACGAAAGGAATAAGGCGAATGGAACAATAAAGCTAATCAGTCAAATTTCGTTGAGAGAAAAAAGAAGCAGAAGAAAAAATTGGCGAGAGAACTCTAAACGATATCAAGCAAAGAAAAAGTTATTGGAAAAAATTATGAATGAAACTCCAAAGAGTGCGATGGATCTAACTTATCGTACTTCGACACCACTTCAATTTTTAAGAGATTTCAATGAAAGTGAAACTACGACTAATAGTGTCGAGGTTAGTCGACAAAAATTACAAGGTCGAAAAGTCCTTAGAAGGGACAGAGCAAAATGCTACCGAGATATTCAAAAATTAAAATCAAAAAACAAAAATTTACGCACGGCTTTGTCGAGATATAAGTCTAAATATTTCCGTACAAAAAATCAACTAACTTCACTTAAAGCGAGCTCACCTAAAACCGAAGTCGATAAGATGTTAAAGGGTTATAAAGTTACAGAAGAAATAAGAAGAAAAATTTTATTTGGAGAGGTTCTTACAAAGGAACTTAGTGAAAATTTGAATGAAATAAGAGGCAGAAAGTCGAAACAGATATTTTCGAAAGTAATCAAAGGTAAACTATTAAAAAAATATAAATTACTTAAATATGCAAACAGTTTCCTTTCATACAAAATGAGTACCACTGCTTTAAAGAAGTCAGGATTGACAGAATACACCCGTAAAAAAGTTGATAAATTTGGATTGATAAGGCGCACTGTGCGTAAATTTTTCAATGATGACGAAGTTTCAAGACAGTGCCCTGGTAAAAGGGAAACTATTACCAAGAACGGCAATAAAAAGCAAAGACGTTATTTAAATGATACATTGAAAGTATTATATGAGCGTTTTAAAGAAAAACATAGCATTACAATCTCATAACCAGCTTTTTGTAAGATGCGCCCTTTTTGGGTTGTTCCACCAAAGGTATCGAATAGGGACACATGTCTTTGTGTTCTTCATGCAAATTTTAGTTTTCTTATAAAAACTTTAAACAAAAATCGTATCTTAAAACAAAGAAATTTAGATGAAGTGTTAACAACATTGTGTTGTAACAAATACTCTGAAAAGTGTTTGATGCGAAGTTGTGCAAGATGTATTACACAAAAATTAGAGTTTAATGTTGCAGATAATGCATGGGAAACAGAGATATTTTATTATCAACGGGTAGTAAAAAAAGAAAATAGAATTAGTAGTAAAACAAAAAAGGAAATTACTGTTCAACTTGCAGCAAAGGAAACAATTTCGTCAACTATTTTAGGCACAATTGTTTTATTGAACAAAAACCTGCCGAAAATATTAAACCATTGTTTAAATATTACTCACCAATACTCTTGCTTGAGAACTCTGAAAAATAAATTGTCTAAAGAAGAAATAGTATTCCATATAGATTTTGCAGAGAATTATAACTGTAAATATGGAAATGAAGTTCAGTCCGTACATTTTGGGGCCTCTCGTGAACAAATAACTTTACATACAGGAATGATGTATTGTAGTATAAAGAAAGAAGCCTTTTGTACAATTTCTTCATCGCTTCGCCACGATGCATCGGCAATTGTTGCTCACTTATATCCAATCATTAACAATTACTTGAATCAGTTTAGAACTGTGAATACTATACACTTTTTGTCTGATAGTACGTGTACTCAATACAGAAATAAAAAACTGTTTTATGTGATAGAAAATTACATTCCTTTCATATTTCCTAGAGTATCCAAAATTTCGTGGAATTATTTTGAAGCTGGACACGGAAAAGGAGCTCCAGACGGAATTGGAGCTACTCTTAAACGAACAGCAGATCAAATGGTAGCGTTCAACAATGATATTTATAATTTTGAAACATTTGAAGGCCAAATGAAGAAAAGTATTAAAAATATATTTATTGATACTGTATCTTTACAACAAATTGAAACAATAGATAAGAGTTTGCCACAAACATTGGGTACATTTCAAGGGACGATGAAAATACACCAAGCGACCTGGTGTAGAAACAGCTATGCTTTATTGATGAATAGTTTAAGTTGTTTTGCATGTGATTTTTCCAAAGAATGCAAACATTTTTATACAGGACGGATCCACTACCCTACAAGTAACACAAATTATAGTCCACCGGACCCGGTACACATTGCTACTGAATCAGAGTTGCTTTTTAAACAAAGTGCAATAATTGAGCCAAAACCAGGTCCATCACACGAAGTTGTTCAAGATTCTTTAGATGAAATATCCCATAAATCTAACAAAATTGAAGATATTTCCAAAGATGTAATTCCCAGTCTGATTGAGTCAAATCCACCAAATATTCCAGAGACCAAACTAGATTTTGCTTTAGATGAGTGGGTTTTAGTAATCTACGACGACTGTTGGTATCCAGGTAAACAGTTAGAAGTATACATTAATATGCAATATACAGTTTTAAATTTTAGGTGTTATCGAAAAAATTAAAAGAGATAATTTAACAATTACTTTTATGGAGAGAAAGGATAATAGATTTAAATGGCCCAATCCCGAGGACTGCCAAACGGTTAAAAAGAGTGGAATTTTTAAAAAGATGACGTCTCCGCCTCTTCCTATAAACAACACATATTTCAAAATTGCCAATTATGAGATAATAGACCAAGAAGTAGTTCAGTTTCTAAAAAACAACATTTTGTAAATAATTTTAGTTTTCGTTTGCTTAATCTCACATATATTTTGTTGTTTTTTCGTATTTACAATTATTTGTAATTTATTTCTGGAAATTAAAAGATTAATCACGACCTTAAAATATTATTCTATTCTAGACAAGATCTCATTCACATGGGTATGTTATTAATTTACATGTGCTCATGTGTAAAAAAGTTTGTTTGCTTAATCTCACATATATTTTGTTGTTTTTTCGTATTTGCAATTATTTGAATTTATTTCTGGACATTAAAAGATTAATCACGACCTTAAAGTATTATTTTAGACAAGATCTCATTCACATGGGCATGTTATCTCATTAACATGGGCATGTTATTAATTAACATGTGCTCATGTGTAAAAAACCTTTTAATTAAGCGCTGCTAACAATTACATAATATTCTACATTAACAAAGTTATCTCTATGCGACTTTTCAGCTTTTTCCAAACATAACTTTTTTTCGGATAACCAATTTTTTAAATTAACCGTATTGTGAGAATCACCCATTTAATGCTTTTTATTTAAAGACATTTTTAAATAATTTAACCGCATCTGCGGTAATAATAAAAACTTTTTGGACTTTATGCGGTAATGATAAAAACGACATTTAATTAATTAAAGTATGAATTTATACATAGGTTTCTGTGTTTTACGTATTTAAAACACTAATGAATACTGCAGAACAGTGAGAAAACTAAACTGCATAGTATGGACAAAAAACGAGTAGACAAACGATTTATGACTGACTCTCTCTTAAATTTTCTTTGGTCTGAATCCCATCTGTAACTGTATCATTTCAACTTTTGTTCTCCAAAAAGTTCAATTATTGCAAACATATGTTACTGTTCCTTATCTGGTGACAAATTTGAAGATTTTTCACTTGAATAGATTCTATATTGTCCTATTGTAGTTGTAGAAGGGCCGGAACATGACCGGTTCATAAGGGGCAATATAATACAATCTAGGGGTTCTCTGTAAAATATAAACAAAAGTTGCAAAGATGGGAGATTTTGATTCCGTAGTCTTTTTTATTTACATAATAAAATTATATAAACATAAGTTAAAAAACAATGTTGCGTAACGCGCTGTTCGAACCCCCCTCCCCCCCATGTAACGCACCGTAACGTTTTACAAGACCCCCCTCCCCCAAAACTGCGTTACGTAATACTTGAACGCTCCCAATTGGAAAAAATGTCTCAAATAAAAAGTTGCTTATTTTTACGTAAAGAAACCAAATCTGCAATAAAAATTTGGGGCTCTTATTTAAGATGTTAAAGTAACCCCCCACCCCCAAGATGAAGATCTACATACATCCTGACACAGAGCTGCACAAATACATGATCTAGGTCCTAGGTCATTATTAAGTCCTGCCTGCATTACATGAGAATAGGGAACTTGCACATTTTTGTCTTATTACATAATAATGTTCACTTTCGTTTAAAAATAAGATTCCCAAAATGTCACACATCAAACCTCATAATAACTTGCAAGTACAAATTTAAAACCTTCTATGAATTTAAATCATTTATAAAAGTTGCGTTCTAAAATATTGAATTGGTTTTGCGGTAATTATCTTATCAATGTGGTATTTTATTTTTAGTAATTTCTTTTATAAAAGGAACTATAGTATATATATAACTAAATCCTACGACATTCTACTGATATAGTTCATACCAAACCCTTCTTTAAGTGCGTCATAGTTTATCTGATTCTCTCTAACGCATTAAGTTGGAAGTGACAGAAAAAAAACGTACGTCCGTGATTATTATACATAGAACATAGAAAATTATGTATTCGTTGACGGGTAGTTGCAAAGTCATTAATTTGGGAGTTTTTTGGGTCGCTGAATACGAATATTATGTAGTGAATGGCCTCCAAGACAACTGGTGCCCAGGAGGAAAACTGTCTACAGTAGCTTTAGGGTAGGGAGCTTCGATACAAAATCAGTTGGTCCTGCTCTTCAGGTGCCTCGGGGACCATCGCTGATATGATATTCGTGTAAAAACCGCAGAGTAAAGAGTTTGCACTGATTTTATATCGATTTTCTACAAAACTCCAGGAGATGAGGACTTTACACACTGATTTCGTATCTAATTTTCACAAAACTCTAGAAGACGATGTTCGTCCTGGTCACCAGGTGCGTCAGACACTCGCCGTCATGATATTGGTGATTAGCGTTCTCAAAAACCCCCCGAGTAATGACTTTGCACTAATTTTGTATCGAATTTCCATAAAACTCCAAATGAGACCCCTTATGGGCACCAAATGCTTCGGAGACTATCGCCGATGTGATATTAGTGTTCAGCTATTTTTTGTGTCAAATTCGCATAGAAGTTGACAGTCACACGCAGAAGTAAGAGCTTTTCTCAACCTATCATGATAACTGTTTACGATTTAAATTAATTTGTTATATTTTATTTAATATTTATTTAAATCCCGCTGCGACGGGCCTGGACTGTTTTTGTCACAACATATAGATCCAAAATCTAGTACCGAACCAGCCGGTTTTCATATATTTTTATTTTTATGTATAATGACTTGGCCTCGAGACTGTGGAGAATAAACACGTTCTTTGTCACGCATTTTTGTAAAATTGTAATACAGTAGTCAGTTCTTAAATAAATTCGTAAAACTGTTATCTACGTTATTGTCACTCTACTGAAGTGAAAGAGATGTATTCTCATCAACCAATGGTCCTTCGAGCCGGATAGTGCATAAGATTATTGAAATTCAGCGTCAATAATAAATTACCAGTTTAAATTTTATTATTACCAGTAAATTCAGTCAGCCAGTTCAAGACGGCATATCATCACGGTAAAAAGTTAGTGAAATTTTCGATCGTCAACAACAAGCAGGTTTTAGAAGAAGTTTGTTTGCCGCTGTACAAATGTGAGTTTTTCCTTTTTATTGATTTATTCCTATTCTAACCAATATTTTTAAATATTTCGTTATCTTTCGCTTTGTGTGAGCCAGTTTTTATTCAAATTTATATTTAATGATATTTGAACTTTATATTTTAAATGAGTATGCCAATTTTATTTGTAATAAACTGAAACCTGAATTATTTTAAAATTAGAATCGGTTTTTTGGTATAAATTGCTTTCATTTAATTAATAGTATTTGAATTATTTCGGAATAGGATTGATATTAAGCATAAATTTCATTCATTTAATTAAAATAAAATGCCGGAATCAAAAGAAACGAAAGAATCCGAAAAGTTGCGTAAAAGTAGGGAATCTGTTAGAAATCGTCTCGATACCTTCGCAAAATACATTGATAAAATAGCTATACCGGGGTCGTCGGATAATTTGCCGGTCACCGAACTTTCAGTCAGATTAGATCGGGCTGAAACAATAATAGAGGAATTTGAAGTTGTTCAGGGTAAAATAGACGCGTTAGTAGATGATGTATCAGTTGAAATAAAATATCGTGAAGATTTTGAAAATGTTTATTTTTCTCCTATAGCAAAGGCAAAAGAGCTTCTGCAGCCTAAGCCTATTATATCTAGCAACGAAAATGCAAATCAAAGTTCAGTTTCTGATCGTAATAGCTCATTCAATTCAGGGATAAAGCTCCCAACCCTTCATTTGCGTCAATTTAGCGGGAACTATTCAACCTGGTTAGATTATCATGATTGCTTCGATACAATAATCGTTAAAAATAATGATATAAGTGACATTCAGAAATTTCATTATTTAAAATCATCCCTATCGGGGACAGCTGAAAAGATAATAAATTCTATTAAGGTTTCTGCAGCTAATTTTACAGTAGCGTGGAAGCTTCTTTGTGACAGGTATTCTAATGAGCCTTTACTAATCCATAATCACATCAAGTCCATTTTTAATCTAAAGGTAGTTAATCGTGACAGTTCTAAGTGTCTCCAACATCTAATTGATGGATTAACTAGTAATCTGCGATCTCTAGAATCCTTAGGGGAGCCAGTAAGCACTTGGGACTCAATAATAATTTTTATAATTGTAGAAAAACTTGATCCTGAAACTGTCAAAGATTGGGACAAGGAGAGTCGAGGTAATGCCCCTACGTCGGTAAAGCCTACTCTCGACGATCTTCTAAAATTCTTGCAGCATCGAGCTGATACTTTAGAAAAGTTCGAAGCAAGATCTATCAAGGGAGGTTCTAGTTCCAAAGATCATTCTCATTCTTCATCTCATAGGTCCAAAACTCATACAAGTCAATCATTCATCAATAATGGAGCTTTTTCAGATCTGTGTCCACATTGTAATGGTCCTCATAAAATGTCAACTTGTACTTCTTTTAAAAATTTAGATGTGCATGCGCGCATGCGTGAGGTCAAAAGGGTACGAGCGTGTTTTAATTGTTTATTTATAGGACATCAAAATACCAGTTGCAAGTATGGTAAGTGCAAGAAATGTGGGAAGAAGCATCATACGCTTCTCCACGTTAATGCAGAAAATAGCAATTCTCCAAATGATACTCAATCCGTTTCTTCGGATAATCAAACTCCACAAACATTGTCATTTCATGCAGTTCAGAATTCGTTTGCACTGCTGTCAACTGTCACAGTCCAAATTGCAGATAGGTCTGGAGTTAAGCATAATTTTAGAGCCCTTCTAGACAGTGGTTCTCAGTCACATTTTGTCACGTATAGTCTGGTTTCCAAATTGGGTCTCTCCAAGGAACCTGCCGACATTTCAGTGGTCGGTGTCACTCAAATATCTTCAAGGATAAAGCACAAGAGTAAGTTGTTAGTATATTCGTTATATTCTTCTTTTTCGACAACCTTAAACTGTCTTGTTACTTCTTCAATTTGTGGTCATGTTCCAAGTATTCCGATCGACGTAGACTCTGTCTCTATTCCATCAAATATTCGCTTGTCTGATCCAAATTTCAATATTCCTTCCGGCATAGATCTTCTTATAGGTGTAGAGCTTTTCTGGGATCTTCTGTGCGTTGGACAAATCAAATTGGGTCCTCAGAAACCCATTTTACAAAAAACCAAATTTGGCTGGGTAATTTCTGGCCCACTGCCCAAAAGGTACGATCATCAAATCGTCACTTGCAATTTCGCACAGCAGAATGAATGTCATCATCTATCAAGATTCTGGGAAATAGAAGAGTGTCCACTTCTCCCACCTCTTTCAAAGGAGGAAATAGAGTGCGAGGAACACTTTAAATCGACTCATAAAAGAAATTCGGATGGTCGTTTTGTAGTCAGTCTTCCATTAAAGAATTCGACTGATACTCTGGGTGAATCTAGGAGCAGAGCTGGAAAAAGATTCTTTAATCTAGAACGAAAACTTCAGAATAATCCTATCATGAAGGATATGTATGTTTTATTTATGGACGAATATATTTCAATGGGTCATATGTCTAAGGTTGAGGAGCCTACAGACCCAGCTCACTTCTATCTTCCACACCATGGAGTCCTTAAGGAGAATAGTCTCACTACTCAACTGCGTGTAGTGTTCGATGGTTCTTGCCCTACCACTTCAGGTGTTTCAGTTAACGATCTTCAAATGGTCGGACCAGTCGTCCAAAATGATCTTATATCAATTCTATTTCGATTTAGGCAACACACTTATGTGGCTTCTGCTGACATCGCCAAAATGTATCGGCAAATTCTCGTTTGTCCTTCTGAACGAAACCTCCAGCTAATTCTGTGGAGACGGGATCCTCAGGAGCCTTTGCAAACTTATTCTCTGAACACGGTAACTTACGGCACTGCCTCTGCCAGCTTTCTTGCTACAAGATGCCTGCTTCAATTATCTTATGAAAATTCTGAGCAGTATCCTCAAGCTGCAAAGATTATTAAAAATGATTTCTACGTGGATGACCTCCTGACGGGGTCTGATTCAGCCTCAGAGCTTCTTCAACATTGTCAAGAAATTAATCATATATTATCAAAAGGTTGTTTCCCTCTTCGAAAGTGGGTTTCGAACGACCCTTCACTTCTTACAGATATTCAGGATTCTTTGGTCCCTTCAGATCTTCCTTTCTCGCTAGGTTCTTTTGAAATTACAAGAACTCTGGGACTGCAGTGGTGTCCAAAATCCGACCTTCTTCAGTATCATATATCCTCTGACGTTCTTCCTAGAACGGTTACTAAAAGGTCTATACTTTCTGGGATAGCCCATATATTCGATCCTCTTGGTCTTCTTAGCGCCACAATTATCATTGTAAAAATTTTAATGCAACGGCTGTGGTTGGAAGGCTTGGAGTGGGATCAAGCTGTACCTCTAGACATCCACACGAAGTGGCTTTCATTTCGGGATCAGCTCTGCCATTTAAACAATGTAAGAATTCCTAGACATGCTATCATTGCAAATGCTTCAACTATTGAACTGCATGGCTTCTCTGACGCTAGCGAAGCTGCATATGGTGGCGTTATTTATATTCGAAGTATTGATCACCGAGGTAATATATCGGTGCGTCTCTTTTGTGCCAAGACAAGAGTATCTCCTTTAAAAAAAATTAGCCTTCCTCGATTGGAACTTTGTGGAGCCTTGATATTGTCACGGCTCGTGAAGAAAGTCACAGAATCGCTCAGTCTTCAATTTCATGATATTGTTCTTTGGACAGATTCCACTATCGTCTTAGGGTGGATCAGAACCTCGCCACATATTCTTAAAACATTCGTGGCTAATAGAGTGTCTGAAATTCAATCCAGCACTTCGTCTAGCGCTTGGAGACATGTCGGTACCAAGGATAATCCTGCGGATTTATTGTCCCGAGGTGTGGAACCCAGTCGACTTGCGTCATCAAAAATTTGGTGGCACGGTCCTCCCTTCCTCATGGAATCTCCTAGTAGTTGGCCGGTCCTAATCATTCAGCCTGAGCAAGATCTTCCGGAGACTAAGAAAGTTACTCATTCTTTGGTCACAAGCTTCGTGCAATTCTTTCCATTCCAGAATTACAGCAATTTCTCGTTTCTCACAAGAGTCATTGCTCGTTGTTTGCGTCTCTTCCGAAATAGTTCAGGGTCAAGATGCAGAGTTTCCGATCCTCTCACCACCATACAGCTTCAAGCCTCTGTCATATGTATTGCAAAGATGGTTCAAGCAGAGATATTTCCAAAGGAACTTCATAACCTTTCCAAGGGAAAATCGCTGTCTTCTAAAAGTAAAATTCTTTCTTTAAATCCATTTCTGGATAGTGATGGAGTAATCAGAGTTGGTGGTAGATTACGCAACTCTAAATATGATTTTAATAAAAGACATCCAATACTTCTTCCTGCAAATCATCCTGTTACGACTATGATCTTTCGGTCGGAGCATCTAAGGTTGTTGCATGCCGGTCCTCAGCACTTATTGTCCGTCGTTCGTGAACGTTTTTGGCCTATTTCAGGTAGATCTATTGCGAAACAGGTTGTTCGTCAATGTATACGCTGTTTTCGTGCCAATCCTCCTCAGTGTACACCCATGATGGGAGACCTTCCTGCATCTAGAGTAAATCCATCGTTTCCGTTTTCAATCACGGGAGTGGACTATGCAGGCCCGTTCACTCTCAAAACAATACAAGGCAGAAACCCAGGTACTTACAAGGCTTATGTTAGTCTTTTTATTTGTCTAGCTACTAAAGCGATACACTTGGAACTGGTCACAGACTTAACTACATCTTGCTTCCTCGCTGCTTTAAGACGATTTATAGCTAGAAGAGGCAAGCCAGTTCAAATTATGTCCGATAATGGCACGAACTTCGTAGGTTGTCGTAACGAGCTTAAGCATCTCGGTAAGTTTATCAAATCTAATGAAAAACAAATCGCGGAATCATGCTGCAATGATGAAATCAATTGGCAATTTATTCCTTCGCATTCCCCTCATTTCGGCGGAATATGGGAGGCGGGAGTAAAATCTATGAAATCGCATTTAAAAAGAATCGTTACGGGATCTCATTTAACTTATGAAGACTTTTCAACTGTGCTCACTCAGGTGGAAGGTATACTAAATTCACGCCCTTTAAGTCCTATGTCCTCCGATCCTTCAGACCTTTTACCTATAACCCCGGCTCACTTTCTGATTGGGAGGTCCATGAATTTCATACCAGAAGTAGACGTTTCTAATGTCAACCCTCTTCGGTTATCAAGATTTGAACATCTTCAGCAACTCCATCAACATTTTTGGCAAAGATGGTCTTTGGAGTACGTTTCGGAGATGCAGCAGAGACAAAAGTGGAAGGTGAATCAATTCCAAATCAAGGTTGGTGCTCTTGTCCTAATTAAAAGTAAGGACGCACCTCCTCTCCAGTGGTCCCTGGGACGTGTGGAACAGTTGCATCCAGGGGCTGACAACATTTCAAGGGTTGTCACACTTAAAACAGCTAAAGGACTCGTTCGTGTAGCAGTTGTGAACATTTGCCCACTTCCAAGTGAATAAAAGTCGCCAGGTGACAGTGATTATTTATTGACTGTAATATATTACGTTTAATTTCATTTTTAATTTATTGAAAGCTTTCCCTTTCAAGGTGGGGGGCATGTTTACGATTTAAATTAATTTGTTATATTTTATTTAATATTTATTTAAATCCCGCTGCGACGGGCCTGGACTGTTTTTGTCACAACATATAGATCCAAAATCTAGTACCGAACCAGCCGGTTTTCATATATTTTTATTTTTATGTATAATGACTTGGCCTCGAGACTGTGGAGAATAAACACGTTCTTTGTCACGCATTTTTGTAAAATTGTAATACAGTAGTCAGTTCTTAAATAAATTCGTAAAACTGTTATCTACGTTATTGTCACTCTACTGAAGTGAAAGAGATGTATTCTCATCAACCAATAACTTTCTAATAGCACTCGAAAGTTGCCTTATCATGTCTACAATAAAACTACAAAATATTTTTGTTCTATGTTTACATCTTGAGGTGGCGCAAGAGCTTTGAAAAGATAAGTTTTTAACAAAAAAATACAGATAAATAATTTCAAATATTTTATATATTTAACCTGGTGTCTACAGTGGTGCTATAGACGCATTTTGAGGATTTCCTGGATAGACAGAGTTACCAACGAAGAAGTTCTACATATAATGGGTAAAGAGCGCGAACTAGTCGTAACCATAAAACGTCGCAAACTGGAATACCTGGGCCATGTAATGCGCAATGAACAACGATATGACCTACTTCGGACCATACTTCAAGGTAAAGTGCATGGGAAAAGAGGTCCAGGACGAAGAAGAATATCCTGGCTGCATAACCTGCGAAAATGGTTTAATTTAACCACTACCGGACTTTTCAGGGCAGCAGTCAACAAAGTCAGAATAGCCATGTTAGTGTCCAACATCCGTAACGGATAGGCACCATAAGAAGAAGAAGAACCTGGTGTCGTAGCTAACATTTCTTAGTCAAGTATTGTTTCTAATAACAGTTATTATTAGGTTTGTTCGTAGTACGATCCAATCGATCAGCAACCGTTGCCAACCATCAGACGCATGCGCAGTTAACAGTTAGCGCTGCGCAGTTAACAGTTCGAGTTCGTAGACTACGAACGCGCTTGCGTCTGACGGTTGGCAACGGTTGCTGATCGTTCTACGAACAAACCTATAGCTATCATTGCTATATGTACACATTGCTATAAGATTCCTTTAGTTACAATATTTATCTTGATACTTAAATAAATTGTTTTTTTCTATCAAACTTGGGCATAATCTTTTGGGAAGCAATATTTGTTCTAACAAAGCCATTTTTGCTTCAAGACCACAGACACTTACAGATGACTCAGTAACGAGCTTTATGACTCTTTTCACTGCCTGTGTATGACAGGGAAAACACGGAAAATCCAAACACTGCACATAACAACTAGGGTCTCTTCCTTCACTTATATACTTTTTTAAGTCCTCAGTTATATGTTTTGTCATAGGAGGCTCAGTAATTTCTTCTTCCGTCCAGTTAATTATATCTATGTAGTCATTGGCATTAAAGTTAAGCTTCGGGAGAACAAATTTCCTTACGCCATTTATGAGTTCCGATCTTGCCTTCAAAAGTCGCCGCAGAACTAGCTCCCTTATGTGTTTTCTCTTGTCACCATTCCTTTGAATTACTGGATTAATTATTTGGAGATGTTCCTCGCAAAGATAACGTGAAAATTTGATTTCCCTCCATAGATGTTTTTGATCCATTTACACAAAATGGTTTCAGTTTGATATGAAACCAGACTGGTGTGCAGTAAGGGAAAAAAACTCCATACTGTATAATGTAATTAGTGTAGGAAACAAAGGTTGAACCTTGCAAAATGCACACAAGTCCGGTTTTATTTTTTTTCTGGTATATCAAGGGGTGCTTATTATAAGACTAAATTTTTCTGAAAAAAATTCGCCCCGGAACCTCCCTTTTCACCCCTTTAAAGGGGGTAATTTGTGGTTTTTGCGGAACGTAGCCCTTCCTGTAACTTTTACAAAAAATTTCTTTTATAGAAATATGAAGAGGACTATATTTTCTACGATTTATTTCCAACACCATCTCTCTATCATCCACCGTTTAGCGGGGGTGGCGCCCTAAAGTTGACAAGTTTTTAAAAAAAAGATGTTTTTAAAAAAAATATATTTTTCCCTAACTGTAACGGAAATTAAGAAGAAATCCTGCGGCAATTATTCACAAATAATTAACTGATTTTTTGGTATAGGTTTTACTTAAGGGTAATTGCCCTTTTTTTAATTACAGAGTGTTACATTTTAAAAAACCTCTTTTTATACCATCTGAACCGTTTATGCTAGAGTAAAAAGACTTTTAGCGATTACCCATGTACTGGTGCTATTTACAAATTTGTATAATGCACCTCCATTTTTTCCCCGGAACCACCCAAAAAAAAAAGAAGAATTAATAAATAAATTGATTTTCTTGGAATCCTTCACACACAATGCCCTTTATTAATATGCTTCATATATCATTTTGTGGACGTTATTATTACCCATGCATGGACACCAAAAGCAATTTCCTAGTGCAACCCCTGTAGCAAAAAAAATAAATAAAATGGGGGGTTGAAATTTTTTTTTTGTTTTTTGCTTTTTGATCCATATGGGCATATGCTTCATCAATAGTGCTTTTCAAAAATATATATGGTTATTGCAACATCTCTGCGAAAACCACCCCTATCCTTGAAAATATACTGCAGAAACTACCCCTATCCCTTGGCGAGCATGTTTTTACGATTTTCTCATTACCTACGTATTCTTTTTAAACAAAACTTATACAAAGTTAAAGACCACTATTTACTCTAAAAATTATGTTCTATTCATTTTTTCGTATAAGCAACCGTTAGGGCACAGTGGCGCCGTAAACCTCATATATGCTTTGGCGGGCTCAAGTTTTTGTTTTTTTTTTCGTCATCTGTTCGTTTTATTGATAAAGTACTTATGCAAAATAAAACAACACAGTGTAACCTACAAATTATGACTTATGCACTTTTTACATTCTTTGCTCCCCAAAGCCACAGTGGTGGCCCAAAATAAATTTTTGCATATTTTCGCCACCTACATGCATTTTATTGCATTAATGCTACCTTAACAGCACAATATTTACCCCTAGGTGGTCGCTACGCAGTGGCGGATCCAGGGAGGGGTGATGGGGGTGATCACCTCCCCCCCTCTCAAACCAAGTGATATTATATTCAAAGATTATAAAAATATTCATTTATTTTTATAGAAATTTAACCAATTGGCACCCCCCTCTTAACTCTTAACGATGCTGGATCCGCCACTGTCGCTAAAGCATAAAAAGTCATTCTTATAAAAATAATATTAATATAATATAAGTATTTCTATAAAAATAAATGAATATTTTTATAATCTTCAAATATAATATCACTTGGTTTGAGAGGGGTGGGGGTGATCGCCCCCATCACCCCTCCCTGGATCCGCCACTGCTTAGCGACCACTTAGGGGTGAATATTGTGCTATTAAGGTAGCATTAACGCAATAAAATGCGTGTAGGTGGCGAAAATATGAAAAAATTGATTTTGGGCCACCACTGTAGCTTTGGGGAGCAAAGAATGTAAAATGTGCATAGGTCATGATTTGTAGGATACACTGTGTTGTTTTATTTTACATAAGTACTTTATCAATAAAACAAACAGAAGACGAAAAAATAAACAAAAACTGGAGCCCGTCAAAGCATATATGAGGTTTACGGCGCCACTGTGCCGTAAAGGTTGCTTAAACGAAAAAAATGAATAGGACCTAATTTTTAGAGTAAATAGTGGTCTTTAACCTTGTATAAGTTTTGTTTAAAAAAAAATGAATAGGTAATGAGAAAATCGTAAAAACATGCTGGATAAGGTATGGGGGTAGTTTCTGCAGTATATTTTCAAGGATAGGGGTGGTTTGCCCAGGGATGTTGCAATAACCATATATATTTTTGAAAAGCACTATTGGTGAAGAATATGCCCATATGGATCAAAAAGCAAAAAACAAAAAAAAAATTTTCAACCCCCCATTTTATTTATTGTTTTTGGCTACAGGGGTTGCACTAGGAAATCGCTTTTAGTGTCCATGCATGGGTAATAATAACTTGCACAAAATGATATATGAAGCATATTAATGAAGGGCATTGTGTGTGAAGGATTCCAAGAAAATCACTTTATTTATTAATTCTTCTTTTTTTTGGGTGGTTCCGGGGAAAAAATGGGGGTGCATTATACAAATTTGTAAATAACACCAGTACATGGGTAATCGCTGAAAGTCTTTTTACTCTAGCATAAACGGTTCAGATGGTATAAAAAGGGGTTTTTTAAAATGTAACACCCTGTAATTAAAAAAAGGGCAATTACCCTTAAGTGAAACCTATACCAAAAAATCAATCATCTATTTGTGAATAATCTCCGCAGCATTTCTTTTTAATTTCCGTTACAGTTAGGGAAAAATATATTTTTTTTAAAAACATCTTTTTTAAAAACTTGTCAACTTTGGGGCGCCACCCTTGCTAGACGGTGGATGATAGAGAGATGCTGTCGGAAATAAATCGTAGAAAATATAGTCCTCTTCATATTTCTATAAAAAAAATTTTTTGTAAAAGGTACAGGAAGGGCTACGTTCTGCAAAAACCATAAAATACCCCCTTTAAAGGGGTGAAAAGGGGGGTTCCGGGGCGAAATTTTTTCAGAAAAAGTTAGTCTTATAATAAGCACCCCTTGATATTCCAGAAAAAAAATAAAACCGGACTTGTGTCCATTTTGCAAGGTTCATCCTCTGTTTCCTACACTAAATATGTATCAAAAGATGTATATAATTTTAAATAATTTCAGTCGTTACAAAAGATATTGTTTCTAAATATGCAAACAAAACGAGGGTTGATTAATGCAGTTTTGTTTGTGTAACCTCGTAGAGACGCACGTATAGTTTTAATTTTCAAAGTCCAAATTATAAGGAGATATAAATAGCCCACAGAGGGCTTGATATTATAATATAGTATTGTTATTATTCAGATCGTTACTATGCTAGTGAGCCGTCCTGCGAGAAGGGTGTCCTAAAGGACCACCCCGCGAAACAACATCTTAGTAACCTTATGTTGATTGATGTTGTAAATCGTAAATAAAGTTATAAAGTCAGAGTCAGTGTTTCAACTCGACATTTCAACCCCGCAAGATTATCATGACAATCTACCAACGTAACACTACCAACATAACATGGCGACCCTGCCATGATTCGAACCTGGAATCTTCTGTTACACTATGATATATGATACATATGATACAATATGATACATATGATGGGCATACACCTTCATCACATACATAGTTAAAGTTTTCAGATTATTTGAAGGATTCTTTATTGCAACATATAACCGATGAAGGCGATTGGCCAACGTAAGCCATCGTAAATGACTAATTTCCCAGGGGTTTTTTGAAGAAAGATCAGAAGGACATACACGAATACACCACTGGAGATTGCTTTGCACATTTCAAGTATGTAAATATTTCTGATCTGTGCTTAGATCACCCTTAATCTCTAGAATAGGGAGGTTGTTTTGTATGGGAGCGAAATTAACCACAGGAAGCTCTGGTTACAGATTTTAAGTTCTTTGCCTAAAAGCCCTCCAAATTCGTTAGGGTCTTTAGTTTTTCCATCCAATCAATGTGTAAAACAAATGACGCAAAGGCAATTCATAGGTATAGAACAAACAAATCAGCCACTTCAGCGGCTTATTTAGGTTCTTTTCTATTAAAGCAATTACACCATTGTTAACACCGGTGTTAGTGACAGTTCCATCACATCCGACAGCTGTTATATTGGAAATGTTCAAAGGATTGTCACCTTGAAAATGCTCCATTATGCTATCTTTTTTAGCTTCACCTGTTCCGGAAGCAGGAGTTATATGCCCTAGGAGGGTTGATCCAGGTTCCTCTACTATTGAAATGTGCTCTTCTACTATAGTTAGAATGTTAAATTATATTAAGGAATGAAATAAATATTTACTATTAAATATTTCTTTAAATGTGGAATTCAAGTTCAAACTTTGTCAGTTTTAGTAAAAATAAATATTGGATTGTTGTAAGTTAAAACTAAAATTATCTTGAAAGAGTAGTTTTAGAGTGTGTATTTATCATCTAAAATAGGAATTAAGATATTACAATAGCCAATTTTTACCAAACCAAAATCATCAAAATTCGCAAAATTTAACTAAAAATTGTAACTTTCAACCCTTTTGAACCTCTAAAAATATTTTGTTTAAAAAAATATTTTCTTGTGGCTTAACAATGGCTATATACAACTTTCTATCACTATTACACATTGAAATTATAAAGACATTTTTTTCGTTCCACCCTATTGTCCATGTATTGGATAACGGTTCAAAACCAGGCGGTTTCTGATTAGTACAGGCCATGTGGCATGTGGTATACTACTTCATATGGTGAGTTTCTGTCCCACTGTCTTCTCCAGGCGTTGGTGAGATGTCTCCAATGTACGAAAAATCGACTACATCATTATTTAGCGCTACATTGTTCAGTAACGGTTTGAGGAACACCATGTAGTGCCGCATAGCGTTTTGATATTGTTTCGAGTTAGAAACAGAAAACAATGGTACGAAAAATCGACTACAATAATTATTTAGAGTTGCATTGTCAGTGAAACATTATTTTTGGCTTATGAACATAGTCATAATTGGGACCATTCTTTTTGACTCACTCTATCTATATATTCACGTATAATCGTACGTATTTTGTTCTACATAATATGACTATGACAATTTCAATGGGAAATGCCAGGTGTAAGTACGTCTACCCAATGCGGTATTTCCTCATCAGATTTTTTAAAATTGTAGAAAAAAAAAGACAATTCCTCACCGCGAACAAGTTTGAAACAATGAATAGCTTAATAACAACAATGAAAGTACAACAATGACGCA
The DNA here is from genome assembly GCF_917563875.1 of Diabrotica virgifera virgifera. NCBI lineage: Eukaryota > Metazoa > Arthropoda > Insecta > Coleoptera > Chrysomelidae > Diabrotica > Diabrotica virgifera. The sequence continues at coordinate 55,961,626 of NC_065451.1, forward strand.
TTATTGTTCGGTAATGTAATGTTTTGTTACCAAGGTTTCTAATAAGGAACACGGTAAACGTTTTATATTTTATTGATATATAAATCATGAAATCATCTGGAGACAAAGTGTTTGATTGGGACATGATTTTTGTTGTGTTTCTTGTTTTTATTTAATTGCAATAATCACGCAGCTTATTCATTGTAGTGATTTTATTCCTGATTTAATTTTTTTATTTTAGCGAACAAAAACCAAATTTATATTATGTTTTATTATAATTTTAAGACCGCAGATTATGTCGTCATCAACAATTATTCATGTGTATATAACTGGGAATTTCTTTAATGAACAAGATTGGTTTTTTTATTGAAAAATATGAATTGTTACAAAAAACAGTAAATCCTGTATAAAAGGTATATTTAAAAAACCCTCAAAAGTGCCACATCAAATTCACATAACTAGTTTTCGACTGGTTTACCAGTCATCATCAGTGCTTACCTAAAATGAATATAACCTGATAAAAAAGGCAAAGATGTTGAAATTTTGACTAGGGTTAAAAAAATATTAGGTTATATTCACGTGCAATGTACATGCTAACCACCAAGATAGTATTATACAAAAATATGTGGGTCAAAGCCCAGTAAAAGTAGTCCGTCAAGGAAACATAGGTATAAAATGCTACCTTATAGTCTAAGAGCTAGTGAACCCTCCGACTAACGGTCGTCCTGTAAGGCTAAAAATTTTTTTAGTGATAATTCATAGCACACGAAGGCTAAAAACCATGACCTGGCAGGCCTCAGCGGTGCACGTGTATCTACCAGGTGAATCGAAAAGTTCAAATTTAGGGGGTAAAATAAACTTTCTCCTGTAAGGTTTAAATTTAAGTATGTGTTTGAGTAAGTCATTTAGAAGAAATGTGTACAATGACAGGCGATTCTGAAGAGCATAAGACCTTGCCAGGCGAGGGGAAAGATTAGGGGTTTTTCCTAAAATTATTCTTTTTGCATCGAAGAATTTTTTTAGGTTTTTTGAATCATTTCAAACAGAACACGTCTTTAGTGATTTTTCTTTTAAGTTAATAGTTTTTGTTATATGAGCGATTGAAAATTTTGAAAATTGAGAAATCGGCCATTTTTAACCCCAAATCGGACATATATCTAAAAATTTCAATGTTTCCAAGATACGTAGATATTCCTTTAACATTGGTTGATGAAATCCCGAAGAGTTTTTTGCAATAAAATATCGAAAACCCCTTTGTTTTTTTAATTGCTAATCAAGCGTGTGCGACACTGTAGTATAAGTGAGGACGTTTGAGTTTGCATAAATTCATTATCTCGATAATGGGTAAATTTCAAGAGAAATCCTCAGACAGGTCGATTTTTATTTTCGAATTAGGACTTTTTGGCATATATATAATACTAGTGACGTCATCCATCTGGGCGTGATGACGTAATCGATGATTTTTTTAAATAAGAGTAGGGGTTGTGTGATAGCTCATTTGAAAGGTTATTTAATTCTCTATTCAGTAATATAAACATTAACATAATTATTTATACAGGGTGTACACAAAAAATTTTTCTTCTATTTGTCAAATTTGATCCAAGTTAATTTAATAAAAAAAAATTTTTGTACACCCTGTATAAATAATTATGTTAATGTTTATATTAGTGAATAGAAAATTCAATAACCTTTCAAATGAGCTATCACACAACCTCTACTCTCATTTAAAAAAATCATCGACTACGTCATCACGCTCAGATGGATGACGTCACTAGTATTATATATATGCCAAAAAGTCCTAATTTAAAAATAAAAATCGACCTGTCTGAGGATTTCTCTTGAAATTTGCCCATTCTTGAGATAATGAATTTATGCAAACTCAAACGTCCTCACTTATACTACAGTGTCGCACCTGCTTGATTAGCAATTAAAAAAACAAAGGGGTTTTCGATATTTTATTGCAAAAAACTCTTCGGGATTTCATCAATCAATGTTTAAAGAATATCTACGTATCTTGGCAACATTGAAATTTGTAGATAAATGTCCGATTTAGGGTTAAAAATGGCCGATTTCGCAATTTTCAAAATTTTCAATCGCCTATATAACAAAAACTATTAACTTAAGAGAAAAATCACTAGACGTTTTCTGTTTGGAATGATTCAAAAAACCTAAAAAAAATTTGTTCGGTGCAAAAAGAATAATTTTAGGAAAAACCCCTAATCTTTCCCCTCGCCTGGCAAGGTCTTATGCTCTTCAGAATCGCCTGTCATTGTACACATTTCTTCTGAATGACTTACTCAAACACATACTTAAATTTAAACCTTACAGGAGAAAGTTTATTTTACCCCCTCATCGCACACATCTTATGGAAAATATAATGTCACTCAAATTCAATAAAATTTATACGAATAGATTTGTTTTAAATTAACGGTCAAATCTTATCATTGCGCCAACTCCATATTTTCAATAATAAGAGCAGAAATTGATATATAAATAAATCTGAAATCAAATGGATACGTACGTAAGTTAGAGAGAGAAAAAATATTTTATAATACCCAAATTGTCGGTACTCCATAAATCAGCGGATTAGTTTCACTAATCCGCTTAGGCCCAGCGGGGTTTAAGCTCTTGTTTAAGCTCTTTTGAATAGCACCCAGAGCAATACTGACACTTTTACTGACTAAAAAATTTGATTTCGATAAACTTTAATTGCAATTTGCGCCGTAATTAATCATAATTAAGAGTTGGCGCAATGATAAGATTTGACCGTTAATTTAAAACGAATCTATTCGTATAAATTTTATTGAATTTGAGTGACATTATATTTTCCATAAGATGTGTGCGATGTCCTTTGCACTTTTCGATTCACCTGGTAGATACACGTGCACCACTGAGGCCTGCCAGGTCATGGCTTTTAGCCTTGGTGTGCTATAATTATCACTAGAAAAATTTCTAGCCTTACAGGACGACCGTTAGTCGGAGGGTTCACTAGCTCTTAGACTATTAAGCCTGGATGTTTAAAATATTATCTAATTTGCCCTAGGTAACATCTGAGATCTAGATATGACTTGTTCACATGTTGGAAGTGAGACGGCAAGTGAAAATGAAATGGTTGGGAACCTCGGAACGATGACAAGACAAACGACAGTTCCACAGGTAGTTTAAAATAACCTGTCATATTTAAGAGTAAGGTATGCAGATTGTAAAAAATTAGAAATGATGTAACAACACACCCAATGTGAAAATTATCATTTAAAATTCATTAAACTAGTTGTTATAGTAAAATGGATTCTCGTAAACTGTAAATGGAACTAGTTAGGCAAACCACATTACACAGGAGTTTAGTGTTCGACAACTAAATGCCGTCAACGTAATTTTAAATGATAATTTTCACATTGGGTGTGTTGTTACATCATTTCTAATTTTAACAATCTGCATACCTTACTCTTAAATATGACAGGTTATTTTAAACTATCTGTGGAACTGTCGTTTGTCTTGTCATCGTTCCGAGGTTCCCAACCATTTCATTTTCACTTGCCGTCTCACTTCCAACATGTGAACAAGTCATATCTAGATCCCAGATGTTACCTAGGGCAAATTAGATAATATTTTAAACATCCAGTCTTAAGGTAGCATTTTATACCTATGTTTCCTTGACGGACTACTTTTACTGGGCTTTGACCCACATATTTTTGTATAATACTATCTTCGTGGTTAGCATGTACATTGCACGTGAGTATAACCTAATATTTTTTTAACCCTAGTCAACATTTCAACATCTTTGCCTTTTTTATCAAGTTATATTCATTTTAGGTAAGCACTGATGATGACTGGTAAACCAGTCGAAAACTAGTTATGTGAATTTGATGTGGCCCTTTTGAGGGTTTTTTAAATATACCTTTTATACACGATTTACTGTTTTTTGTATCACATGGTATACAGCCAACTACAGGAAAACTTTTTCCTTGTGGATTTTTATGAATTGTTACATTTCGCGCAAGATTGAGAACAATATCGGCACTTTGCCATGGAAGCTACCCACGCCTAAAGTTAGAGCACGGTACTCAAAGAAGAAGGGTCACTAAAAAAAGCGTTAGAAGGATATCGTCTCTAGTCGGACGAAGACGTACAAAATTCCGTAAAAGAAGTCCTCGAGCAACAGAATACAAGAATTACTTAAGTATGTAGACAATGGTAGCTATTCATCAACTGATGAAACAGTGGGATATGTGTCTTAATTATAGTTTACTACCATACAAAAGAGTAAAAACCTACCAACGTTACTGTCTTGAAGGTAATGGGTCACCGCCGTTTTAGTTTTTTTTTATTTAGCTTAATGACTCGACAACTAATGGCCATTGGCATGGTAGGGTTGATTTTGCAATCAGATACCAAGCGTAGTGTGTGTGCTGAGTAAATGTCTTGTTACTTTGAAAAGTCGATTTCATTGTCTTTACACAAAGACGCTAATAGGGAACTTGCATAAAATTTTAAATTAAAAAAATGCTATGAATCACAACAGAACATAATTTAAAACATACATCAAAGAAAAAAATTGAAGGTACTCGTGGGAGTGCCGACAGAAATGAAAACTTCTTATAGTAAATAAATTACGAGCCCAATGCTTTTTCCCCATCCAAAAAGAAGTGCTATACCAAATGATATACGCGATGCGTATGCCCTATGCTCTTTATATAATATATATACACGTAATTTATATACGTACAAAATTTATTTTAGCGAAGTGATGGCGGTCGCAAATTCAATACATTTTCCCCATCCAAGAACTGCACAACATCCCTAAAGAAATTTTCAATTCAAAAATTTATTTCGTCAAAGCGATGACGTTCCCTAATTTAATACTTTTTCCCCCTCCAATACGTCCCTCAAGAAGTTTTCACTTAAAATATTTATTTCGTGGAAGCGATGATGGTCATGACGGTCGCTAATTCAATACTTTTTTCCATCCAAAAAGTGCACAACGTCCCTCAAGAAGTTTTCACTTCAAATATTTATTTCTGCGAAGCGATGATTGTCGCTAATTTAATACTTTTTCCATCCAAAAAGTGCACAACGTCCCTAAAGAAATTTTCACTTTAAAAATTTATTTCGTCGAAGCGATGACGGTATCTAATTTAATAATTTTTCCTTATCCAAAAAGTGCACGTCCCTAAAGAAGTTTTCACTTCAAAAATTTATTTCTCCGAAGCGATGACGGTCGCCATGACAGTCGCTAATTCAATACTTTTTCCCCATCTAAAAAGTGCAGAATGTCCCTAAAGAAATTTTCACTTCAAAAATTTATTTCGTCGAAGCGATGACGGTAGCTAATTTAATACTTTTTCCCCATCCAAAAATTGCACAACGTCCCTCAAGAAGTTTTCACTTCAAAAATTTAGTTCTTCGAAGCGATAACGGTCGCTAATTCAATACTTTCTTCCATCTTAAAAGTGCACAACGTCCCTAAAGAAATTTTCACTTCAAAAATATATTTCGTCGAAGCGATGGCAATCGCGATAACGGTCGCTAATTTAATATTTTTTCCCCATCCTAAAAGTGCACGTCCCTCAAGAAGTTTTCACTTCAAAAATTTATTTCTTCGAAGCGATGACGGTCGCAATGACGGTCACTAATTTAATACATTTTTCCATCCAAAAAGTGCACAACGTCCCTAACGAAGTTTTCACTTCAATAAATATACGTACAAAATTTATTTAGTCGAAGAGATGACGGTCGCGAAATAAATCCTTTTTCCCCATCTAAAAATAGGTTTCACATTTATTTACTTCTATATAATTTATGTATACATACAAATAATATAGATACGTACAAAATTTATTTCGCCGAAGAGATGACGGTCGCGAAATAAATCCTTTTTCCCCATCCTGAAATAGGTTTTACATTTATTTAAAATTTAAATACTTCTATACAATTTATATATACATACAAATAATATATAGCATAAGCGATGACGGTCGCGATGAAAATCCCGAATTCAATGCTTTTTCCCCTATCCAAAAATCGCACAACGTCCCTAAAGAAGTTTTCACTTCAAAAAGTTTTTTTGTCTTTCGTTTGGCCCCTAAAGACGATTAAAAATTCAAATTATAGCAGCCAGTCCAAAACTCGCCCTCATTGGTCGTGATGTCCTATAATTGTAGTATTGGATGTCCTCGCCATTAATTCATTAGGATTGGCGTTCGTTTTGACACTGATTCAGTTTTATAAATATTTTGATAGTTGCTATTTCTGATTAATATTTAAGTGTTTTTGTTAAAATAATTTCGAACTAATATTAAAGTCAAAAATGAATAAACCGTTTTCAATTTCGTTGCAACACGAAAGTACAGCCGCATCATTATTCTAGTTCAATCAGAGAGTGCAGCAAGTCCCTCTACCGGTTTCGAAACTTATTAGTCTCTCATCAGGAGGCACATATGCTGCTCTCTCTGACCCAACTAGGACAAACCCCGGCGTGCAGTGACGGATTGCAACGAACGAAATGGCAGGGATGTCCTAGCGGCAACTGCTAGCAAAAGACTAAGTTTTCAATCTAATAGCACATAAAACAACACCAAAAAATGTTACTCTACATTCTACCAGATTGAAAACAATGGGAACCTTCTCTGGTTACACCTCCGAGGCTTCTACAATTTGCAAGCCATATCGGATGCTGAGGCTAACATTAAAGTGTTTTTGTTATGACAATTTTTAATTATTAATAGTTGAGTGTTTTTATTACTCAAGACAATTTCTTTAAAATGACCGAAGAGGTTTTTTTCTAAAGGCCAGTCTGATAACCTACCTATAGTAAATATGTGTAGGTATGGTAGCCACATATTTTCAAAAGGGTGAAAATTTTTTCCGTTGGAGAAGTTCGGGGAATTAAAACAGATAAGTAAGTATGTGTATATTATACGCCGTTTTTTATCATCTGGTAATCCAATAAATATTTTATTGGGGTTATTAATAGTTGTAGTTTTACAAAAGGACACTAAACAACACTTATAGTGTTTTCTTTTATTTTCAATAGTAAACCTTCTTTCCTTTCCTTCAAAAACTGTATCAAACTCTTATCTGAACAAACTGGTATATACATATTATTACAATGACATACGATAAATGTCATTAAAATATATCCATAAACATAAACATAAATAAAGTATACTTATGTAACGTCACGGGTCGTCTGAACTATTTTAAATACACAGAAGATTTTAAATTTGTACTTCTAAGTTATTATGAGTTTTTGTAGCGTGAAATTTTGGAAATCTCATTTTTAAACAAAACTGAACATTATTATGTAATAAAAAATGTGCAAGTTCCGTATTGTATCTGAACTAGTGATGTAACGAATGTCATTTTTTTAACATTCGCGAATACGAATGCGAATATCTGCTACCGACATTCGCGAATGCGGATGCGAATATTCAGTTTTTCTAAATTTGTTTCTATTTTTGTAATGTTTCCTAAATTTATAATGAAAAGTTAATTGATATTTAGTGTAAATCAATCTGAATCTTAAGCTTTATTACATAATACTAAATAATAAAAAAAGTGAAGGCTGATAAAGTGATTATACAAGGTTAAGTTCTATCTTTCTATTGCTCTTCATTTGTCCAAAGTTGAACGTAGGCCTTCCCCTTATTTTTCCACTCTTCTCGGTTCAGTGCTAATGCTGTCGATCTGGTCCCTGCGTATCGTTTTAGGACATCCGACCATCTCGTCTGTGGTCTGCCCCTTCCTCTTTTGTAGTCCCAAGGTATCCAGTGAGTTACCGCTTCATTCCATCTTCCGTCTCTTTGTCTGCTGTTGTGTCCTGCATATTTCCATTTGAGAGTAGCTGCATGCTTGAGGTTAAGTTACCTTTTCTTAATAAAAAAAGATGAGAAGTGAATAGATTTTGATTTTATTAACCTAATATTATCTTAAAATTATTTTTTTTCTGGTTTTCATATTCGCAAAACATTCGCACAAATTTCGCCAATGCGGATGCGAATGCGAATATGCAAAAACATGCGAATATTCGCGAATGCGAATACGAATATTCGTTACATCACTAATCCGAACGTCTGCGGTCTTTCTGGTGAGTACCAATACCACAAGGACAGAAACTATTTTCATTTATTAATTTTTAACGTTTTTAAATTAAACCAGTTAAAATATTTAATTGAATAATCACTGTAATTTTAATTAACTATTAATATCTCGGAAACAACTAATTGGAATTTCCAATTCGGTAGAAATTTCTATAATTTGTGTGGAAATCCATCTAAAAACGAGATTAGGAACATTTGTCACATTACTATTAAGAGACGACCTTGTTATTGAATGACTCAGTGTTGAGTACAAGGACCTATCAATATTACTCATATCATATATCTCAGCTATTAACACCAACGAGCAGTAAATAAAAGTCCAAGGTGTAATAATTCTTAATCTACACCCAAAGTCTGTGTCTTGGTCTCGAAAAGTAATAATAATATAATAGTAGAGGATCCGATATAAGGTCGAACGTCACCTAGCTGTTTATCGGATAAAAATTATTGGATATGTAACTTAGCATGTTAACAATAATTACAAAAAACAATCAGGGTGCCCGATCTAATTTTGTTCGAACTAAAATTAATTAATAATTAAAAGATGATTTTTTTTTATAATTGAAAAAAAAAACGACCCGGGCAGATAATATTCCAGATTTTATGGGTCATTCTAAAAAAGAGGTCTCTTGTAATTTTTCTCGTAAGTTGATCGTTTTCGAGTTATGAACAATTTAAAACTGAAAAAAGAACGAAAGATGACGATTTTCACGGCCCAAAAACACAAGTAAAAAATATCATTTTTGTAATCATCAAGTACCTAAATTCAAGTGCAAACCTTCTATCAGGTGCCGATAAGAATTTTAGCCATGTTTTATTCTAAAGAATATTTTTTAAATTGTTAATGAGGAAGGTTTCTTATGGAGAGACCGGCATTAACAACTAAAATCAATGTTTCAGAATGAAATAATACTCCAAAAGACTTATCAAGAACTGATAGAATAAGGTTTGACCTTGAATTTAGGTATGTACTTCGTATAGCCCAATAAATGACCGTTTTGGAGTGTAATTTCCAGGGGCAACTCCGAATTACATGAAAATTTGGATTTAGGTTCTACTTACCCTCCACTTCAAAGTTGAAATTGTGCCGTTAGTTGCTTTTACTTGGGGGTGACAGTCACCCCTTCTCGGGGGTGAAAAAACATACGTTCAAGATTAGACCGGAAATGGATAAATTGACTAATTTTAAGCACCTTTTGTTCTATAAAGTTTTTTACGTAAGTCAATACTTTTCGAGTTATTCGCGATTTAAAATGTTGATTTTTCGACAAAAAAACTACGGTTTCAGACCGTTTCTCGCAAACAAACTCAAAAAGTACATATTTTATCGAAAAAAATATCTTTAGCAAAAGTGTAGCTTATAAAAAAAAACGAAAAAAATGGTGTACCAGTAAAGTCTACAAATTGAGTAGAAGCAAAGTTGTAGCTCATGAAAAATACGTTCTTATTCGTCTAATTCCAAATCGAATAATTCAACGCGAAATCACCGAAGAATGAAGCACTTTTCGGGAAAACCTTATTAACATTTTTAAAGTATCTAAAAAAAGCTTACTATTTGTTTTTTACAAAAGTTTCCAGCATCAAAAATAAACGAGTTACACTGAAAAGAAAAGTTGGCCTCTTTTTTTGGTAAAAAAATCGTGAAAACCTCCCTCTATTTAGCACTCTAAATGAATTTAATCGTTACCGCTTTACCATTTATTTTAACTGTATGTGTATTGTTTATATGATCTGTAAGTTTGATTGGTTAAAGTGCTTATTTTTGAAAAAATTTGCTTTTATAGTAAAAAAACTTTCTAAAAATTTTTGAAAAATTTCCTTTTTTCAAAATAACTTAAAAAGTATTAGTGATAAGAAAAATCTGAAACAGTAAAAAATATAGGTTTTGCTATTATAAATATGCTAGTTTCATTTTGTTTCTCAGTAAGACAAAAATTGGTTAAGATATGGCTGTTCAAAATTTGCATACACTCGTGATTAGTGACCCATTCAAACTTTTTCAACTATAACCCTAACAAAAATAAACAGTTTAAACCGGTGAGACTGACAGATCATATAAAAAATAGATAGGTAAGTAAATTGTTTGTAAAGCGGTAGCGATTAATTGCATTTGGGGAGCTAAACACGGGGAAATTTTCATGATTTTTTACAAAAAAAAGAGGGCCAACTTTATTTTGAGCGTAACTCGCTTATTTTTAATGCTAAAAACTTTTGTTAACAATTAAAATAAAGATTTTTATAAACACTTTATAAAAGTTTAAATGGGTTTTTCCAGAAAAGTGCTTAATCTTTCGGTGATTTTACCTTGAAATATTCGATTTGGAATTAGACGAATAAGAACGTATTTTTCATGAGCTACAACTTTGTTTTTCGATAAAATGTTTCGAAGAATATGTTTTCGATAAAATATTTACTTTTTGAGTTATTTGCGAAAAACCGTCTGAAAACGTAGTTTTTTTTGTCGAAAAATCACCATTTTCAATGGCAAATAACTCGAAAAGTATTGACTTACGTAAAAAACTCTATAAAACAAAAGTTGCTTAAAATCAGTCAATTTATCCATTTACGGTCTTATCTTGAACGTATGTTTTTTCACCCCCGAGAAGGGGTGACTGTCACCCCCAAGTAAAAGCAACCAACGGCGCAATTTCAATTTTGAAGTGGAGGGTAAGTAGAACCTAAATCTAAATTTTTATGCAATTCGGAGTTGCCCCTGAAAATTACACGGTATCGCCGCATTTCCCGTTCATTTACTGGGCTAGTAATTTCAAAAATGATATTTTATACTTATGTTTTTGAGCCTTCGAAATCGTCATCTTTCGTTTTAAATTGTTTATAACTCGAAAACGATCAACTTAGAGAAAAATTAGAACAGACTTTTTTTGTTCAGAATGATCCAAAAATAGATGAAAAAATTATTTTAATAAATTAAGAGCACTTTTCGCATGGGCGACCTCTTGAACCTTATTCTGGGGTATCTCATGAAAGTGATAATGCAAAAAAATCTGATTAGAATATTTTTTCGGAAAAACTCGAGCTTTTCGCCTTGTTTAAACACTAATAATAAAATATGTAATATACTAGTCCCCAGTACAGCTTCCTTTTTTTTAATGATTACAAAAGTTTTAAAATGGTTTTTTGCTGCTTGGTTTGAGCATGTCTATTACTTTCTGAAAATTTTTAGAGTGCAGAACGCAGTACCAGCGCGGTACAGTTTTGTCATTACAAAACTCTTAATTTTCAATTGAAAGTACATACTTATAATTAATTACAAAAGATTGTTGATCTTTTATCCGATAAATTTACAGCTTCGTTTCTTTAGTCCGACAACGTAAATACGTTATATATGGCAGGTTATGTTTCGCGATTACAAAATGTCATAATTTTAATTCTTTTAACTTTCAAATAATCATGTTTATTAAAAAACTAAGTGTCCGACAAAAAAGACGCATAGGTACTTCGAAATTCTTTATTTTTTCTTATTTTTGAATCTGGTACCACAGCGCGCGCAACAAAACGAGGCGGAGAAGTGCTGGGAACAGTGATAATAGTACGTTCTTTCACGGTTTTTGCTGTAAATTTTAAAGAACCGCTTGGATTGACATAAAATTTGGCATACGCATAGCTAACATGTCAAAGAAAAAAGTGATATGGTGCCGATGTGTGCTTTTGCCCTGGGGGTGACTTTCACCCCATCTCGGGGGTGAAAAAATATATGTCCAAGATAAGTCCCGAAATGGATAAACTGACTAATTTTAAGCAACTTTTGTTCTATAGAGTTTTTTGACCAAATCAATACTTTTCGAGTTATTTGCAAGTGAATATGTTCATTTTTCAAAAAATAACCACGTTTATAGACGGTTTTTCGCAAATAACTCAAAAAGTAAGCATTTTGTCGAAAAAAAATATTCTTAGCAAAACTATAGCCTATAAAAAAGTGAAAAAAAAGGTGTATATGTTATAGTTAAAGCCCGAATTTCAGGCACTCCTAGGTTTGACTAGGCAATCCTCAGGTCTGACTGACGGTCTTAGTCAAAGCCCGAAATAAATTACAGTTTCGGCCTTTGACTAGTCAAACCTAGGAGAGACTAAGCTGGTCAGGCAAAGGTCGAAATTTAATTTTATGAAATCGGGGTTTGACTAGTCAAACCCCGATCAGCTATTAAAATGTCGTAATTTGTTAGATTAGGTTTAATAAAAAGTCATTTTTTAATTTTATTGTTTATTATTTTTATATTGTCATAATTAAAATAAAAAAAAATTAGTGTTAATTCTCACATGTTGAGGCATTATGGCATTTAGTTTTTCTTAAGTATCTCCAGAACACTTCTATTTAGAAAAATGAAAACTGGTAAGTTTATTTGTCTCCCAGAGATAAATCGATTCCATTAATTACGAATTTTTAGTACCAATCATAGGCGTCTGTTTTGGGTAGGGCAAAGGATATTTTATCGCATTACTTTTTTGTCATTGACTTTTAAGCATTTTTTACACTGGATTATTAAATTGTGAGGTATTATAGTAAATACTACAAGGTACTTTTGCACTAAGTCGGTAGGATGCACCGTTTCTAGAAAAATCGTTTTGAAAATTTTTCGTTTTTTTTTTGAAAAACCATTTAAAAACAACTATTTAAACTTAGAACAACGAAATCTGGTACGTTTTTTCGAAATTCTAGTACAAGTCATATGCGTCTGTTTTGGGTAGGTCGACGGTTATTTTATCGCATAACTTTTTTCTCTAATTTTTAAGCATTTTTGATACTTGATGATTAAATTATGGGGTATTCTAGTACTAATAGCTACTTTTGCTTTAAGCCAAGCCGCACACCAAAGAAACATGAAACGAAAAACATGAAACATGAAACGAAAAACATGTTTCATGAAACTAAAACACTGCTAAACAAATCTCAAAGTCCGCCTACCAATGAAACGAGTGTGATTCATGCTCATGACACATTTTTATTTTCGGAGAGTCTCATAAATGGCCGGACGTATATTTGTTTAGCAGTGGTTTATTTCCATGAAACGTAATTTACGTTTCATGTTTCTTTGATGTGTGGCCTGCCTTAGTCGGTAAAATACACCGTGTTCTTCTGATTATTTCATTCATACGGGATTCTGACCAAGAGAAAGCTACAGAAAGTGATTATTTCTTGATGATTTTAACTTCCAATCGTATAGTAAGATATTTGATCACGTGTTTAATTCTGTCCAATCAGATTAAAACTATACTGAGAATTATCTACTCTAGAAAATTACCGATAGAATTTTTTTAAGTAGGTTGTTTCTGTTTAATGGCAACCAGATTCCTAGTTCTGAAAACTGTCACATTTAAGAAAATATCCATAATATACGTATTAAAAAATAATCTTACGAATATCACACGACAGTAAGAATAAATAAGAAAATAATGCTTCATTTTTACTCAAATTTGTTGTCATTGGGCAATAGCTACTTGAGCCCTGCGGGATCTCGTGTCTATTGCGAGACAACAAATTTTCGAAAAACTGTCGCATTATTTTCAATTTATTTTCACTCTCTTGTGATATTATACCCGATAATTTTTGATAATATCCCGTCGTCAAGCATTACGTCAGATGCCCTTCGTTACTATGCAAAAATGAACATTCAGTAATATTAATGACAATTATTGTTTTACAACTTGTCACAGAGAACACCAAGAAACAGGTTTAGCAAATATTCGGGTGAAGATATCAATAAAATATTAGTTAAAGTTATTTTAAAAGACAGTTTTCTTCATGAAATAATATCAGCGAATTACCCTCGATCTCTAAAATTATTATCGACTTGTTGCCCTCGTGCCACTTTGACATAATTTCACTCCCCTTGAAATTAAAACTGTCAAAGTGTCACTCGGGAAACAAATTGATAATTTTAGAGCTCTCCTGCAATTACTACTGACAATTTTTTTCAAATTAAAAAACTTAAAAATTTTGAAATTGATTTTTCTAGAAAACGGTGCATTTTATAGACTTAAAGTAAGAGTATCCTTTAGTACTAGAATGCCTTATAATTCAATAATCCAGTGTCAAAAATGTTTAGAAGTTACAGACAAAAAAGTTATGCGATAAAATAACCGTTGCCCTACTTAAAACGGACGCCTATGACCGGTACTAGAAATTCGTAATTATTGATGAAATCGATTTATCTCAAGATAAATAAGCGTACCAGTTTCCGTTTTTCTAAATATAAGTGTTCTGGGGATATTTAAGAAAAACTAAATGCCATAGTGCCTCAACATGTGAGAAAAAACACTAATTTATTTTAATTACGACCATATAAAAATAATAAACAATAAAATTAAAAAATTACGTTTTATTAAACCTAATCTAACAAATTACGACATTTTAATAGCTGATCGGGGTTTGACTAGTCAAACCCCGATTTCATAAAATTAAATTTCGACCTTTGCCTGACCAGCTTAGTCTCTCCTAGGTTTGACTAGTCAAAGGCCGAAACTGTAATTTATTTCGGGCTTTGACTAAGACCGTCAGTCAGACCTGAGGATTGCCTAGTCAAACCTAGGAGTGCCTGAAATTCGGGCTTTGACTATAACATATTGTTATATTTCTATTTGATATGAAAATTAAATTTTGATAATTATAAACAGAATTCAATTCAATATAAAATATTTTCAATTTTCTCAACCACGGGCATATAAATTTAAAACAACCTGTATACAACAAATTGTTATATGTAATTTTAAGAAGTGATTAGAATAAGCGTACGAAACTCGGAACAATGTGCTTAGAATAAACAAAGTGAATGACGCGTACCATTATCGTTTCTTCGCGGAAGGTCGATCATTAGCCTATGCTAAATAAAACTCAGTGAAATAGATGATAGTTCATTATCGTTTTTCGCGGAAGGTTTCGATCATTAGCCTATGCTAAATAAGACTCATTTGAAAGAGAGAATAGGTCATTAAAATTTGTAAATAGTTAGAAAGTATTTTAGAATGGGAATTAAATATTTTCTTTTGAAATCCATTAAGCATATTTAGAAAGATTAAAAATTGGTTTTGAGGAATATTACGAATGAGAGTTGGTGGTGGAAGATTGATTTGTGAATTTGGAAGGGATATTTAGAAAGTAGGGGAATGAATGACAAAGTGAGAGCAGAATGTTTTGAGCTGTCGAGAAGTGAAGTCGAGTAGTAGACGGTAGTGTACGGAGAGTGAGAAAGCCGGTGTAGTTCCGTGAGTGTGGAGTATCTATCGTGGAACGAGAGGTAGGCAAGGTTGAGAGTAAAAGAACCTCCTTGAGCCAAGAGTTCCCGGTAGCTGATTGCAGTTTCGAAAAAGGTAGAACACAGCATCACGACAGAAGCAGGAAACGAGAGCTATACGAGCTAGCTTCAAAGGAGAACATTACTGGAAGCCAGGACGAGGTTTTGATCGCAGCCAAGGATAGCAGGAAACGGGTATTGTGTGAAGACATTCTCAGTTCACCAGAAAAAGGTCAGTCTCATTTGTTTGGACATGAATGTATGGGTTTTTCGTATTAAATACCACATTTAAAATTGAAGAAACATAATCAATAATATCAGAAAAGCTTCATCAAACTTAAATAGAATTGTTGCTAATAAATCATAATAGTTAAATGTTAATAAAAACTTTCAATTGGAAACCAAAAGGAAATAAGATTCCCATGTGTAAATGTTATGTTTAAGAATAATAAGATATAGCAAATATTAAGCAGTGATTGCCAGTTAAATAAAATAAACAATATTTTGATTACAATTGTAACCCATATGTGTTATTATTTTACTCTTTTCTTTCCTATCCCGATTAGGAACCATTAAGAAATACTTAGAAGCCACGAGAGTAAGTAATTAATTTTATAATTCGCCCTGAGATTGAAAACATATTGATATGTGATCTGGTAAATTAATTAGATTATATTAATGCATTGATTAAATTAAATGACATCAAAAATATAATCTCATATCAATAATCAAGATCACATCAACTGTCGTCCAACGTGGAAAGCATGGAAAAGTATTTCTAGTGGCAAATTTGAAGGATAGAAAGAGTAAAGCCGGTATTTGAAAATTTATATGCCTGTGGTAAAAAGTGAGATACTTACATTTGATAACATAAAATTTTAGATCTCTTTAGGTACAAATTTTACATAACTGATTTAATATTTATTTTTACGATATTTACATTTGATATATTTATTGACAATTTATAATATTTGGGTGAGAAAAAGTCGTCTTGGTAACATACTAGTAAAATTTCATATTTGGCGGGGACAGTACTTCTTGAAAACAAATGTCTGTGACAAGAAGCCAAAGCAAAGACAACAAAAAACAAAAAGAACATTCAAATCAAGAGAATAATTCAGACCAAGAAGATATTTTAGACAAGACAATCATGGCATCAGAACAGCAAGAATTATCAGGAATAGATCAACTATTACAACTGATGCAACTCCAGTCACAAAAAATGGATGAAGCAAAAAGGACAATGGATAAAAATCAGGAGGAAACAAAACTAGCAATGGATGAAGCAAAAAGGACAATGGATAAAAATCAGGAAGAAACATCAAAGAAAATGGATGAAACACAACAAAAAATGGATGACAATCAAAAGGAAACAAAACAAGCAATAGAAGAGAACAATAAGAAAATAGAGGAACGCATAGAAAAGTATGAAAAGGAAATAAAAGGATGTTTGACAACAATGAAAAACGAGATAGAACAGCAAGAAATGAAAATTAAAGATCACATGCAAGAACAAGAAATTAGAATGAAGGACCACATGAAAGAACAAGAAATGATAATTCAAAACAAAATGGAGGAGTTAACGAATGGCCAGAAAAAGGAAATACAAAATTTGGAAAACAAGTTTGAAAACGCTATTCAAGCAATCAGAGAAGAAATGGAAAGAAAGATTGCGGAAATCAATACTCAACAAAATGTAGGAGAAAGAAGAGAAATGGTTATACATAGCACAGATGACGTGAAGATAAGGCTTGGCGGGGATGTAAGAAGATTACACCCAGTGCCGTTCATAAATAGCCTGAAAAAGAAAATACAACACATCGGAAATTTCGAAACAGCAAAAGAAACTATCAGAAACCATCTAAAATATGAAGCAAGCCTATGGTTCGATTGCAAAGAAGAAGAATTTGACAGTTGGCAACAATTTGAACAAAAATTTTTGAATTATTTCTGGGGAAAAGTCCAACAATTGGAAATTAACAAGGAATTGCAAAATGGGAAATACAATGATAGGATGGGTATATCAGAAAGGACATATGCATTACAAATTTACTATAACGCAAAACATTTACAATATAATTACTCATCGGAACAATTAGTCGAACTGATTGCAAGACATTTCGAAGAAACGCTGGAAGACCATATCACATTGCAAAACTACAAAGACATAGATAGTTTATGCCAATTCCTACAAATAAGAGAATCACGTTTAAGTGAAAGAAAATCAAGAAGGTCGCGAGAAGATTACAGGCCCCGAGAAACACAGGATTACAGAGATAGAAATCAAAATAGGAGGGACTATACAAGACGAGATTTTAATCCCAGAAGGGAAAACGAAAATAGAGACAACGGAAGAGGAAATTATGAACAAAGAAATAGGCAATGGAATGAGAACAGAAATCGAGAATACCAGAATAGAAACACCACACGCTCAAATCAAGAAAACAGAAATAATGGTAGACAAAATGAACAGGGATATCGAGAAAACCGAAACAGATCCGACAGACCAAGAGAAAATAGAAGAGAAGTAAATAATACCCAGACAGATGAATATGACGGACAGAGACATTATGACGAAAATAGAAACAACGATGAGCAACCGGCGTCTTTTCACGACGGCGCTCACTAAAAACCAAAAATCAAACAGGAATCTTTTTTAACCCCAAGGAGTTTATTAAATTGGCAAGAAACAACGAAAAGAAAAATGGAGTTAATTTAAAATTTGTGGATGGATTTATCAACGAGAAACCAATTAAAATTATGATAGACACTGGATCTGAAATAACATTGGTCAACAGAAAACTAATAGAAGAAGTTAACTTAACAAATTTAATTTACAAAATACCTAGGGTAAATTTAGTGGGCGCAAACAAACGGACATTGGCAACTATAAATGAAGGCAGACGAGTAATGGTACGACTGGGTAAGAAGATGTATGCACTACAATGTGTAATAATGCCAAACATGTCACATGACATGATAGTAGGAGTTGACGAATTGGCAGAAAACATGTAGTGATAGATTTTAAAAATAATACGATGAATATAACAGAGGAAAAAGAAGAAGAACAGGACAAGGAACAGGAGAAACAAAATACGGACGAATCAGGTAAAGAACAAACAGTGGAAATGAATTGGGCAACGAAGCAAGGACAAAGAAGAAAAGGGCGAAAAAGTCAGAAAAAGACAAAAGAAAATGAAACCTGTGGCTCCTCAAAAGAAGAGTTGAGCCCAGAAGAAGAAAAATTGAAAGTATCAAAAGCAAAAGAAAACTGGGATTCCTCAAAAGAAGAGATGAGCTCAGGAGAAGAAGAAATAAAGCTAACAAATGAAAGCGAAAAAGATATGATCGAAACAGTGGCATTTGAAGAGGAGGCATATGAAAACGAGGATGCAGAATACACGGTAAAAGTATGTGAAAAATCTGAGGAAAAAGACAGAAGATTGATATGGGAAAAAGGGAAAAACAACATAATAGCCGACACTCTAACACAGGATGAGGACACTGAAAATAAGGAAACAATTACTCTACAGGTGGGACTAATTAGAGTAATACAAGAAGAAGGGGTATAAGACGTAGATTAAAGTAAGGAAATATACAGGGAGTTGATTTTGCCTCGAGAAAATTTATTTAAAAATGCAGATAAATTTTATCGAATACAAGGCGGGGATTTGTTATATTTCTATTTGATATGAAAATTAAATTTTGATAATTATAAACAGAATTCAATTCAATATAAAATATTTTCAATTTTCTCAACCACGGGCATATAAATTTAAAACAACCTGTATACAACAAATTGTTATATGTAATTTTAAGAAGTGATTAGAATAAGCGTACGAAACTCGGAACAATGTGCTTAGAATAAACAAAGTGAATGACGCGTACCATTATCGTTTCTTCGCGGAAGGTCGATCATTAGCCTATGCTAAATAAAACTCAGTGAAATAGATGATAGTTCATTATCGTTTTTCGCGGAAGGTTTCGATCATTAGCCTATGCTAAATAAGACTCATTTGAAAGAGAGAATAGGTCATTAAAATTTGTAAATAGTTAGAAAGTATTTTAGAATGGGAATTAAATATTTTCTTTTGAAATCCATTAAGCATATTTAGAAAGATTAAAAATTGGTTTTGAGGAATATTACGAATGAGAGTTGGTGGTGGAAGATTGATTTGTGAATTTGGAAGGGATATTTAGAAAGTAGGGGAATGAATGACAAAGTGAGAGCAGAATGTTTTGAGCTGTCGAGAAGTGAAGTCGAGTAGTAGACGGTAGTGTACGGAGAGTGAGAAAGCCGGTGTAGTTCCGTGAGTGTGGAGTATCTATCGTGGAACGAGAGGTAGGCAAGGTTGAGAGTAAAAGAACCTCCTTGAGCCAAGAGTTCCCGGTAGCTGATTGCAGTTTCGAAAAAGGTAGAACACAGCATCACGACAGAAGCAGGAAACGAGAGCTATACGAGCTAGCTTCAAAGGAGAACATTACTGGAAGCCAGGACGAGGTTTTGATCGCAGCCAAGGATAGCAGGAAACGGGTATTGTGTGAAGACATTCTCAGTTCACCAGAAAAAGGTCAGTCTCATTTGTTTGGACATGAATGTATGGGTTTTTCGTATTAAATACCACATTTAAAATTGAAGAAACATAATCAATAATATCAGAAAAGCTTCATCAAACTTAAATAGAATTGTTGCTAAGAAATCATAATAGTTAAATGTTAATAAAAACTTTCAATTGGAAACCAAAAGGAAATAAGATTCCCATGTGTAAATGTTATGTTTAAGAATAATAAGATATAGCAAATATTAAGCAGTGATTGCCAGTTAAATAAAATAAACAATATTTTGATTACAATTGTAACCCATATGTGTTATTATTTTACTCTTTTCTTTCCTATCCCGATTAGGAACCATTAAGAAATACTTAGAAGCCACGAGAGTAAGTAATTAATTTTATAATTCGCCCTGAGATTGAAAACATATTGATATGTGATCTGGTAAATTAATTAGATTATATTAATGCATTGATTAAATTAAATGACATCAAAAATATAATCTCATATCAATAATCAAGATCACATCAACTGTCGTCCAACGTGGAAAGCATGGAAAAGTATTTCTAGTGGCAAATTTGAAGGATAGAAAGAGTAAAGCCGGTATTTGAAAATTTATATGCCTGTGGTAAAAAGTGAGATACTTACATTTGATAACATAAAATTTTAGATCTCTTTAGGTACAAATTTTACATAACTGATTTAATATTTATTTTTACGATATTTACATTTGATATATTTATTGACAATTTATAATATTTGGGTGAGAAAAAGTCGTCTTGGTAACATACTAGTAAAATTTCATATTTGGCGGGGACAGTACTTCTTGAAAACAAATGTCTGTGACAAGAAGCCAAAGCAAAGACAACAAAAAACAAAAAGAACATTCAAATCAAGAGAATAATTCAGACCAAGAAGATATTTTAGACAAGACAATCATGGCATCAGAACAGCAAGAATTATCAGGAATAGATCAACTATTACAACTGATGCAACTCCAGTCACAAAAAATGGATGAAGCAAAAAGGACAATGGATAAAAATCAGGAGGAAACAAAACTAGCAATGGATGAAGCAAAAAGGACAATGGATAAAAATCAGGAAGAAACATCAAAGAAAATGGATGAAACACAACAAAAAATGGATGACAATCAAAAGGAAACAAAACAAGCAATAGAAGAGAACAATAAGAAAATAGAGGAACGCATAGAAAAGTATGAAAAGGAAATAAAAGGATGTTTGACAACAATGAAAAACGAGATAGAACAGCAAGAAATGAAAATTAAAGATCACATGCAAGAACAAGAAATTAGAATGAAGGACCACATGAAAGAACAAGAAATGATAATTCAAAACAAAATGGAGGAGTTAACGAATGGCCAGAAAAAGGAAATACAAAATTTGGAAAACAAGTTTGAAAACGCTATTCAAGCAATCAGAGAAGAAATGGAAAGAAAGATTGCGGAAATCAATACTCAACAAAATGTAGGAGAAAGAAGAGAAATGGTTATACATAGCACAGATGACGTGAAGATAAGGCTTGGCGGGGATGTAAGAAGATTACACCCAGTGCCGTTCATAAATAGCCTGAAAAAGAAAATACAACACATCGGAAATTTCGAAACAGCAAAAGAAACTATCAGAAACCATCTAAAATATGAAGCAAGCCTATGGTTCGATTGCAAAGAAGAAGAATTTGACAGTTGGCAACAATTTGAACAAAAATTTTTGAATTATTTCTGGGGAAAAGTCCAACAATTGGAAATTAACAAGGAATTGCAAAATGGGAAATACAATGATAGGATGGGTATATCAGAAAGGACATATGCATTACAAATTTACTATAACGCAAAACATTTACAATATAATTACTCATCGGAACAATTAGTCGAACTGATTGCAAGACATTTCGAAGAAACGCTGGAAGACCATATCACATTGCAAAACTACAAAGACATAGATAGTTTATGCCAATTCCTACAAATAAGAGAATCACGTTTAAGTGAAAGAAAATCAAGAAGGTCGCGAGAAGATTACAGGCCCCGAGAAACACAGGATTACAGAGATAGAAATCAAAATAGGAGGGACTATACAAGACGAGATTTTAATCCCAGAAGGGAAAACGAAAATAGAGACAACGGAAGAGGAAATTATGAACAAAGAAATAGGCAATGGAATGAGAACAGAAATCGAGAATACCAGAATAGAAACACCACACGCTCAAATCAAGAAAACAGAAATAATGGTAGACAAAATGAACAGGGATATCGAGAAAACCGAAACAGATCCGACAGACCAAGAGAAAATAGAAGAGAAGTAAATAATACCCAGACAGATGAATATGACGGACAGAGACATTATGACGAAAATAGAAACAACGATGAGCAACCGGCGTCTTTTCACGACGGCGCTCACTAAAAACCAAAAATCAAACAGGAATCTTTTTTAACCCCAAGGAGTTTATTAAATTGGCAAGAAACAACGAAAAGAAAAATGGAGTTAATTTAAAATTTGTGGATGGATTTATCAACGAGAAACCAATTAAAATTATGATAGACACTGGATCTGAAATAACATTGGTCAACAGAAAACTAATAGAAGAAGTTAACTTAACAAATTTAATTTACAAAATACCTAGGGTAAATTTAGTGGGCGCAAACAAACGGACATTGGCAACTATAAATGAAGGCAGACGAGTAATGGTACGACTGGGTAAGAAGATGTATGCACTACAATGTGTAATAATGCCAAACATGTCACATGACATGATAGTAGGAGTTGACGAATTGGCAGAAAACATGTAGTGATAGATTTTAAAAATAATACGATGAATATAACAGAGGAAAAAGAAGAAGAACAGGACAAGGAACAGGAGAAACAAAATACGGACGAATCAGGTAAAGAACAAACAGTGGAAATGAATTGGGCAACGAAGCAAGGACAAAGAAGAAAAGGGCGAAAAAGTCAGAAAAAGACAAAAGAAAATGAAACCTGTGGCTCCTCAAAAGAAGAGTTGAGCCCAGAAGAAGAAAAATTGAAAGTATCAAAAGCAAAAGAAAACTGGGATTCCTCAAAAGAAGAGATGAGCTCAGGAGAAGAAGAAATAAAGCTAACAAATGAAAGCGAAAAAGATATGATCGAAACAGTGGCATTTGAAGAGGAGGCATATGAAAACGAGGATGCAGAATACACGGTAAAAGTATGTGAAAAATCTGAGGAAAAAGACAGAAGATTGATATGGGAAAAAGGGAAAAACAACATAATAGCCGACACTCTAACACAGGATGAGGACACTGAAAATAAGGAAACAATTACTCTACAGGTGGGACTAATTAGAGTAATACAAGAAGAAGGGGTATAAGACGTAGATTAAAGTAAGGAAATATACAGGGAGTTGATTTTGCCTCGAGAAAATTTATTTAAAAATGCAGATAAATTTTATCGAATACAAGGCGGGGATTTGTTATATTTCTATTTGATATGAAAATTAAATTTTGATAATTATAAACAGAATTCAATTCAATATAAAATATTTTCAATTTTCTCAACCACGGGCATATAAATTTAAAACAACCTGTATACAACAAATTGTTATATGTAATTTTAAGAAGTGATTAGAATAAGCGTACGAAACTCGGAACAATGTGCTTAGAATAAACAAAGTGAATGACGCGTACCATTATCGTTTCTTCGCGGAAGGTCGATCATTAGCCTATGCTAAATAAAACTCAGTGAAATAGATGATAGTTCATTATCGTTTTTCGCGGAAGGTTTCGATCATTAGCCTATGCTAAATAAGACTCATTTGAAAGAGAGAATAGGTCATTAAAATTTGTAAATAGTTAGAAAGTATTTTAGAATGGGAATTAAATATTTTCTTTTGAAATCCATTAAGCATATTTAGAAAGATTAAAAATTGGTTTTGAGGAATATTACGAATGAGAGTTGGTGGTGGAAGATTGATTTGTGAATTTGGAAGGGATATTTAGAAAGTAGGGGAATGAATGACAAAGTGAGAGCAGAATGTTTTGAGCTGTCGAGAAGTGAAGTCGAGTAGTAGACGGTAGTGTACGGAGAGTGAGAAAGCCGGTGTAGTTCCGTGAGTGTGGAGTATCTATCGTGGAACGAGAGGTAGGCAAGGTTGAGAGTAAAAGAACCTCCTTGAGCCAAGAGTTCCCGGTAGCTGATTGCAGTTTCGAAAAAGGTAGAACACAGCATCACGACAGAAGCAGGAAACGAGAGCTATACGAGCTAGCTTCAAAGGAGAACATTACTGGAAGCCAGGACGAGGTTTTGATCGCAGCCAAGGATAGCAGGAAACGGGTATTGTGTGAAGACATTCTCAGTTCACCAGAAAAAGGTCAGTCTCATTTGTTTGGACATGAATGTATGGGTTTTTCGTATTAAATACCACATTTAAAATTGAAGAAACATAATCAATAATATCAGAAAAGCTTCATCAAACTTAAATAGAATTGTTGCTAAGAAATCATAATAGTTAAATGTTAATAAAAACTTTCAATTGGAAACCAAAAGGAAATAAGATTCCCATGTGTAAATGTTATGTTTAAGAATAATAAGATATAGCAAATATTAAGCAGTGATTGCCAGTTAAATAAAATAAACAATATTTTGATTACAATTGTAACCCATATGTGTTATTATTTTACTCTTTTCTTTCCTATCCCGATTAGGAACCATTAAGAAATACTTAGAAGCCACGAGAGTAAGTAATTAATTTTATAATTCGCCCTGAGATTGAAAACATATTGATATGTGATCTGGTAAATTAATTAGATTATATTAATGCATTGATTAAATTAAATGACATCAAAAATATAATCTCATATCAATAATCAAGATCACATCAACTGTCGTCCAACGTGGAAAGCATGGAAAAGTATTTCTAGTGGCAAATTTGAAGGATAGAAAGAGTAAAGCCGGTATTTGAAAATTTATATGCCTGTGGTAAAAAGTGAGATACTTACATTTGATAACATAAAATTTTAGATCTCTTTAGGTACAAATTTTACATAACTGATTTAATATTTATTTTTACGATATTTACATTTGATATATTTATTGACAATTTATAATATTTGGGTGAGAAAAAGTCGTCTTGGTAACATACTAGTAAAATTTCATATTTGGCGGGGACAGTACTTCTTGAAAACAAATGTCTGTGACAAGAAGCCAAAGCAAAGACAACAAAAAACAAAAAGAACATTCAAATCAAGAGAATAATTCAGACCAAGAAGATATTTTAGACAAGACAATCATGGCATCAGAACAGCAAGAATTATCAGGAATAGATCAACTATTACAACTGATGCAACTCCAGTCACAAAAAATGGATGAAGCAAAAAGGACAATGGATAAAAATCAGGAGGAAACAAAACTAGCAATGGATGAAGCAAAAAGGACAATGGATAAAAATCAGGAAGAAACATCAAAGAAAATGGATGAAACACAACAAAAAATGGATGACAATCAAAAGGAAACAAAACAAGCAATAGAAGAGAACAATAAGAAAATAGAGGAACGCATAGAAAAGTATGAAAAGGAAATAAAAGGATGTTTGACAACAATGAAAAACGAGATAGAACAGCAAGAAATGAAAATTAAAGATCACATGCAAGAACAAGAAATTAGAATGAAGGACCACATGAAAGAACAAGAAATGATAATTCAAAACAAAATGGAGGAGTTAACGAATGGCCAGAAAAAGGAAATACAAAATTTGGAAAACAAGTTTGAAAACGCTATTCAAGCAATCAGAGAAGAAATGGAAAGAAAGATTGCGGAAATCAATACTCAACAAAATGTAGGAGAAAGAAGAGAAATGGTTATACATAGCACAGATGACGTGAAGATAAGGCTTGGCGGGGATGTAAGAAGATTACACCCAGTGCCGTTCATAAATAGCCTGAAAAAGAAAATACAACACATCGGAAATTTCGAAACAGCAAAAGAAACTATCAGAAACCATCTAAAATATGAAGCAAGCCTATGGTTCGATTGCAAAGAAGAAGAATTTGACAGTTGGCAACAATTTGAACAAAAATTTTTGAATTATTTCTGGGGAAAAGTCCAACAATTGGAAATTAACAAGGAATTGCAAAATGGGAAATACAATGATAGGATGGGTATATCAGAAAGGACATATGCATTACAAATTTACTATAACGCAAAACATTTACAATATAATTACTCATCGGAACAATTAGTCGAACTGATTGCAAGACATTTCGAAGAAACGCTGGAAGACCATATCACATTGCAAAACTACAAAGACATAGATAGTTTATGCCAATTCCTACAAATAAGAGAATCACGTTTAAGTGAAAGAAAATCAAGAAGGTCGCGAGAAGATTACAGGCCCCGAGAAACACAGGATTACAGAGATAGAAATCAAAATAGGAGGGACTATACAAGACGAGATTTTAATCCCAGAAGGGAAAACGAAAATAGAGACAACGGAAGAGGAAATTATGAACAAAGAAATAGGCAATGGAATGAGAACAGAAATCGAGAATACCAGAATAGAAACACCACACGCTCAAATCAAGAAAACAGAAATAATGGTAGACAAAATGAACAGGGATATCGAGAAAACCGAAACAGATCCGACAGACCAAGAGAAAATAGAAGAGAAGTAAATAATACCCAGACAGATGAATATGACGGACAGAGACATTATGACGAAAATAGAAACAACGATGAGCAACCGGCGTCTTTTCACGACGGCGCTCACTAAAAACCAAAAATCAAACAGGAATCTTTTTTAACCCCAAGGAGTTTATTAAATTGGCAAGAAACAACGAAAAGAAAAATGGAGTTAATTTAAAATTTGTGGATGGATTTATCAACGAGAAACCAATTAAAATTATGATAGACACTGGATCTGAAATAACATTGGTCAACAGAAAACTAATAGAAGAAGTTAACTTAACAAATTTAATTTACAAAATACCTAGGGTAAATTTAGTGGGCGCAAACAAACGGACATTGGCAACTATAAATGAAGGCAGACGAGTAATGGTACGACTGGGTAAGAAGATGTATGCACTACAATGTGTAATAATGCCAAACATGTCACATGACATGATAGTAGGAGTTGACGAATTGGCAGAAAACATGTAGTGATAGATTTTAAAAATAATACGATGAATATAACAGAGGAAAAAGAAGAAGAACAGGACAAGGAACAGGAGAAACAAAATACGGACGAATCAGGTAAAGAACAAACAGTGGAAATGAATTGGGCAACGAAGCAAGGACAAAGAAGAAAAGGGCGAAAAAGTCAGAAAAAGACAAAAGAAAATGAAACCTGTGGCTCCTCAAAAGAAGAGTTGAGCCCAGAAGAAGAAAAATTGAAAGTATCAAAAGCAAAAGAAAACTGGGATTCCTCAAAAGAAGAGATGAGCTCAGGAGAAGAAGAAATAAAGCTAACAAATGAAAGCGAAAAAGATATGATCGAAACAGTGGCATTTGAAGAGGAGGCATATGAAAACGAGGATGCAGAATACACGGTAAAAGTATGTGAAAAATCTGAGGAAAAAGACAGAAGATTGATATGGGAAAAAGGGAAAAACAACATAATAGCCGACACTCTAACACAGGATGAGGACACTGAAAATAAGGAAACAATTACTCTACAGGTGGGACTAATTAGAGTAATACAAGAAGAAGGGGTATAAGACGTAGATTAAAGTAAGGAAATATACAGGGAGTTGATTTTGCCTCGAGAAAATTTATTTAAAAATGCAGATAAATTTTATCGAATACAAGGCGGGGATTTGTTATATTTCTATTTGATATGAAAATTAAATTTTGATAATTATAAACAGAATTCAATTCAATATAAAATATTTTCAATTTTCTCAACCACGGGCATATAAATTTAAAACAACCTGTATACAACAAATTGTTATATGTAATTTTAAGAAGTGATTAGAATAAGCGTACGAAACTCGGAACAATGTGCTTAGAATAAACAAAGTGAATGACGCGTACCATTATCGTTTCTTCGCGGAAGGTCGATCATTAGCCTATGCTAAATAAAACTCAGTGAAATAGATGATAGTTCATTATCGTTTTTCGCGGAAGGTTTCGATCATTAGCCTATGCTAAATAAGACTCATTTGAAAGAGAGAATAGGTCATTAAAATTTGTAAATAGTTAGAAAGTATTTTAGAATGGGAATTAAATATTTTCTTTTGAAATCCATTAAGCATATTTAGAAAGATTAAAAATTGGTTTTGAGGAATATTACGAATGAGAGTTGGTGGTGGAAGATTGATTTGTGAATTTGGAAGGGATATTTAGAAAGTAGGGGAATGAATGACAAAGTGAGAGCAGAATGTTTTGAGCTGTCGAGAAGTGAAGTCGAGTAGTAGACGGTAGTGTACGGAGAGTGAGAAAGCCGGTGTAGTTCCGTGAGTGTGGAGTATCTATCGTGGAACGAGAGGTAGGCAAGGTTGAGAGTAAAAGAACCTCCTTGAGCCAAGAGTTCCCGGTAGCTGATTGCAGTTTCGAAAAAGGTAGAACACAGCATCACGACAGAAGCAGGAAACGAGAGCTATACGAGCTAGCTTCAAAGGAGAACATTACTGGAAGCCAGGACGAGGTTTTGATCGCAGCCAAGGATAGCAGGAAACGGGTATTGTGTGAAGACATTCTCAGTTCACCAGAAAAAGGTCAGTCTCATTTGTTTGGACATGAATGTATGGGTTTTTCGTATTAAATACCACATTTAAAATTGAAGAAACATAATCAATAATATCAGAAAAGCTTCATCAAACTTAAATAGAATTGTTGCTAAGAAATCATAATAGTTAAATGTTAATAAAAACTTTCAATTGGAAACCAAAAGGAAATAAGATTCCCATGTGTAAATGTTATGTTTAAGAATAATAAGATATAGCAAATATTAAGCAGTGATTGCCAGTTAAATAAAATAAACAATATTTTGATTACAATTGTAACCCATATGTGTTATTATTTTACTCTTTTCTTTCCTATCCCGATTAGGAACCATTAAGAAATACTTAGAAGCCACGAGAGTAAGTAATTAATTTTATAATTCGCCCTGAGATTGAAAACATATTGATATGTGATCTGGTAAATTAATTAGATTATATTAATGCATTGATTAAATTAAATGACATCAAAAATATAATCTCATATCAATAATCAAGATCACATCAACTGTCGTCCAACGTGGAAAGCATGGAAAAGTATTTCTAGTGGCAAATTTGAAGGATAGAAAGAGTAAAGCCGGTATTTGAAAATTTATATGCCTGTGGTAAAAAGTGAGATACTTACATTTGATAACATAAAATTTTAGATCTCTTTAGGTACAAATTTTACATAACTGATTTAATATTTATTTTTACGATATTTACATTTGATATATTTATTGACAATTTATAATATTTGGGTGAGAAAAAGTCGTCTTGGTAACATACTAATAAAATTTCATATTTGGCGGGGACAGTACTTCTTGAAAACAAATGTCTGTGACAAGAAGCCAAAGCAAAGACAACAAAAAACAAAAAGAACATTCAAATCAAGAGAATAATTCAGACCAAGAAGATATTTTAGACAAGACAATCATGGCATCAGAACAGCAAGAATTATCAGGAATAGATAAACTATTACAACTGATGCAACTCCAGTCACAAAAAATGGATGAAGCAAAAAGGACAATGGATAAAAATCAGGAGGAAACAAAACTAGCAATGGATGAAGCAAAAAGGACAATGGATAAAAATCAGGAAGAAACATCAAAGAAAATGGATGAAACACAACAAAAAATGGATGACAATCAAAAGGAAACAAAACAAGCAATAGAAGAGAACAATAAGAAAATAGAGGAACGCATAGAAAAGTATGAAAAGGAAATAAAAGGATGTTTGACAACAATGAAAAACGAGATAGAACAGCAAGAAATGAAAATTAAAGATCACATGCAAGAACAAGAAATTAGAATGAAGGACCACATGAAAGAACAAGAAATGATAATTCAAAACAAAATGGAGGAGTTAACGAATGGCCAGAAAAAGGAAATACAAAATTTGGAAAACAAGTTTGAAAACGCTATTCAAGCAATCAGAGAAGAAATGGAAAGAAAGATTGCGGAAATCAATACTCAACAAAATGTAGGAGAAAGAAGAGAAATGGTTATACATAGCACAGATGACGTGAAGATAAGGCTTGGCGGGGATGTAAGAAGATTACACCCAGTGCCGTTCATAAATAGCCTGAAAAAGAAAATACAACACATCGGAAATTTCGAAACAGCAAAAGAAACTATCAGAAACCATCTAAAATATGAAGCAAGCCTATGGTTCGATTGCAAAGAAGAAGAATTTGACAGTTGGCAACAATTTGAACAAAAATTTTTGAATTATTTCTGGGGAAAAGTCCAACAATTGGAAATTAACAAGGAATTGCAAAATGGGAAATACAATGATAGGATGGGTATATCAGAAAGGACATATGCATTACAAATTTACTATAACGCAAAACATTTACAATATAATTACTCATCGGAACAATTAGTCGAACTGATTGCAAGACATTTCGAAGAAACGCTGGAAGACCATATCACATTGCAAAACTACAAAGACATAGATAGTTTATGCCAATTCCTACAAATAAGAGAATCACGTTTAAGTGAAAGAAAATCAAGAAGGTCGCGAGAAGATTACAGGCCCCGAGAAACACAGGATTACAGAGATAGAAATCAAAATAGGAGGGACTATACAAGACGAGATTTTAATCCCAGAAGGGAAAACGAAAATAGAGACAACGGAAGAGGAAATTATGAACAAAGAAATAGGCAATGGAATGAGAACAGAAATCGAGAATACCAGAATAGAAACACCACACGCTCAAATCAAGAAAACAGAAATAATGGTAGACAAAATGAACAGGGATATCGAGAAAACCGAAACAGATCCGACAGACCAAGAGAAAATAGAAGAGAAGTAAATAATACCCAGACAGATGAATATGACGGACAGAGACATTATGACGAAAATAGAAACAACGATGAGCAACCGGCGTCTTTTCACGACGGCGCTCACTAAAAACCAAAAATCAAACAGGAATCTTTTTTAACCCCAAGGAGTTTATTAAATTGGCAAGAAACAACGAAAAGAAAAATGGAGTTAATTTAAAATTTGTGGATGGATTTATCAACGAGAAACCAATTAAAATTATGATAGACACTGGATCTGAAATAACATTGGTCAACAGAAAACTAATAGAAGAAGTTAACTTAACAAATTTAATTTACAAAATACCTAGGGTAAATTTAGTGGGCGCAAACAAACGGACATTGGCAACTATAAATGAAGGCAGACGAGTAATGGTACGACTGGGTAAGAAGATGTATGCACTACAATGTGTAATAATGCCAAACATGTCACATGACATGATAGTAGGAGTTGACGAATTGGCAGAAAACATGTAGTGATAGATTTTAAAAATAATACGATGAATATAACAGAGGAAAAAGAAGAAGAACAGGACAAGGAACAGGAGAAACAAAATACGGACGAATCAGGTAAAGAACAAACAGTGGAAATGAATTGGGCAACGAAGCAAGGACAAAGAAGAAAAGGGCGAAAAAGTCAGAAAAAGACAAAAGAAAATGAAACCTGTGGCTCCTCAAAAGAAGAGTTGAGCCCAGAAGAAGAAAAATTGAAAGTATCAAAAGCAAAAGAAAACTGGGATTCCTCAAAAGAAGAGATGAGCTCAGGAGAAGAAGAAATAAAGCTAACAAATGAAAGCGAAAAAGATATGATCGAAACAGTGGCATTTGAAGAGGAGGCATATGAAAACGAGGATGCAGAATACACGGTAAAAGTATGTGAAAAATCTGAGGAAAAAGACAGAAGATTGATATGGGAAAAAGGGAAAAACAACATAATAGCCGACACTCTAACACAGGATGAGGACACTGAAAATAAGGAAACAATTACTCTACAGGTGGGACTAATTAGAGTAATACAAGAAGAAGGGGTATAAGACGTAGATTAAAGTAAGGAAATATACAGGGAGTTGATTTTGCCTCGAGAAAATTTATTTAAAAATGCAGATAAATTTTATCGAATACAAGGCGGGGATTTGTTATATTTCTATTTGATATGAAAATTAAATTTTGATAATTATAAACAGAATTCAATTCAATATAAAATATTTTCAATTTTCTCAACCACGGGCATATAAATTTAAAACAACCTGTATACAACAAATTGTTATATGTAATTTTAAGAAGTGATTAGAATAAGCGTACGAAACTCGGAACAATGTGCTTAGAATAAACAAAGTGAATGACGCGTACCATTATCGTTTCTTCGCGGAAGGTCGATCATTAGCCTATGCTAAATAAAACTCAGTGAAATAGATGATAGTTCATTATCGTTTTTCGCGGAAGGTTTCGATCATTAGCCTATGCTAAATAAGACTCATTTGAAAGAGAGAATAGGTCATTAAAATTTGTAAATAGTTAGAAAGTATTTTAGAATGGGAATTAAATATTTTCTTTTGAAATCCATTAAGCATATTTAGAAAGATTAAAAATTGGTTTTGAGGAATATTACGAATGAGAGTTGGTGGTGGAAGATTGATTTGTGAATTTGGAAGGGATATTTAGAAAGTAGGGGAATGAATGACAAAGTGAGAGCAGAATGTTTTGAGCTGTCGAGAAGTGAAGTCGAGTAGTAGACGGTAGTGTACGGAGAGTGAGAAAGCCGGTGTAGTTCCGTGAGTGTGGAGTATCTATCGTGGAACGAGAGGTAGGCAAGGTTGAGAGTAAAAGAACCTCCTTGAGCCAAGAGTTCCCGGTAGCTGATTGCAGTTTCGAAAAAGGTAGAACACAGCATCACGACAGAAGCAGGAAACGAGAGCTATACGAGCTAGCTTCAAAGGAGAACATTACTGGAAGCCAGGACGAGGTTTTGATCGCAGCCAAGGATAGCAGGAAACGGGTATTGTGTGAAGACATTCTCAGTTCACCAGAAAAAGGTCAGTCTCATTTGTTTGGACATGAATGTATGGGTTTTTCGTATTAAATACCACATTTAAAATTGAAGAAACATAATCAATAATATCAGAAAAGCTTCATCAAACTTAAATAGAATTGTTGCTAAGAAATCATAATAGTTAAATGTTAATAAAAACTTTCAATTGGAAACCAAAAGGAAATAAGATTCCCATGTGTAAATGTTATGTTTAAGAATAATAAGATATAGCAAATATTAAGCAGTGATTGCCAGTTAAATAAAATAAACAATATTTTGATTACAATTGTAACCCATATGTGTTATTATTTTACTCTTTTCTTTCCTATCCCGATTAGGAACCATTAAGAAATACTTAGAAGCCACGAGAGTAAGTAATTAATTTTATAATTCGCCCTGAGATTGAAAACATATTGATATGTGATCTGGTAAATTAATTAGATTATATTAATGCATTGATTAAATTAAATGACATCAAAAATATAATCTCATATCAATAATCAAGATCACATCAACTGTCGTCCAACGTGGAAAGCATGGAAAAGTATTTCTAGTGGCAAATTTGAAGGATAGAAAGAGTAAAGCCGGTATTTGAAAATTTATATGCCTGTGGTAAAAAGTGAGATACTTACATTTGATAACATAAAATTTTAGATCTCTTTAGGTACAAATTTTACATAACTGATTTAATATTTATTTTTACGATATTTACATTTGATATATTTATTGACAATTTATAATATTTGGGTGAGAAAAAGTCGTCTTGGTAACATACTAATAAAATTTCATATTTGGCGGGGACAGTACTTCTTGAAAACAAATGTCTGTGACAAGAAGCCAAAGCAAAGACAACAAAAAACAAAAAGAACATTCAAATCAAGAGAATAATTCAGACCAAGAAGATATTTTAGACAAGACAATCATGGCATCAGAACAGCAAGAATTATCAGGAATAGATAAACTATTACAACTGATGCAACTCCAGTCACAAAAAATGGATGAAGCAAAAAGGACAATGGATAAAAATCAGGAGGAAACAAAACTAGCAATGGATGAAGCAAAAAGGACAATGGATAAAAATCAGGAAGAAACATCAAAGAAAATGGATGAAACACAACAAAAAATGGATGACAATCAAAAGGAAACAAAACAAGCAATAGAAGAGAACAATAAGAAAATAGAGGAACGCATAGAAAAGTATGAAAAGGAAATAAAAGGATGTTTGACAACAATGAAAAACGAGATAGAACAGCAAGAAATGAAAATTAAAGATCACATGCAAGAACAAGAAATTAGAATGAAGGACCACATGAAAGAACAAGAAATGATAATTCAAAACAAAATGGAGGAGTTAACGAATGGCCAGAAAAAGGAAATACAAAATTTGGAAAACAAGTTTGAAAACGCTATTCAAGCAATCAGAGAAGAAATGGAAAGAAAGATTGCGGAAATCAATACTCAACAAAATGTAGGAGAAAGAAGAGAAATGGTTATACATAGCACAGATGACGTGAAGATAAGGCTTGGCGGGGATGTAAGAAGATTACACCCAGTGCCGTTCATAAATAGCCTGAAAAAGAAAATACAACACATCGGAAATTTCGAAACAGCAAAAGAAACTATCAGAAACCATCTAAAATATGAAGCAAGCCTATGGTTCGATTGCAAAGAAGAAGAATTTGACAGTTGGCAACAATTTGAACAAAAATTTTTGAATTATTTCTGGGGAAAAGTCCAACAATTGGAAATTAACAAGGAATTGCAAAATGGGAAATACAATGATAGGATGGGTATATCAGAAAGGACATATGCATTACAAATTTACTATAACGCAAAACATTTACAATATAATTACTCATCGGAACAATTAGTCGAACTGATTGCAAGACATTTCGAAGAAACGCTGGAAGACCATATCACATTGCAAAACTACAAAGACATAGATAGTTTATGCCAATTCCTACAAATAAGAGAATCACGTTTAAGTGAAAGAAAATCAAGAAGGTCGCGAGAAGATTACAGGCCCCGAGAAACACAGGATTACAGAGATAGAAATCAAAATAGGAGGGACTATACAAGACGAGATTTTAATCCCAGAAGGGAAAACGAAAATAGAGACAACGGAAGAGGAAATTATGAACAAAGAAATAGGCAATGGAATGAGAACAGAAATCGAGAATACCAGAATAGAAACACCACACGCTCAAATCAAGAAAACAGAAATAATGGTAGACAAAATGAACAGGGATATCGAGAAAACCGAAACAGATCCGACAGACCAAGAGAAAATAGAAGAGAAGTAAATAATACCCAGACAGATGAATATGACGGACAGAGACATTATGACGAAAATAGAAACAACGATGAGCAACCGGCGTCTTTTCACGACGGCGCTCACTAAAAACCAAAAATCAAACAGGAATCTTTTTTAACCCCAAGGAGTTTATTAAATTGGCAAGAAACAACGAAAAGAAAAATGGAGTTAATTTAAAATTTGTGGATGGATTTATCAACGAGAAACCAATTAAAATTATGATAGACACTGGATCTGAAATAACATTGGTCAACAGAAAACTAATAGAAGAAGTTAACTTAACAAATTTAATTTACAAAATACCTAGGGTAAATTTAGTGGGCGCAAACAAACGGACATTGGCAACTATAAATGAAGGCAGACGAGTAATGGTACGACTGGGTAAGAAGATGTATGCACTACAATGTGTAATAATGCCAAACATGTCACATGACATGATAGTAGGAGTTGACGAATTGGCAGAAAACATGTAGTGATAGATTTTAAAAATAATACGATGAATATAACAGAGGAAAAAGAAGAAGAACAGGACAAGGAACAGGAGAAACAAAATACGGACGAATCAGGTAAAGAACAAACAGTGGAAATGAATTGGGCAACGAAGCAAGGACAAAGAAGAAAAGGGCGAAAAAGTCAGAAAAAGACAAAAGAAAATGAAACCTGTGGCTCCTCAAAAGAAGAGTTGAGCCCAGAAGAAGAAAAATTGAAAGTATCAAAAGCAAAAGAAAACTGGGATTCCTCAAAAGAAGAGATGAGCTCAGGAGAAGAAGAAATAAAGCTAACAAATGAAAGCGAAAAAGATATGATCGAAACAGTGGCATTTGAAGAGGAGGCATATGAAAACGAGGATGCAGAATACACGGTAAAAGTATGTGAAAAATCTGAGGAAAAAGACAGAAGATTGATATGGGAAAAAGGGAAAAACAACATAATAGCCGACACTCTAACACAGGATGAGGACACTGAAAATAAGGAAACAATTACTCTACAGGTGGGACTAATTAGAGTAATACAAGAAGAAGGGGTATAAGACGTAGATTAAAGTAAGGAAATATACAGGGAGTTGATTTTGCCTCGAGAAAATTTATTTAAAAATGCAGATAAATTTTATCGAATACAAGGCGGGGATTTGTTATATTTCTATTTGATATGAAAATTAAATTTTGATAATTATAAACAGAATTCAATTCAATATAAAATATTTTCAATTTTCTCAACCACGGGCATATAAATTTAAAACAACCTGTATACAACAAATTGTTATATGTAATTTTAAGAAGTGATTAGAATAAGCGTACGAAACTCGGAACAATGTGCTTAGAATAAACAAAGTGAATGACGCGTACCATTATCGTTTCTTCGCGGAAGGTCGATCATTAGCCTATGCTAAATAAAACTCAGTGAAATAGATGATAGTTCATTATCGTTTTTCGCGGAAGGTTTCGATCATTAGCCTATGCTAAATAAGACTCATTTGAAAGAGAGAATAGGTCATTAAAATTTGTAAATAGTTAGAAAGTATTTTAGAATGGGAATTAAATATTTTCTTTTGAAATCCATTAAGCATATTTAGAAAGATTAAAAATTGGTTTTGAGGAATATTACGAATGAGAGTTGGTGGTGGAAGATTGATTTGTGAATTTGGAAGGGATATTTAGAAAGTAGGGGAATGAATGACAAAGTGAGAGCAGAATGTTTTGAGCTGTCGAGAAGTGAAGTCGAGTAGTAGACGGTAGTGTACGGAGAGTGAGAAAGCCGGTGTAGTTCCGTGAGTGTGGAGTATCTATCGTGGAACGAGAGGTAGGCAAGGTTGAGAGTAAAAGAACCTCCTTGAGCCAAGAGTTCCCGGTAGCTGATTGCAGTTTCGAAAAAGGTAGAACACAGCATCACGACAGAAGCAGGAAACGAGAGCTATACGAGCTAGCTTCAAAGGAGAACATTACTGGAAGCCAGGACGAGGTTTTGATCGCAGCCAAGGATAGCAGGAAACGGGTATTGTGTGAAGACATTCTCAGTTCACCAGAAAAAGGTCAGTCTCATTTGTTTGGACATGAATGTATGGGTTTTTCGTATTAAATACCACATTTAAAATTGAAGAAACATAATCAATAATATCAGAAAAGCTTCATCAAACTTAAATAGAATTGTTGCTAAGAAATCATAATAGTTAAATGTTAATAAAAACTTTCAATTGGAAACCAAAAGGAAATAAGATTCCCATGTGTAAATGTTATGTTTAAGAATAATAAGATATAGCAAATATTAAGCAGTGATTGCCAGTTAAATAAAATAAACAATATTTTGATTACAATTGTAACCCATATGTGTTATTATTTTACTCTTTTCTTTCCTATCCCGATTAGGAACCATTAAGAAATACTTAGAAGCCACGAGAGTAAGTAATTAATTTTATAATTCGCCCTGAGATTGAAAACATATTGATATGTGATCTGGTAAATTAATTAGATTATATTAATGCATTGATTAAATTAAATGACATCAAAAATATAATCTCATATCAATAATCAAGATCACATCAATATATATTAGGTCTCTATACCTAGCAAAAGCAGAGTTATAGCTAATGAAAAATAGGTTCATATTCAAAAAATTCCAAATAGAATAATTCAATGTGAAATATCCAAATAATTAAGCATTTTTGGGAAAAACACATTACAACTGTTTAAAAAAGCTTTATTTCTGTTTTTATAAAAAAAATTCTAGCATCAAATGTGAGCAAGTTACGCTCAAAATAAATTGGTCCTTTTTGTTTTGGCAAAAAAAATCAGGAAGATCACCCCCCCCCCCCAATTAGCAACTTATGATCTGTAAGTTTCATCGATTCAAAGTGAATTTTGAATTTTGAAATTTTGAAAAAAATTTGGTTTTAAAGTAAAATTTTTAAAAATTTTAATTTTGAAAAAATGCTTTTTTTTAAAATAACTTAAAAATGATTAGAGATAAAAAAAATCTGAAACAATAAAAAAAGTCGGCTTTACTTTTCTGAATAGGTATTTTATATTTTTTTTGTTTTTATGTAAGACAAAAATTGGTTAAGATTCGGTGTTTCTAAATTTGCATACACTCGTGATAAGTGACTCGTTCAAGCCCTTTTAACTACAGCTCTTTCAAAAATAAGGACTTTGAACCGATGAAACTTACAGATCATATGATTAATACATACGCGAGTAAAAAACTTGTGAAGTGGTAACAATTAAGTTCATTTGAAATGCTAATTAGGGGTGATTTTCCCGATTTCTTACCAAAAAAAGGGACTAACTTTATTTTGAGCATAACTTGTTTACTTTTGATGCTATTTTTTTTAACATAAATAAGCATTTTTTAAACACTTTAAAAAAGTTAAAATGAGTTTTGCCCAAAAAAGTGTTTCGTTTTTTTGGTTATGGCACGTTAAAATATTCGATCTGGAATTTGACGAGTAAGAATCTATTTTTCATTAGCTATAACTCTGCTTCTACTAGGTATAGTGACCTAATATATACACCATGTTTTTCACTTTTTTACGTGCTATATTTTTGATTGGATTTTTTTTGACCAAATACTTACTTTTTGAGTTTATTTGCGAAAAAACGTCTGAAAACGTGGTTAATTTGTAGAAAAATTAACATATTCACTCGCAAATAACTCGAAAAGTAATTAACTTGGTGAATATACTTTATAGAACAAAAGTTGCTTAGAATTAGTCATTTTATCCATTTCCGGACTTATTTCGAACATATATTTTTCACCCCCAAAAGGGGGGGAAACTCACCTCTAGGGCAAAAGCACATATCGGTACAATATCACTTTTATTTCTTTGACTTGTTAGCTATGTGTATGCCAAATTCATGTCAATCCAAGCGGTTCTTTAAAATTTAGAAGTTTTGCAATATTTTACCTTTAAAGAACGTACTAGTATTCTACTTTTACTTTGTCGGCATCGTGTATACGTGGATCCCGCGTACCAAAAAAAAGTTAATTAATAGCAAGCTGAAAATTTGTTAATAGCTTAACTGTGTCTAGTCGGACAAACTTTGATGTACAGGAAAACTGGAACAGGGGAAGTTTAAATTGTGGAACAGTTTAAAAATTTGGAACGTCATATTACGAAAACGTCCCATGTATTTTGTTGAACAGAACATCCAATTGATTTGTTATACTTTCATTAAACTCTCATGCAAAAATCAGACTGCTATTTACCACCAATATAATTCCTGTCATGTTTGTCGGACAAGCATTTTTTCATATATTATATAAAGTTTGCTATTGAATAAACTTAACAACAACCTGGGTACTATAATAACACGATACTTGACTTATTTTAAACCATTTCCATGAAGTACTTAGCGATGATTTTTGTGAATGCACACGATATGCAAATATTTGACACTGACTATTGTTTGTAATTTATGTTAACATTTTAAATCGGCCTTTACGCTTTCTGATTTCAGTAATACCCATGTTACTTTTCACCAGAACACCCATTTTTGCCTAATTGATGGTAAAATAGATACAAATTTTTATTCGATTGTGAAATCGGCATGAGTTAATTGGGTTTAGCTTTAAAACGTTGGTTATATACAATGGAATCCGAAAAATCGAAGGAATATGTCGATTTCATTATAACCCGGTCTATATAGACATTTCAAATAACAAAAATTGCCGGAGAGCCAAATTTTGGTGGAGAGCTAGGGTATACCATAACAAATAAAGTTTAAAAAGTCCCCATCGATCCCATGTGTGCGTCAAAAGTTATTCGGGGTCAAAGGTCAAAATTTGAGATTTTTTGGATTTTTTTCGAAAATTGTAAGTTTTATCAAAAAAAACCTTAAACCAAAGTTGTAGATCTTAAAATTCTCTGCAAAAATAGTCCTTACTATTTTTTTCCTAAGAGTTGCCATTCCTGAGATATCGCGATTCAAAAAGTCACATTATACATGATATGCACACGTTTCGACACCACCTGTGAGGTAGTGTACTCGGCGCGTTTTTTTACCGTGGTTTCCCCTGTAGGCCTACTCCAAACTGTTTTGACAATTTTAGGATAATTTAAGGAAACAATACCGGTCAAGTTCTAGATATTACCTTTATTATTGATATTGATTATTGATAATGCTATTGATTATTAGGTTAACTATTGTTTTGATTTCTTTAGATATTTTAATCAGATTCATATTCTTGAAAGACTTCTTCAACAGTCAAGTCTTCTTCGATTTCATCTTCTTCCTCTTCCTCTTGCTGGATGTTCAAAAATTGTTCAAATGTGACTGAGTCATTGGTCTCTTCATTAAAATCACAGTAGTCTTCCTCTGTTGTACTAAACTGGACATTTGAGCAAGACTGACCTTGGCAGTTGGTACACACTAGAGAACACAGCAACCCGACTTTTTTACATCCACATTTGGCACTACAACCTTTTTTGCAATTGCAAAAAATAGTGTTAAGGAGTTTTTCTGGAGCAGGTGGGAGTAAGGTTTTAATCGGTTCCAGAGTATTATCTATTAATTTCCAACCCCAGTCTTCTGGATTCAGTTAATTGCCTAGCCATGTTTGAACTTGATAATATACTCGATACAAATGTTGAAAAGCAGATGCTGATGTTGGAGGAAGACATGATAGTTGTACTTGTTTCTTGTTTCGCGTATTTTTTACAAAAGTTAAGTATCGGTATTGTGATTTACTTACTCGCGTTCTAGTATGAGGTGGACTTACTTTTGAAGTACTAGCCTGTTCCTCCTCACGTTGTCTTTTCACTGCAGCGATTGAAGTGATGTATGATTTTCTGCAATTCACGTGTATTGTAACGGATTTTTGAGTTTTTAAATACTCAATAAACTCATCACCTCTCTCGACACTAGCCTCGATTAAATTTGGCATTCCACGATCAACCACAACTGTTTTAGTTTCACTTAAAAGTTTATTGCAAATCAAGCAAAACTGAGACATTTTTAAAACTATAAAATTGTACAAATAACGGTAACGGTACTAAATGGTAGACGCTTGTAATAAGTACTTATATTCACTTGAACTGAACCTTTAGCACTAAAAGAAATAGATAATATTATGAACCAGACCTACGGACAATACTGTAGCCATTGCCTATAATAGACAATCTGTTCCTTTTTAAACAATGGTATAGCCAAATGTTTTTCAAGGCCACGTGGATAGAGGAAATTCAGTTTGGGACTGATTACCTTTTGAAGAAACATTTTCCGAATAGTATAATATACTATATAAAAGAGACACAAATAGGCATTTATACTTGTCTTAAGGGCCACATATGTATATACGTGGCTTATATGTGCATATAATGTATAAAGTAACTTTTAAAATCGCGATATCTCAGGAATGGTAACACTTAGGAAAAAAATTGTAAGGATAATTTTTGTAGAGAATGTTAAGATCTACAACTTTGGTTTGAGGTTTTTTTTTGATAAAACTTACCGTTTTCGAAAAAAATCCAAAAAATCTCAAATTTTGACCTTTGACCCCGAATAACTTTTGACGCACACATGGGATCGATGGGGACTTTTTAAACTTTATTTGTTATGGTATACCCTAGCTCTCCACCAAAATTTGGCTCTCCGGCAATTTTTGTTATTTGCCAAGCATTTTGATGTCTAAGCTGACCGGATTAAAGAATAAGATTCAAACTAGTAGATTAGCATTACGGCAAGGATGGAAAAAATCGCATTTTAAACCATTTTTCGATCGATCAATGAATCAACTTTCAAAAATCGATTAATCGATTTTTGAAAATCAGTTCCAGCACAACTTCTATTTTTGTCCTTAACACTTTTCATGATTTCAGTAATAAGACAAAAACGTGTGTTTTCTTTGAATCGTTTTGTTTCCGCAGTACTGACGGTTAATATACACTGATCCTTAAAAGAGTAACGACACTTTTGCAAAATAATAATGAAAAAAATTTTTTAAACCACCTTTTTTAGCATCTCATTTTATTATATTCAGAGACAAGATTTAAATTGAATTGAATTTGATTTCGTTTTTATAGACCATCAATTTTTTTACAAATAAGTGGTTTTCGTACAAAATTTAAAAAAAATAGAAAAACCTACTATCCAAAGGTTCTATCAATATTAGAATAATAATTCATCAATGCCACTGAATTGTTTTTAATTTCAAAAACGACCTGTATAGTCTTAACTGTTCTTTTTTATATAAATGACCCTTTAATTTTTTTAAATCTAAATATTTCTCATGTTTCAGCATTAAGGGGTGTGCTCAAGCCAAACAAGTTAAACCCATGTGTTACCCATATTAAATATAAGACATACTACTCCTATATGAAGCTACTCCTATATGGGTTCAGTATCAAATAACTAAAAGGAGGATTGTACACTACACTAGACAAAAGGGGCTAAAAGAAACGTCTTGGATTTTGTTTCTATACATACAAGGATGTATTAAAAAATTCTACTATAGAAACAAACTAAAAAATATATAAAAAAAAATAATTAGAGACATACAGTCCATTCTTTTATGTTATACAGTAAAATATTGTAAAACCTCAGAATTCTAAAGAATCACACCATTTTACTAAAATTTTGCAAGTACTTAAGATTAGTTTACCCTTTTCTTCAAGTTAAATGATTAAAATGTGTGGTTTTGTTTTTAAGGGATGAAAACTAGCCAAAAATTAAACCAAAAATGTTTACCAAAAATTAAAATCTGCATATTTATGATAATTTAAATCTTAAGTATGTTAAATAAATATTTATTTATGATATGAGAATGCATTTTATAATAATTATTTTGCAACCCTTTATGGTGGTCTTTAAATGGTCTATAATGGGGGTATATAAAATCGGTTTAGACATAGAAAGGCTACATTATTACTGGGGGCCGAAAGTCCCTGAAAACTTCTATAATGTCTATTTTAACAAGTTACAGGAGTGAAAAAAAAAGAGAAAATTTAGTGTGATTTTTAATTTTAAATAGTTCATCCAAAAGAAACTTTTTGTTTATTTCAAGGGACTTTCGGCTCTCAATAATAATGTATCTAATATTTCATTGTACGTTTAAATTTTTCAAAAATATTTATTAGTTTCCTCGGATTTGAAAAAAAAAATGAATGCATTTAAA
Source organism: Diabrotica virgifera virgifera (assembly GCF_917563875.1). Classification (NCBI taxonomy): domain Eukaryota; kingdom Metazoa; phylum Arthropoda; class Insecta; order Coleoptera; family Chrysomelidae; genus Diabrotica; species Diabrotica virgifera. The sequence goes on from NC_065451.1 coordinate 56,004,958, forward strand.
TAGCGTGTGTGTTAGAATAGTGCACTATCTTGTTAGATTAGATAAGAGACGCTATGGGGTTAAGCTCTTAACTTTAAGGAACAGTAGTAATTTAGGTTAAATTAAAATTGCTCATTGATCAGTTATGACTAGATTGTAATTGTAATAATCATCATTGTAGTGATGATTATGGGAAAAAATTAAATAGCATTGGACCAAGATTTTGCGCCTACCCCTTAAGGCAAAATTTTCCTAGTGAATTGAAATCAATTTAATATTCATGAATTATTAATTTCGCAACTAGTTAATATTTTCATCCCTTATAAACCTCAACCGTGACACTACAATTTATAAAAAAATTAGATGCTTCAAAATTTTATAAATATGGTCTATTTAGTTCAAATACCCAAATTTATATTGCTATTTGCAAATTGATTTTGTGATATTTATTCAGCCCTTAAAAACTACCCTTTATAGGAGTAAAAATCCTGAAAGAATGAACTATTTGCCCTATAATTAATTAAAGCATTAAACATTTTACTCAACTTTTATATCAATAAAAAATTAAGAATTTAAAAAATTTATTTAAAACAATTAAATTTTTATGAGACATATTTTATGTCAAGGTCAAGTGATATGGAATACTTGTGTAAAGCAAATAATAATTTGTTTCTGGTGATTAAGCAGAACATTTCCTGTTTTTATTGTGTCTATGAATTAGACAGCTTATCAAAAAGGGCATTCGATTTAGCAATAAATACACTAAAAAGCAAAATTAACGCACCACCTTAACAATGAGTCATTTTTAATGTCACGAATTTCCTAAACCTATTGTCCGATTTAAGTGATTTTTTAATATGTTATAACCTTATTCTTTAACAATATCGCTGTAATAATATAGTTGTTAAACAGGTAAATTTTCATTATATACCGAGTGTACTAATCAAACTGTGGTTTTTTCAAAGCATCACCCTGGGGAATATTCTAGCCTAGCATTTATAAAATACTTTAAAACCTACCTAGGTATAGCGTCATGTTTTCTCCACATTCTGTTTTTTTATTCATTCGCTTTTGTTGGACCATAAAAAAGTTGTTTTTCATCAATACAGGGTGTTTTTAAATAAGTATGGCAAACTTTAAAGGGTAAATCTGCATGAAGAAATAATGACAGTTTGCTGTATAAATGTATGTCCACAAATGCTTCGTTTCCGAGATAGGGGGTGTTGAAAGTTTTCTTACAAACTGACGATTTATTTATTGCTTTAAAACCGGTTAAGATATGCAAATAAAATTTGGTGGATTTTAAGACGTAGGTAATGCACATTTTTTGACATACAGTAAAGAATTTAATATTTACCATTTAGAAAATCTAGGACTTACAAAGTCCAACTGCCTGTTATTATATACCTAATTTCTGTAATTGTTAAAATTTGGATATCTATTTTGTCCAGTTAAATATCCTTAGGATAGGGGAGGGGCGTCCGGGTCGGCGTGCGTCGGGTCAAGACTGAAGAGAGAGAAAAAGAACAGAAAACTACCTCTTAAACTATTTGCTCTTTTACTGAAAGATAATATAGAGCTTTTTCGAAAATTGCATACATAAAAAGATTTATAACATCAGATTTGAAGTGTCTATATCTACAAAAGATTCATTTCTTATTATTCTATAAATAAAGACAAGTTTACTTTACCTTCACACAAACAAAAGTTTGTTTATATTAGTTTAAATAATTGTTTATAGTATCAAAATTTCTAGAAAGTAGTTGTTGTTGTTGAGTTCTTGCACTGTACTGTGTTGTGTAACATTGTCTACTTAGAAAATGATTCACTTTATCCCCAAAATAGAGAGTAATTCCCCCCGAATTCGACCATTGACCAAAATTTATACCCGCAACGAGTTGTGAATTTCGGTTATTTCTCACATCGCGTTTCGGGCATTTTTGACATGCACAGAACGCGTTGTGGATATAATGCAAAGACCCACAATGCGAAACTACAAACACCGTCGGACACACACGACGATTTTTCGCGTTATGGGCAATACAAATACCCACAAAGCGAAACTTCTAATTTTATTTAAACAATGCATATAAAAATAAGTTTTAAACACAAACAATTTTAGAACCAAAGGACATCGCACACATCTTATGGAAAATATAATGTCACTCAAATTCAATAAAATTTATACCAATAGATTCGTTTTAAATTAACGATCAAATCTTATCATTGCGCCAACTCTCTATTTTCAAAAATAAGAGCAGAAATTGATATAAATAAATCTGAAATCAAATGGGTAGGTACATAAGTTTGAGAGAGAAAAAATATTTTAAAATACCCAGATTTTCGGTACTCCATAAATCAGCGGATTAGTTTCACTAATCCGCTTAGGCCCAGCGGGATTTAAGCTGTTATGAATAGCACTCAGAGCAATAATGATTGTAACTAACATTTTATGGACTCCAATAATGTGATTTCGATAAACTTTAATTGCAATTTGCGCCGTAATTAATCATAATTAAGAGTTGGCGCAATGATAAGAATTGATCGTTAATTTAAAACGAATCTAATCGTATAAATTTTATTGAATTTGAGTGACATTATATTTTCCATAAGATGTGTGCGATGTCCTTTCTTCCTTTATTTTTGCATGTCAGCGATCCATGGCACTTTTGAATTACACTGTTTGTTCCTTTGTTTATTAGTAGGTACATTTATTGTCACCACAAAATCTTTTACAGATGCATCTGAGAAAACCTTGACCAGAACCTTTGTATGACATATATTTGCTGCAGTTAGCAAGGGTATTTTCTTACTACTAATATCATTTGATTCAAACATGAATTTCGAATCGGTTTGAAGGAGTTCATTTCCTCAAAATAATCCATCTAGTGATCCATTCCCAGTACTGAGTTTGTACAAGCCATCATTATTAATTTCAGAAACAATGGGTAATACATTTCTTGGAGTTAATCGACCTCTATCAACATCCGTCACTCGAATCAAGATATTAGTAAATCCTTTATTTGACTCACATATCGACATATTTATCATCTTTGATGCCTCAACTCTCATCATTTAATGTGATTCTTCTCTCTCATTCAATATTATCTTACTTCTTTGGGTTAACTGGTCAGTGAAATTGCCGCCAACTTTGCCTTTTTGTATATTGGGTGCACCTTCATTATTTTTAATCAGGTTATTATTGTTCAGGATTTCTAAAGATTCATTCATATATTTGTCTTGATTCTCTAAATTCTTTTGGTAGGGTTCTACACTTCGTGTAGAAAACGAAATTCGTCATGTGTTTTTGACGGCCTTCATAGTTTCGCATTGTGGGTCACTGTAATTTATCCACAACGCGTTCTGTGCACGTCAAAAATACCCAAAACGCGATGTGAGAAATAAACGAAATTCACAACGTGTTGTGTGTATAAATTTCGGTCAGTGGCCGAATTCGGATATTGAGTACAACATATACACCTACACAATATATACAGTAGACAATGAGGAAGAAATAAATTTCAAATAAACAAAAATTTATTTAAAAAATCAGATTTTTTTTCAAATTCTGGTTAGAACAAATGTATCTATACAGGGTGCTTCATTAATAATAATTGGAAATATTTTAATAGTCCAAGGCGCATCTGTTTTGAGATGGACGTTGAGAGGTGACTCCAATTTTTTTGCAGAAATTGCTTGAAAATAAATCAAACAATAATATTTGAGTTATCCTCCCACTCAAAATGGTCCGGAACATTGTTTAAATAATCAAAATGTCAAAATATGAAGGGAAAATTCGATTTTTTTATTGGTTTTTTGATTATAACTTTAAAACTATTCATTTCTGAGAAAAGTTGTAATGACATAAGAGTTGCGTAATTAAATTTCCTACAATACAAAATTGGTTAAAAATTTTAAAAAATAGTCACCCTTGTTGCAAAATAGCAATAATTTCTAAAAAAACCATACAAAAACAAGTATTCGCATTTTACGTTTTTCAACCATTTACGCTACACTTAGGACTTGCATATTTTACTCAGAAAAACTTTATGATATAGTAAAACACCTGTAAATTTCATTAAGATCGGTTTAATAGATTTTGCAAAATAAATTTTGCAATCCAGCTTTCGCAAAAAAAATTCATTTTTTCAAAATGTTACAGGACTGAAAATACAGTAGATAGCAACTTGAATTTTTTTTTGCTTATAGAAGTGTACTGTACCTTTCATTTTCAATTTGCAAAATTAAAATCGATTAATTACCACGGCGTCAGGAAATTTTTTAAATAAACATTAATTTTTGGTGCTACGCGCAGGACAGCGGTGTTCAATTCACACAAGTTGATTTCCACCAAAATGTCTTCCAATCTTTATCTAATATATTATTTTCTTACTCTATATTTTGTCGTATTTTAATATTTTAATTCCACAAAAATCAAACTAATTTTATTATTGTTTGTGAAATATTGTTTAAACAATTGCATATGTTTAAAAATAATAAACTTTTATTCTCTAAGTTAAAATATATGAACAAAGAAAGTTTTTGCTAAAAAAAGTGGTATTTCAAAAGATAGAGTATGTGTTTTTATTTGGCAATAAACAAATTTATTTATTTATATCGAAATGTAATAAAAATTAAAATGTATCAATCATTATCATGAGGTCATTGGAATGCCCAATCAGAGCAAACTATCAGCTGTCCTGCGCGTAGCACCAATAATTAATGTTTATTTAAAAAAATTCCTGACGCCGTGGGAGTTAATCGATTTTAATTTTGCAAATTGCAAATGAAAGGTACAGTACACTTCTATACGCAAAAAAAAATTCAACTTGCTATCTGCTTTATTTTCAGTCCTGTAACATTTTGAAAAAATGAATTTTTTTTGCGGAAGCTGGATTGCAAAATTTATTTTGCAAAATCTATTGAACCGATCTTAATGAAATTTACAGTACTGTTTTACTGTATCATAAAGTTTTTCTGGGTGAAATATGAAGGCCCTAAGTGTAGCATAAATGGTTGAAAAACATAAAATGCGAATACTTGTTTTTGTATGGTTTTTTCGCAATTATTGCTATTTTGCAACAAGGGTGACTATTTTTTAAATTTTTAACCAATTCTATATTGTAGGAAATTTAATTACGCAACTTTTATGTCAGTACAACTTTTCTCGGAAATGAATACTTTTAAAGTTATAATCAAAAAACGAAGAAAAAAATCGAATTTTTCCTTCATTTTTTGACATTTTGATTATTTAAACAATGTTCCGGACTTTTTTGAGAGGGAGGATAACTTAAATATTATTATTTGAGTTATTTTCAAGCAATTTCTGCAAAAAATATGAGTCACCTCTAAACGTTTAAATGTACTAATATTTTTACAGATGCGCCCTGGTCTATAAATGTAAATTCCTGTTCTAAAATATTAAGATTTACCCAAATCACTTAAATAAAATGTGGCTCCTTATTTAAAAAAAAATATTTAATAATTTAAAAACTATTTGTACCCAGTACCTAAAACCATTTAACATATGCTTGTCATACTTGGCAGGAAGTGTAGGTACTGTACACCCTACTAGCACTACCAGAGGCATACGATAGGGGAAAGTGAATGGATGACCCTTCCCAAATTCTACGCAATTGGTAGAATTGATATTTGGTTGCAATTTTTCGATTTAGTGCATTTTCTTCTATGCCTGTGCTATCCTAAGCATTCTTCTATAATACCACATGTCAAATGACTCCAGCTTATTTATGCAGTCTTGCTTCAGTGTCCTGCTCTCAAGTCCATACTATAATATTGACAAACAGGTATAGTCGATTCACTAATTTGGGACACAACTGTCTACACTACAATCACACTAAAGATTAACTAGAAATAAACAAGCACGAGGAGCACTCACACATCATGATTTGGGAGTGCTCCTCGAACATTCAACGTGTCTTGGTTTGTTTATTTCTATATACAGTAAAACCTGTCAGTAACGGCCACTAAAAATGAAAGAACTATTGGCCGATATAGAAAGGTGGCAGCTATTGCCAGTTTTTGTAGTCTACATATAATTGGTTTGGGAAATTTTTAAACTGGCCGTTAGGACAGGTGGCTGATGTTGGCAGGTGGCAGTTAACACAGGTTTTACTGTAGTGCATTTTTATTGTGATTGTAATGTAGACTCGATTTCTAACCCTTCGCTTCGTTATCAAACGTATTTGTTTCGTATCTGTTTAGTATATGAAGCTAATACGTTCGATAATGAAGCAAAGGGTCAAAAATCGAGGCCCAGTTGTGTTTCAGTTTAGCGAATCGACATTAACATGTCAGAGCTCTTACTCTCAGCTTTAATCAAAGTCTTTACTGCAGAGAATTGTTTTCATTTCTTGCTATTTCTATCCTGGCATTTATTTCTATTGTTTGATCATCATTTTCCGAAATCCAGGTTTCCAGGTAGGTATGTATCTGTATTTATTAACTCTTTCTATCAGTGCATATCCCAGATGTATGTTTTATTTGTACCATATTTGTTTGCTATCATTTATAAAAATTTAGTCTTTTTTATATTCATTTTTAGTACCTACAATTTTTCACAGAAACTGCTTGTCTTGTTTACCTAGTTGTTGTTGGAGATATTCAGCAGAGCTTGTCAAAATCGCCATATCATCTGCACATCTTCTGTTGTTAACAGTACTTCCTTTAATTATTATTCGTTCACTTGTCTTTCAGATAGTACTACTTCTTCAAAAATGTATTCGCTATGTACCTACATTGAATAGTAATGGAGACTAATTAGATTTTGTGTCATTTTGGAACTACTAATGAAATAAAAAATTTTAGTAGTAGTTCCAAAATGACACAAAATCTAGGCATCGGATAAAAAAGTTTATTTGAAGAAAGTGTATTTTTTTGTTCTTCTTAATGGCAGTACAGGCTCGTTTTTTTAATATATTATTTAATTACAAAGTAATTTCCACATATTAATATATTTTTCAAATTGGGCTCTGTACCGCCATTCTTTATTATATTACGAATACATGTGCCAAATATCTCAAAAAAACAAAATTACAGCCGCAATCTTGGAACACGTTTTTGCTACCTGCTGATCGCTACTGTTTCCTCTTAAACAACAAGCACTGAAAAGAAACTATGACATACACAACAAATAAAGATGAATCTTTTTTTGTTTGTATTGTAACATTGACCATTTTTGAATTTTTAAAAGATCAGGAACATAACTTTTGTCATGTTCCATTTCCTGATTGACTTTTTGAACTACCTGTGCATATTTTCCTATAGTTTTTACACCAACCTAGGTTTATTATAGATTAAATTTGATATTTAGTTTCGAAAGTAATTAAAATACGAATTCATTTTAATCTAATTATCAGTCATTGACGGAATATTTTTCTCTTATGTAAAATTAATGACAGGTATATGATCTAGTCATAAAAACCCCATAAACATATAACTTTCAAGTAATGTCCCACCTAAATAAACATACATTAGCATATTTACAAAGAGTTACATACAGGAACAAAAGAAACTGTTTCAACAATATAAATAGAACATTTTCGCATATCGCTCATCTTTGTTGATAATTACGTCACTAAAAAGCAGGATTGAAATACAAGAAAGTTTAGAAACGGTACTTACAGCATTCCTGAACATTTTGTACAAACAAAGGATCTAATGGTAACGTTCACGTATATAGGGCCGCGTTGGTTACAATCAAAACAATATTTATTGGCAAGTAGGATTCCTAATTCACGCAAAGTTTTTAGATTTTTTTCGTCTTGCTTTCTTCGCGAAGCAGCCCAGGGTTTAACAATTCACTACCCTAACTAGAAACTGGGTGGTTGAGTTACGGAGAACCCAAATGATAAACTCGGAAGCAAAAATGTATCCGAAGCAGCTATAAAACTGTAATTTAATTAAAAAGACCAATAGCTACATAATATGTCTCAGAAACCTGAACTATGACAAAAACTGAGGGATCAATGTTATAAGGATGAGAAAGAAAAATACTTTGAAAGATATTTGGGAGGAAAATTATAAACAATCAGTGGACACGAAGAACAAATAATGAGTTAGAAGAATTATATAAGACTAATATAATTGCAAAAGTAAGAGAATAAATACTTGGATGGTTTGGACATGTCCAACGAAAGACCCAAGATGTTTGCTAAAAATCGTGTTAAGTGCTACAATAGGCAGTAAAAATAGAAAAAGGAGGCCTATAACCAGATGGGGTCATGAAGTTAATGACAACCTGAGCTATCTCAATGTAAGCAAATTGGAAAGGAAAAGCGAAGAACAGGAATGGAGAAAAATTGTAAAAGAAACCATGGGCTTGCTTGGCTTGAAGTGATAATAGGTATATTATATATTTTTAGGGCTTGTAAAACATTTTTTCAATTAGTCAAAAAATGTAAAAACCAAAAAGGCTGATATCCAACAATCAGTGCTGAAAAGGCACTAAGTATGGCATACAACAAATAAAGATGACGTTTTTTTGTTTGTATTGTAACATTAAAAAGACATTTTTTGTTTGTATTGTTTAAAAGAGCAGGAACATAACTTTTGTTATGTGCTATTTCCTGATGGTTTTTTTGAACCACCTGTGCATATTTTTCTATGGCGTTTATATCCATCTAGATTATAGATTAAATTTGATATTTGGTTTTGAAAGTACCTAACTGAAATACGAATTCATTTTGATCTAATAATTATCAGTTATCGATGGAATATTTTTTCTATTATGTAAAATTAATGATAGGATATACCTATCAATGATAGGTATATGATCTAATCATAAAAACCCCATAAACATATAAATTTCAAGTAATGTCCCATCTAAATAAACGTACATTACCATATTTACAAAGAGTTACATACAGGAACAAAAGAAACCGTTTCAACAATATAAATAGAACATTTTCGCTCATCGCTCATCTTTGTTGATAATTACGTCTAAAAAGCAGGATTGAAATACAAAAAAGTTTAGAAACGGTACTTACAGCATTCCTGAACATTTTGTACAAACAAAGGATCCAATGGTAACGTTCACGTATGTAGGGCCGCGTTGGTTACAATCAAAACAATATTTATTGGCAAGTAGGACTCCTAGTTCACGCAAAGTTTTTAGATTTTTTTCGTCTTGCTTTCTTCGCGAAGCAGCCATGGTTTTAACACTTCACTACCCTAACTAGAAATTGTACGGTTGAGTTACAGAGAACCCAAATGATTCAGTAGTCCGACTTGCAATTTAAAAGTGCTGGAATTCTGTTTTCACCAAACCCAGTAACAATGAAGTGCACTTCGAAATAGAGAACTTTCTTAATTTGTCGAGTTATTTATAAAGTTAAGGCAATTTGTATAGATGGATCGGATTAACATGAGATTTTTAGGAAACGCGACAATTTTGTTGAACGGTAATTTTTAAGGCACTAAAGTAAATTGCGAGGGTACGTTTTTACTCGCAACAAAGATGACAACTGAAACCGAGAACTCTGACGTATGACGTATTTCGGCGAGACTTCTATTTGGTGGTTATCGGTGCCAGGATCGCGATTAGAGGCGGACGCTGTCGTTCCAGTCTAGAGATGGATACGTTATGTTATTTGCTCCACGTATTTATTTAGGGGAAACTCGGGCAAAATGGGGTACTGTATTTAAGGTGATACAGTAGCGATCAACAGGTAGCCAAAACGCGTTCCAAGATTGCGGCTGTAATTTTGAATATTTTTTCGAGATATTTGGCACACGTATTCGTAATATAATAAAGAATGGCGGTACAGAGCCCAATTTGAAAAATATATTAATATGTGGAAATTACTCTGTAATTAATTACAATATTAAAAAAACGAGCCTGTACCGCCATTAAGAAGAACAAAAAAATACACTTCCTTCAAATAAACTTTTTTATCCGATGCCTAGATTTTGTGTCATTTTGGAACTACTAATAAAATAAAAAATTTTAGTAGTTCCAAAATGGCACATAATCTAGGCATCGGATAAAAAAGTTTATTTGAAGAAAGTGTATTTTTTTGTTCTTCTTAATGGCGGTACAGGCTCGTTTTTTTAATATTGTATTTAATTACAGAGTAATTTCCGCATATTAACATATTTTTCAAATTGGGCTCTGTACCGCCATTCTATATTATATTACGAATACGTGTGCCAAATAACTCGAAAAAATATTCAAAATTACAGCCGCAATCTTGGAACGCGTTTTCGCTACCTGTTGATCGCTCCTGTTTCCTCTTAAGGTTTAAATTGGGATTTAAAACAAATCTGTCACGTTCAAGGTCTTGAAATAAGGCAAATATCATTGTCACTATTTATTAATATAGGTAACTTAAAGTTAAAAAGTAAAAGGTTTTCTTATTATATGAAAAAAAAAACAGAAAATAATACAAATTACCCCGTTATACCCGTCGTATAGGGTAAGTAGTACTGCTTCTGCTTCATCATCCTCATCTTCAACACCTCCACATGAATGGTGAGCCCATTTATGGCAACTGGAACAGCTTATCCATCCCTCTGTGCAGGGCCTATTTTACAACTAGGCTCGTGAGGCACCTGACTCGGGCCCGTATTTTAATGGGGCCCGGAAATATCACCAAAAAAATTTTTATTACAATATCAAAATAGATTTTCAAAATTATTTCATTTTAGGAATAGGAAATGATAAATGATAAAAATAAGACTTATAATTGGACGGCGTTATTCAGAAAGCTACCAACCCTCAATATATCAGATATTGGGTTGGATGCATATTTGGACAACAAAATACGAGTTCTGCATTCTGTAAAAACCTATCACCTCTAGATTAATATATAACCTATAAAACTATAAAAATGCTAAGCCACATATTAAATTTATCTGATACTATAATTTGCAGAAACTTACCAACCCACTTGGTAGTATACTTTTAATTTACAGAAACCTTCCAACCCACTTGATATTGATCCAGTAATACTGAGTCGGCTCTTAAACGACAGCAAAGATAATATACCTCAAATGACTATATCGAGGTAATGCGTTCTTGTAGAAAGCAGAGACCATTGGTAGTAAGCCAAATGCACGTCGAAGATTTTTTAGGCGTAATAAACATTGACAAAAAATTTCTAATCGCAAAGTGACCGAAGATAAAGAAAAAATTAATTGGTTGAAGATCAGGTCAATCAAAATAGAAAAGTCTGACCCATTTCGGCTAATGATACAACAACATGATTTTTCACAACCGTATCAAAAAATCTTCTCGAGGTAGAACTGCTAACGAAGAAATCTTTAGCGATTTAATACCACTGTGGCCTAACGGAAAGCCTATCGCTGAGGCGAAATTACAAAATTTAAAGGAAATGATGCACCTTATTCCTGCTGATGCATTGACTTTTTATCAAAATTTGCAGGGTGCCAATATAACTGAAGATGTTGAGGGTTAAAATGTCAATGTTGAAGATCTAGATTTTGAAGTGGATGAAGTAGATTAATATTAAAATTTACTAAATTATTACGTTAAATATTCATATCGTTAACTTTCCTGTAAATAAAAATAATTTTTCTAACATTACTGTTGTTTTTATTTAATATTGTTGGTATTAATTTCCCACTTTGCAAAATGCAGAAACCTACCAATCCACAAAAATTTGCCATTTCTCATTTTAATTTAGAATTCAAATATTTAAACATGTTGAAAATACCAAAATATTTATCCACAGTCAAAAAAAAGTTACAAAGTAGTAGCAACATATCCTACAGATTTTTTAAATCAATAAAAACTTTAAACTTGATTATCTCAGTTTGACACTATTGAGGGTTGGTAGCTTTCTGCATAACGCCGTCCAATTAAACAATGTTTGTTTGTTTAAATCGGTATAAATTGTATTTATTGTTCATAAAAATTGAAATTTTTGGTGCAGTATTATTATTATTTTTTTTTAATTATATTTAGGGCTCCAAAAAGTGTGTAGTGCCTCAGGCCTGATTTGAAGTAAAATAGGCTCTGCCTCTGTGGGACTTGAATAAAAATCTCCGCAGTACAAGCAGTCGGACAGACAACATCAGAAATCACATTGATAAAGGCAGGGGTACCACAGGGCAGTGTTCTTGGTCCACTTCTCTATCTTATGTACACAGCTGATCTTCCATTAAGCAACCAAACAATCACAGCTTCCTTTGCAGATGATAAAGCGATAATGGTCAAACACAAAGACCCAGTCATAGCCGCAAGAATTCTCCAACAACATCTAGTGAAAATTCAGGACTGGACAAGAAACTGGAGAATCAAAGTCAATGAAGTAAAATCAGTGCAGGTTACATTTACCAAATGGAGAGGTACAGTGCCACCTGTTACACTAAATGGACAAGATCTGCCTCAAATTTTGGATACCTACTAATATATGCAAATAGATACTCGTTTTTCGAATTTTGAAGATTTGCAAATTTTTGACCTCTTTGACGATTCAAAATTTAAAAGTTACCTTCGCCAAAGAATTTCCAAGATATTTATTATAACAAGTTAGGTACTTAAAAATTATGCCGATCCAAATATTTTCAGAAAGTGGGATAAGTTACAAAATATGTATGTATAATTCTATATGTAGTAAGTACTGCAATTCATTATAACAAACTGTTCATCAATTTTCTTATCACCACTACCACCAATTTCGGCCTCAAATAAACGGGATTTATCTTGTCTCAAAAGAATCAACACGTATTGTCGAAACACCATGAAACAAGAGAGAATGTCAAGTACATCAAATAAAAAAACAAAAAACAACAAAATCTCCTATGATGATTTAAGCCTTTTAGTTTGACGGTATACCTATATGAGGAGACAAAAAAACCTTGCCGACCCTATCTCCAAGGCCACGAGCCACAACTGCATCGGCTATCTTTCTTTTTGCTGATTTTGCCTCTATAGCCTGCATTTTTTCCTGTGAAATTCCAGATCCTTTTTGGTTGGCAGTTTTGCCCCTTTTTTGGTCGCGTTTCTGGGATTGATTTACTTTAGGCACTGCGGCGATAGCTTTGGAACTTACAAACTAAAAACTAGTAATTCTTTTTGTAGGATTCTGGTTGAGCCTTCTATCTAACGATTGATTCTTGTTGAGGCTCGGGAGTTTTCCTTCTAACGGACTGTACAATAGGATCTACTTGATTTTCAGCTCTATGGGGTCAATTTCTATATCAGTTATAACTGATTGCAAAAATCTACTTCAGAAAAAATCATATCCATAGGCCGTACGCTGGTTTAAAGGTTTTAATTTAAAACCATTTATCGCAGTAGCCATTGTAGCTGTTCTGAAATATGCGGCACTGAATAAGGACGAAATTTGCTGAAATGTTACTACTCTTCCAGGATGTGTTCCAAACCATTTTCTTACTTCATCGTCATAATATGCACTTAATGGCTTTAAAAATTTAGCATCTAAGACTTTTAGACGATGCGTACAATGAGGTAGAAAACATAGAATTTCCACCCCATTTTCCCTCGCATAATTAATTATGTCTAGATTTTTCGATTATGTAAAATTAGAATCAACATGAAATGCTTCACACCTAAGAAAGTGGCACCAACACAAACAAAAATCAAAGTCGAAGGACTAAGTACGGAATCCACGGAGTACTTATATAGAAAAAGAATATCAGAGAAGATTGCTGATAATGAAATACTAGAAAACGATAACATCGAGGAAAGCTGGGAAAAACTCAAAAGTAACATAATTAACGCAGCAACAGAATCACTTGGAGAGAGGAAAGTAACGAATACCAATATATCAAAAAAGAAAACCCCATGGTTTCGAGAGGAAGTGAAGATAAAATGCGAAGAAAAGAAGAAAGCCTTTTTACAATACAGAACACAACAAACACAACAGGCATACAACCACTATAAAAGAATTAGAAACGAAACAAACACTTTAGTCAGACAAATAAAAAGAGAACACTGGGAGAGTTTCTCAAAACAGATGGAACACGACTTCTACGGAACATAAAAGGAAATATGGAGAATGATCAGAGGACAAAGAAAAGAAATGAACGAACTAATAAAAACGAAACACATTCAGAAGGAAACTTGGGCAGACTATTTTCGATCTCTGTTTGCTAAAGATAACGATAACGAACCACCAACACCTGAAGTGACAACAAACGAAGAAATAAATATTGAAGAAGCAGAGGTAACGGAAGCATTAAGGAAATTAAAAAATAGAAAATCACCAGGAGAGGACAAATATCGAATGAACTCCTAAAGTATGGAGGACAAGACCTGACCAAACAATTATTAAAACTAATCCAAAAAATAATAGAACAAAACAGAATACCACAAGAATGGAGATCAAGCATCCTAATACCTCTCTTCAAAAAGGGAGAAAAATCGGACCCGGAGAATTACAGAGGAATTAATTTATTAAACACAACACTAAAATTAACGACCAAAGTGATAACAAACAAACTCAATAAAATTATAACATTAGCAGAAGAACAACAAGGTTTTAGGTCGGGAAGATCATGCACCGACGCTATATTTATAATGAGGCAGATTCAAGAAAAATCGTTAGAATACAACAAACCGGCATACTTATGTTTCGTGGACCTTAAGAAGGCATTTGACAGGGTCAAATTAAAGGAGTTATCCATTTATTGTATGCAAGAGAGGTACCTCTAGCAATAATTAAAACGATCGAAAATATCTATCAGAACAACACAATAAAAGTAAAAGTAGATGAGGAACTAACTGGCCCAATTGAAGCTGGCAACGGGATAAGACAGGGAGATTCCCTGAGTCCTCTGTTATTCAACCTGATCACGGACGAAATAATAAAAAAAGTAAGAACAAAAAAGGATACCAATTGGGAGAAAAACAACTTAAAATAATCTGCTATGCAGACGACGCAATTCGCGATTGAAACGGAATATAGAGGGCAGGTCGAATGCAAGAAAATGGCCGATATAAATGGTATAAACAAACATTAAATTGAGGAATAGAACAATACGGATTTGATTTAAAATATTTTAATGTACTCATAATGCTGAAATTTACTAAAAATTTCTTAATAGTGACCAAATTCCATTCAAATCAACAATTTTCTGGTTTGTTTATACCACTTATAGTAGTTTAAATTTATTCCACCAGAGGTCAGCTACTTTGTTTTTCATCGCGAATACTAATCTCTCAAAGTGAAGATGATTTAGAACGTATGCTGCACGAATTTAATATAACCGCTAGAAAATTTAACATGTTAATTTCCCCAAAAAAGACTAAATGCATGGTTATAACAGCAGATCTAATAAGGTGTAAATTAGAGCTGGAGGGTCAAATAATAGAACAAGTTATGGAGTTTAAATATCTAGGCATCACACTATGCAGCTACGGAAAGCTCGAAACAGAAGTGGAAGGAAGATCAGGTGAATAAAGCAAACATAGCCGCAGGTTGCCTGAATGAAACAATATGGAGAAATAAAAACATCGGAAAAGAAGTGAAAGGCAGAATTTACAAAACAGTCATCAGCATGCCCCGCTCACTCTAATAAAAAACATGTAATCGTATTTATTTTCCTTCCATTTAGTCAGAGGCGCTGATGTCGGCATTGTGATTGGTGGAACATGACTTTTGACATATCCTGCGCTATCTGTGAATCTGTAATCTGTGTTCGTGTGCGTTCGTTCGTTGTCGTTCAGTTATTTTATATGGTCTGTTATGTGATGTGTTTGTGTTTGTGTCACCATAAAAAGCTGATATTCAGTCGTGTTTTTTGATATTTTGTAATCGAGTACCTTTTTAAAGGTAAGTTTTTCTGATTGTAAGGTAGAGATTTTCTGATTGTAGGTACTGTTTATCCAACAGTTTTAAAATACACACTTTATTTCGCGTTTTGTTGTTGGTCTAATGGCTCCGTTCAGCTGTTGTGTGCAGACGGTGGAAAAGTTCAACAAGTAAACATTTATTTAATCCAAATTAAATACTCATATTTCTATGTAAAATGTCACATTATTTTATAAATAAATAAGTAAGAAACAAATGTTGTTTGTGTTTTATCTTTATTGTCCACTTGAATAAAATATTAAATATTGGAAGTACCGTATGGCACTTTTCCTATCCAATCAACAACAAGAACGTTTAAAATTTCACACCTATCATGTCGAAGCTACAGACCACTTATGTGGAGGCCAGATTTGTAGTATTCTTCCATTTAACCAGGTGCTGAGATGGCGCTGAAATACGTGACATGTTTTTTAAAGAGTAAGATCGCATTCTACCAAATCACACAACACTTTTTTCTATGGTCATCAGACCAATAATGACATACGCGGCAGAAACACGACCTGATACAGAAAGGACAAAAAGAATGCTAGAAACAGCAGAGATGAAAACATTGCGAAAAATCGATGGTAAGACGCTGTGGGATAGAGCTAAAAGTGCAGATATACGAAGGAGATGCAAGGTGGACAACATTAATAACTGGGTGAAAAGCAGAAGAGTAGAATGGAACGACCACATAAGCCGAATGACAGCAAATAGAGTAGTAAGGACGGCGAGAGACGGTTCCCCAATAGGAAGACGATCAGTGGGAAGGCCACGAAAATATGGAATGACAACTTACTGGAGGCACATTGAAAAACAGACAGAGTAATGTCTATATAAAAAGAAGAAGAAGAAGAAGATTTTTCGTATGTGATTAATGAGCATCTAGCAGAAGCAGAACCGGTGAATCCTTTGAAGCTCTAAAATACTCGACATACTCCTTAAACCATGAGAACAAAAACAATGTCTTATCTATCCAAGCTCAGCCCATCCACCAGGCACGAGGCCATCCAAAAACCCCTGTTGCATTCGCTTATATAGTTTCACCACTTTCGGCGGATGCAAGCGCGCCAACTTGGCGCTTTTACTTTGAAGCTGTGATTTTATAAACCCGCTTTGGATTATATAACCCTAACTCCTGTTTCGTCTACATTGAAATTTGTTTCTGCTGTTAATTTATATACCCAGCTTTTTATTAAAATGCTTTTAATAAATAATATAATTAAAAGTTAATAATTTATATTTTATAAGTTAATTATTATAAAGGATGTAACAAAAATACAGGTCATAATTAAATCACATATTCTGGGACCAAAAATAGTTCGATTGAATGTAACTTACCTTAGTACAAATGTGCACATAAAAACCAGGCACGTAGCCAGAAAATGTGCTTGAGGGGGTCCAAACACAACTCAAATTTTTTGTTAGATTAGACGGTAAGGTATTGAAAAAAATATTCAGAATAAATTTTAGATCCATATGCAAAATTTGAAAAAACTATTTTAACCCTAGAATACTAATACTCATAAAACATACGACGCCGAATTATTTTTTGCGAAATTTCTCAGCAACGCAAAATCCCAAGAACTTGGGTTCCACAGTTTTTTAGTAGGTAAACGTTGGTGTATAAAAATGTCAGTCAGTGGCGGCCCGTGAGGTAGTGCCATAGAGCCATGGCACTACCTTGCTAACTATCCATAAACATATTTTTTATCTTCAAAACTTTTTAGTTCCTATTAATTTTTTTGTGTGTATTTCTTTTGATCTTCATAAATTATATAAAATATGGCAACTATGGGCGCAATACAATCCCTGCCGACAGCGGAGAGCATTCGACAGGAGAATCTCCTTCGCGCCGAAGTCAGTACTGGCACGAGTAAAGAGAGAAAGATTTTACGAGCATTATATGTAAGTGACAGAGAAAGAGCTATATTGGACTATTAGTATACCTTAACATTAGAATCTCTGTGCCAGGCACGAGGGTATGAAGCCAGGTCTATTTATTTTGAGTTTCTTTACGTGCTGGTTTGTCGCTTTTATTATGTATATTTTCTGTTAAAAAGTTTTTGTATTTATAATTAAACTTTTAGTGCATCATGATCGTGGGTATTTTGATAATATTTTGATTATTTATTAAGTTTAATTTATTAACTGACAATAAAGATTAGTATTTTAAAAAATTTTTTGGTGGTTTTACTACAAATGTAATAAGGTGTTGTGGAGCTTTCGAGTTAGCTTTAAGAGGTCACGACGAAAAAGAAAATTCAGAAAATAGAGGCATATTTAAGGAGCTGGTCAATTTTAGCGCCGAATTAGACAACGACTTAAAGGTTCATATTATTCAAAGTACCAGATCTTTCAAAGGTCTACCTTCTCCGGACATTTAGTTGCTTCTAATTTATTTATGTCGGAGAAGTTTTCTGCTTATAAGCATCGGTTCTCCGAATCATTTCTTAATGAACCATGGAGACAATTTTAATTTTTAAGCAAAACTCGGTTTAAAACTGAATTAGAAGTAGGTACTGTATTAGCGAGACGAATTAAGTACTACCTCTGGGGCTGTTTCGCTATCGGTTTTATTGTAGAGGGAAGGTTTAAAAAGCACATTTGAAGAAACTATTAAACTTTTAAGTATTTTAGTTACCATTCCTATATCAACATCTGAAGCAGAACGCTGTTTTTCGATGTTTACATCGAAACCTAGTGCTTTAGGTATGCTAGCTGCAGAAAAGCATTTTGTAAATTGTATTGATAATTTTAATTATAAAGTCATTGAAAACTTTGCAACCAAAAAATAGAAGAATGAACTTCATATATCGTAAACTTTAAAAGTGACATTACAAAAATTTGTGTATGTGTGTGAATAATGAAATAGTATTATTTTTATAAATTGGTAAATAGAGACTAAATCGTAATAACAATTTTCAAGCACTATCAGCAGTAAATGCTGGTAGTAGGTTAAGAGGTTTTTATTATTAATCAATTTACGGAACTGTTTTGATCAATGTTGGACAATTGCTTGGCACCTCAGATCAATAAACTTAAGATATGTACATAAGATAAAAGTATCCGCGCATATTTTTTTTTAGTTTTTGTTGTCAGTATACCTTTTTTTGACAATATCGTGAATCCGTCACTAAAAATTTTGGCGGCTGCCCGAGTTGTGGCACTACCTTCTTAAAGTGGTACGAGCCGCCACTGATGTCAGTTAAATTTTGTGCGGAAGTGTGTGAATTAGGTATCATGTCGTAAATATTACGACGCTTTAGTGTTAACGATAGTAACATAAGCCGTCTATGTATATTGCTATGCTTTGCGATTCATTCTCCAAATACATGATTGATGCCAGACCCTGTCTTGGCAAAAACTTCGATACGGGAGGATTACCTCTTACAAATTTTTATACGAAGGAATTGACAAAATCGGTCCATGGTAGCAACCGTAACATTACCATGGATACTGTGTGTTTTTTAAGGAATGATAAACATAAGTACTATCAATAGTATGTGATATACTGCCATAATTCGCACAAAACAAATAGAAAGCCAGTTTTCCACTCTCAGTTTATGTTTAATTTGGCCAAAAGCCTTGCTGAGTCATAGATGCGCAAAAGATTAAACATATCAAATTTACGGTGCAATATTCGACAGGACATAAACGAAATTCTAACTATGCAATCAGTTTCTCAACCGAATACGAATAATCCCATCGAACGAAAATGGACAAGTAAGCTACTTATGCCCTAGCCGTCTAAGAAGAATGACGACAAACTATTGTATACAGCGTAAACGAGCAATCTGCGGACAAATATTTTTAAATTTAAAATATTTTAAACATGTAAAACTTACATTTAAAAAAAATTT
This sequence comes from Diabrotica virgifera virgifera, assembly GCF_917563875.1. Taxonomy (NCBI): domain Eukaryota; kingdom Metazoa; phylum Arthropoda; class Insecta; order Coleoptera; family Chrysomelidae; genus Diabrotica; species Diabrotica virgifera. The sequence continues at coordinate 56,024,600 of NC_065451.1, forward strand.
CAAATTATTTTTACTAAGTGCAAGATAGAATGTACGGAATCGGAAAGTAGAACGGAATCCTATATTTTGTTAGTGGTCACTAACATCATCATGGTCGCTAAAATGATATTAAAGCTACAATTATGAGATTAGGTATTAAAAACTAGGGTAGGATGATATAACATCTACATATATGACGACAATCTCACTCTAATAGTAAGTTGTTTAATGCCTAATTTTACTATTGTATCTTTAATATCATTTTAGCGTCCCTGACGATGTTAGTAACTACTACCAAAATATAGGATTCCATAGAAAAGAGTACACCTGGTCTTCTATAAAAAGTAAAAGGTAAAAGAATTTGAAATGCTGATAGAATACTTTCGTTTTTGATATAAGTTGATCCGTACACTGAATAAAAACAGAAATAATCCTAGTAAAAAATAATAATAATTTCGTTCACTTTTTCAAAAAAATAATACCTAATACATTGGGGATAAACTTGCTGCCTTGGTACCAAAGCTGAGACAGTTTTGGGAGGGGTCCGGACCCCATGGATCCCTCCCTTGGCTACCTGCGACCTGCCTGATAAAAACAGTTATAGCCTCTTGAAGTTAAAAAATAAAAAGCCATTTTTTCCAATATATTGAAAACTATTGAAGATTTTTTTATTGAAAATGGACACGTGGCATTCCTATGGCAGGAACATCTAAAAAAAAAATAAAAGTGAAATTTGTGCACCCCATTAAAATTTTATGGAGATTTTGTTCCCTTAAACCCCCCCAAATATTTGTGTACGTTCCAATTGAATTATTATTTTGGTACCATTAGTTAAACAAAATACACTTGAGAGCAAAATAATCGACTCACTTGCTGAATTGTACACTTTAGAAGTCTCGAATTTCCTAAACCTGTTGTCCGATTCGAGTGATTTTTTTAGTATGTTACAGCCTTATTATTCAAGAAAATCGATGTAATATTATTATTGCTAGACAGGTAAAGGTCATTTTATACCGGGTGTAAAAATCATAGGGTGTTTTTTTTTTCTTAAACGTACCTAACTTTTTTATTATCCAAGCCTAAGCCTACAATTGAATTTTAATTTAAATATTTTTTATATTATGCTAGAATACTCCACAGGGTGTTCCGAACTTTAAGAAAAAACACAGTATGATTATTACACCCGGTATAAAATGACCTTTACCTGTATAGCAACAATAATATTACATCGATTTTCTTAAATAATAAGGCTATAACATAGGTACTACAAAAATCACTCAAATTGGACAACAGGTTTAAGAAATTCCACGTGTACAATTATTCAGCAAGTGAGTCGAATATTTTGCTCTCAAGTGTATTTTTAAAACTTTTTTGTCTCTTTGTAATTTTTCGGGAAGTCAGTTTTTATAAACATACAGTAGGAAAAATGAAAGAATACCCATGAACGAACATATAAAACACGCTGTATTTGCCTGTCACCGTGTCACACAAAAAATTGGCCAGCGCAAGTACATAATACATGTAATAATTATTGATACATGTACTTGCACTGGACAATTTTCTTTGTGACACGGTGACAGGAAAATACAGCGTGTTTTATATGTTCGTTCATGGGTATTCTTTCATTTTTCCGACTGTATGTAATTTGAACATTTGTAAAATCCAACACAAATTTTTACATGGTAAGTAGGTGTAGAAACCTGATAAAATATGAAAATTTATTGTGAATTTACATTTTTTAGGTTTATTTTAAAACATATTAATATCTCGATAAAAAATCGTTTATCGAAAAAATACCAAGAGACAAAAAAGTTTTAAAAACGTTGTGTTTAACTAGTGGTACCGCAGTAATAATTTAATTGGAACGTACACAAAAGTTTGGAGGGATAAAAAAACCTCCATAAAATTTTTACGGGGTGTACAAATTTCAGTATTATTATTATTTTTTTGAGATATCCCTACCATAATAATACCACATGCCCATTTTCAATAAAAACTCTCCAATAGTTTTCGATAATTGGAAAAAATTTATTTTCATTTTGTAAGTTCAAGGGGCTGTAACTTTTTTTATCGAGCTATTTTTGGTCCCAGAATCTGTGGTTTAATTTATGAGCTGCATTCTTGTTACACCCTGTATATAAATATTATATATAGGGTGGAATTCACTTATGGAATAAAATTATTTCTGTTCTTGTTCAAAAAATTATAAAAAACGTCGAGACCCGTCGATTTTTAAATAAAAATGCACTTTTTGCATAAAAATGCATGCTATATATTCTTATATTTTTAAAAGCTGCTTAACAACCTGTATTATGAATAATACAGGGTGAAATTTTGAAATTAAAAAGTATGGAAACCACTTATGGAATAAAACTGTTTGTGTCCTTATTTTAAAAAGTTATAAAATATACTGGGGCATGTCAACTTTTAAATTCAAATGGGCGCTTTACAAACATAAATTTAACTATACACAGTGATTCAAGCAAGTACAGCATAGTCCATGATCTTTAGTTTTAATGGATCGCCCTGTATATTTTTATGTTTTTAGAATCTGATAAACAACCTCATATCAAAAAAGTGTATACATATTATGTAGGGCCTATTATGAATAATATAAGGTGAAATTTTAAAATTATGTATAATTTTCGTCAAGATATTAAATACCTAACCCGTGTTGAGCTGCCCCCCCCCCTTGCAAAAATTAAAAAACAAATAGCCTTGATTTATGAGCTATTTATGAGCTCTCATATTCCGCAAACTAAAAATTTTGAGCTCGTTCCACTGAGCAGGAATTTAATACCCTAGTGGGGGGGGGGGCTGAGTCAGCCCCCCCCCACTACTTAAAAATAGGAATATTGAATCGGTTTTTGCGGCAGAATTACGAGCTATTTATGAGCTCTTGAAATTATATAGTTTCGATTTTTGAGCTCATCCCCTTCACCCCCAAACAACCCTTTAATTGATTTAACTTAAGAGAAAGATGCTGAGAAAACTTAAAATATATCGTATTGCGGATATAATTCCTATAGCTTATATACTCTAAGAATAAACTATTAAATCAAGGGCATTTCGATTATTGAGCTGCAACCCCTTCGCAAGAAAACCACCCTATCTTCCCGGCTTAAGAGAAAGTTGTATTTAAAATGCGTTAAACTAATTATTTGGCGACTACATATCATTTAATAATTTATAAGCTTCCAAATTAGGCGCATTTAGATCAGTAAATTGCAATTTATTTTGTATAGTGCAGTCACTAAAGGTAAAAATCAACGATTACCTTCAAGTTCGGTGAACCTTCATCGATTTTCACGAAAATTGGTCAGTGGTTAGAGGATACGTCAAGAAACAAAGGTGACATGGTACCACCTTGCGCCTTTAACCTGAGGGTGGATACCGCCCCTTCTCGGGGGTGAAAATTATTTTATAAAAAATAACTGCACAAATCAATAAATGAACAAATTAAAAGCAAAATTTATTATATAAAGTTAATAAAATAAGTCAATACTTTTTAAGTTATTAAAGATCAAATATTTTAATTATTTGTGAAAAAAATGCATGTTTTGAAGAGGTTTTTTGTAAATCACTGAAAAACTGTAAGTTTTTACAAAAAAGTTAATAGTAGTTTAATTCGCATAGCTTATATTCTAAGAATAAACTCTTAAATCACGCACCTTTCGATTACATAGCTACAACCCCTTCGCAAGAAAACGACCCCATTTTCCCGGCTTAAGAGAGAGTTGTTCTTAAAATAATTTAAATTGATTATTTGGCGACTACATATCGTTTAATAATTTATTAGCTTGCAAAATATACGCATCTCAATTATTGAATTGCCATTTTCTTTCTATAGTGCAGTCACTGAAGGTAAAAATCAACTATTACCTTCGATTTCGGTAAATCTCCATTTATTTTCACGAATTGACAAGAACAACTTGGGGTTTTAGCCTGGGGTATATGTCACCCCTTCTCGGGAGTGAAAATTACTTTATTAAAAATAACCCCACAAATCGAGAGAGGGACAGATTGTAAGCAAAATTTGTTATATAATGTGATTAAAATAAATCAATACTTTTTGAGTTATTAAAGATCAAATATTTTAATTTTTGGAAAGAAAATGCATGCTTTAAAGCGATTTTTCATAAATGACTTAAAAACTGTAAGTTTTTACAAAAAAGTTTTCATCACTAAAATTGAAGCTAATAAAGAATATAATAAATTGCTTACTTGAAAAACCTATAATGTTAATTTAAAGTAAGTTATTGGTAATTAAATGTATATTTTTTCCGTGACTGTTCAAATCTAAGGGTTCAAGCTTAAATAACGGGAAAAAGATGCATTTTATAACACTTAGGTACTAAATACTTGTCAAAGTACTTAGAAATACCCATCAAAAATAAGATCCAGAAAAAGTTGATAGTATCAAAATCCGCTCACCAATTTTCGTGAAAATGAATGGAGATTTACCGAAATCGAAGGTCATAGTTGATTTTTACCTTCAGTGACTGCACTATAGAAAGAAAATGGCAATTCAATAATTGAGATGCGTATATTTTGCGAGCTCATAAATTATTAAACAATATATAGTCGACAAATAATTAATTTAAATTATTTTAAGTACAACCCTCTCTTAAGCCGGGAATAAGGGATGGTTTTCTTGCGAAGGGGTTGTAGTTCAATAATCGAAAGGCGCGTGATTTTAGAGTTTATTCTTAAAATATAAGCTATACGAATTAAACTACTATTAACTTTTTTGTAAAAACTTACAGTTTTTCAGTGATTTACAAAAAACCTCTTCAAAACATGCATTTTTTTCACAAATAATTAGAATCTTTGATCTTTAATAACTTAAAAAGTATTGACTTATTTTATTAACTTTGTATAATAAATTTTGCTTTTAATTTGTTCTTTTATTGATTTGTGCAGTTATTTTTTATAAAATAATTTTCACCCCCGAGAAGGGGCGGTATCCACCCTCAGGGTAAAGGCGCAAGGTGGTACCATGTCACCTTTGTTTCTTGACGTATCCTCTAACCACTGACCAATTTTCGTGAAAATCGATGAAGGTTCACCGAAATTGAAGGTAATCGTTGATTTTTACCTTCAGTGACTGCAATATACAAAATAAATTGCAATTTACTGATCTAAATGCGCGTAATTTGGAAGCTTATAAATTATTAAATGATATGTAGTCGCCAAATAATTAGTTTAACGCATTTTAAGTACAACTTTCTCTTAAGCCGGGAAGATAGGGTGGTTTTCTTGCGAAGGGGTTGTAGCTCAATAATCGAAATGCCCTTGATTTAATAGTTTATTCCTAGAGTATATAAGCTATAGGAATTATATCCGCAATACGATATATTTTAAGTTTTCTCAGCATCTTTCTCTTAAGTTAAATCAATTAAAGGGTTGTTTGGGGGTGAAGGGGATGAGCTCAAAAATCGAAACTATATAATTTCAAGAGCTCATAAATAGCTCGTAATTCTGCCGCAAAAACCGATTCAATATTCCTATTTTTAAGTAGTGGGGGGGGCTGACTCAGCCCCCCCCCCCACTAGGGTATTAAATTCCTGCTCAGTGGAACGAGCTCAAAATTTTTAGTTTGCGGAATATGAGAGCTCATAAATAGCTCATAAATCAGGGCTATTTGTTTTTTAATTTTTGCAAGTGGGGGGGGGGGCAGCTCAACACGGGTAAATAACTACATAAAATTTTGAAATTAATAATTTATCGTGCTTTAAATAGCGGTATTATTTTTTAAATTATCTAAATAACGTCATACAATTTCTAAACTGAGTATTAAATCTATTGGGTTTTGTATTTAATATCTTGACAAAATTTATAAATAATTTCAAAATTTCACCTTGTATTATCCATAATGGACCCTACATAATACACTTTTTTGAGATGAGGTTGTAAAGTAGTTTCTAAGAACATAAAAATATACAGGGTGATCCATTAAAACTAAAGATCATGGACTATTCTGTACTTGTGTGAATCACCCTGTATATTTAAATTTATGTTTGTAAATCGCTCATTTGAATTTAAAAGTTGGCATGTCCCAGTATTTTTTATAAGTTTTTAAAATAAGGACACAAACAATTGTATCCCATAAGTGGTTTTCATAATTTTTCATTTCAAAATTTCACCCTGTATTATTTATAATACATCCTACATGATATAGTTCGTTGAAATCAGGTTTGTAAGAGGTTTCAGGTTGTTAAAGGTGGGAACTATGTAATGTAATGTTAATTAATACGTTTATAACGATAATTTCCACCTCCACTAGTTTCATCCCTCTTTGTTTCGCATTGTATTATGTTTTCCATCTTTTGATCTATTTTGCCGGTTATTAGCGTGCTCTTCACTGTATATGTCGTGTTGCAAAAATCGTTGTAAACCTGTTTAAAACGTATCTATCAGAAAATCCGTCCGTGCGTCCATTTTCATAATAAAGCAAAATTCGATTTGTCCAACATAATAACACTGTTTCAAAACTCGTCATGTCTCACAACAAACTGGATTACCAATAATTAAACTGTTGCAAAATTCATTATACCACACCGTTTGCAAAACACAGATCTGACAGAAGAGCACACTATCAAAGTGGCCGCTGATGGGCGCGGCGGCCAAAACAAAAATAATATCCATAAGGAAAAATTTCCTGTAACTGGCTGTATATTATTAATTACAAAATGTGAAGAAAATCTTCTGTGTAAAAGGTATATTTATTTAAAACCCCAATAAAGAGCTACATTAAAAAACAGAACGTTTTCGCTCTAAAGAGAGCATCATCAGTGTTCTAAGCAAGTTCTACATGCTAAGCCACCAAAAATACATGGGTTAAAACCCTTAAAACGCCGACCAAAAGTCTTACATTGGCGTGTTATATATTAAACCCAGGCGATGGGTGAAATTTTAAATTTAAACAAGATATACCTCAAAGCATCATATGACTATACCACGTGTATGTGGGTGGTTGAGTTGATTTCTCTGTCTTCACAAAGAGGAAGAGGAAGACTCTTTGTGAAGACAGAGAAATCAACTCAACCCTCATATACACGTGGTATAGTCAGTGCCGCGCCAGCAGGTGGTAGCGCCTGTGTGCAAAACATTTAATGGCCCCCAAAAACATAGGTGTAACCAGGGGGAGTTACAACCACGGGAGTTTTACATTTGGATGTACTTTGAGCTCTACACCATTACTATTCCTTTTATTTTTATTAATACTATTCCTATTATTATACCATTACTATTCTCAGGGACTTTTGACCCTCGATAATACTGTAATATTTCATTCTGCGTTTAAACTTTTCAAAAATACTTATTAGTTTTCTCAGGATTCGAAAAAATTTAATGCGTCTAAAAAAAAATTCGAAAGAAATTTTGGGCCTACGGTCGTAAAATGGATTAGAGTATTATACATTTTTGTAAACAGTACTTCAAAAGCTTTTAAATGAGGCGTCACTTGATGTACTTTCTCATTTAAAAAAATCAAATTTGTGCCTGTCACCTGAAGAGGGATCGCGTAAAGTTCGAAACATTGATGGTATAATATACTATGAATATTTTAAAAATCGACCTTTCCGAGCGTTTTGCTTATGTGCTAAAAATAAATAAGTTAATAAGGGGGTAACCCTGTGGTTACCACAATTACGTTACGACTATTTCTGGTAAATGTACTTATTTGAAAACTAATTAATTCAAAATTCATTCAAATTTTTTGCATATAAAGAATAATTTAGTCGGACATTAAACGTTGAAGGCACCACGGGTATTATAATAATAACGCTTTCGGTCAACGTACCTATATACCTCGGGCCGAAGGCCCTCGGTCTATACACCATTGACCTCAAGCATTATTATCCTTATAATACCCTAACTTAATAACTATAACGTCACTGATATATGGGAACACTGTAACAAGGGCAGTTTTAATTGTGGAACAGGTTAAAAATTTGGAACGGTCAGAACACGAAAACGGCACATTTATTTTGTCCGACAGAACAGACTTAAACTCTCCGAACAGAGATTAAACTCTCATGCAAAAATCAGACTGCTATTTATCACCTGTCATAATTCCTGTCATTTGACATATTCTACATGTTCCACTCATTACAAAGCCCATTTGGTGATAAATAGTAGTCTGATTTTTGCATGAGAGTTTAATCTCTGTTCGGAGAGTTTAAGTCTGTTCTGTCGGACAAAATACATGTGCCGTTTTCGTGGTCTGACCGTTCTAAATTTTTAACCTGTTCCACAATTAAAACGTCCCCTGTTCCAGTGTTCCCATATATCAAAGTTTATCCGACTAGACACCCTTAAGCTATTAACAAATTGTCAGCTTGCTATTAATCAACGTTTTTTTCATACGCGGGATCCAGACCTAAAAGTCCATGCCATTAAAAAAAAATGTTTTACAATGAATTAATCAAATCAATGTTATATGTACCATAGTCAACGATGTAATAAATCTAATATAATATGTTATTATATTTAAATTGAATGAAGAGTTTCACTTAAAACAACTAACCACTAACCGGATTAGTACATTCAAGATACCTATTAACATTAACAGGAAAAAATAAATCAACAATAATATTCGTTGTGAATTTCGAACAGTACAGAAATAAAGTACTTCTCATTCCTAATTCTCGGTACCTAAGGGTTCCAATAATAAAAGATGAACTTTGGTTTATCATAAAAAGAACAGTTCAAATAAAAACCTTTCGATTTTTTATGATTTTCTTTTAAAAAGCCGCATATCTAGGCCATGGTCAATAACAACACATGGTGTCAGCCTGTCACTTCCCTCAAAAACATAATACAAAAGTATTTTTTTGAAAGGTTACGCTTGTTAAAGGTTTTTTTCCATTTTAAATCTTAAATTTCATGTACTGTAACTACAGCCTACCCACTGATGATTATAGTTTACATAAAAAAGAAAAGATTTAAAAATAATTGAGTAATACTAATAACGGTAGGGGAACCTAAGCTTGGATTTTTGCAGTTACTCGAGCGCGTCAGATTATCATATGGGGAGAAACCTGGTGCCCTGCAGATGTACCTCTATCATATATTGGCTCTTAACACAGGGGAGTTCGTTAAGGGGGGCCCGAAAACAAAATCTATCCTTAAAAGTACTCGAAATTGTCAGATTAAGATAAAAAGTAAGTTAAGTATATGCAAAAGAGTGTATTTTTAAAAAATCTGACGATTTGAGCGGGGCGTAAGATGGGTGAGTTAAAAAGTTTCACAAAAGAAAAGCGAATATTTCGCGAAATAAACGTTAGATCGAAAAACTAAAAAATACGTGTTTAATATTTTTCAAAAATCTATCGAATGATACCAAACATCACCCCTACGGAGAGGGGTGGGGGGTAAATTTAAAATTTTAAATACAAATCCCGCGATATTTCGCAAAATAAACATTAGATGGTACAAAATACTAATTTAAAAAACCGAAGGGCGCCTATTTTTGCTAGTTTTGCGATAGTGCGCCTTATACCCTAGCGCCGGTACTGACTGATTATTGGATCTGAGATTTACTTACGCAGGGATCCAAAAACTTACAAGTTAAAACAAACAATAATACAGTAATGCTGTCCCGACTTAGCGAACCCAAAATAACGATTTTCAAATCTTGTCGATTCGTCTTTTGTGGCAAGGTCGGTAAATGGGTAAATTTGGCACGTGTAAAATTTTTGTTACTACTATAGTGGCGCCCCTTAATTGCTGGCGCCTGTGTGCGTCGCACACATTGCACACATGGACGGCGCGGCCCTGGGTATAGTCATATGATGCTTTGAGGTATATCTTGTTTAAATTTCACCCATCGCCAGGGTTTAATATATAACACGCCAATGTAAGACTTTTATCCGGCGTTTTAAGGGTTTTAACCCATATATTTTTGGTGGCTTAGCATGTAGAGCTTGCTTAGAACGCTGATGATGCTCTCTTTAAAGCGAAAACGTTCTGTTTTTAATGTAGCCCTTTATTGGGGTTTTAAATAAATATACCTTTTACACAGAAGATTTTCTTCAATTTTTTTTTAAATAATATCGTTATTGGTATGTTCAGCAAGTTCCTTGCACAAGATGCTCCGCCGTCTGTAAAAAAAGCTACGTTGCTCTTCCCAGTAGTTGGCCATTCCTTAATCCCTCCCATAGGGTTTTGGACGAATGGAGGCTAAAATTGAAAAACATTCTACCCTTCTGACTGACAATGACTACGTCGACATTTTTTAAGTCATGTACCACAGTTATCCACTTGGGACAAGAGTGTCCGATGTTAGACTGGAAAGAAGTGGTGTCAGCAAAGAACTTAAAGATGGTCATATCAGGTTTCGCACGCCCCACTAAAGGTCCTCATAGTCAAATCAAAAGTAGGAAATTCTAAGATAAGAGGCAAAACTAACTAGGAGATATTAGACCAATTCTATAATTTACCTAGGGCCTAGGGCCTAGGGTAACATCACGATAAATACTTTATTTCCGATTATAGCGCCATGTATCCACTATTTGAAAAAATGTCTCGAATAAAAGTTGCTTATTTTTTGTAAGAATTCCAAATCTGCAATAAAATGGGGATTACTATTTAAGATTTTAAATTTATTCCTCAGCCCACCTCCAGGGGGTGGAGAAGGGGGATCGTGTTTGGTGTCATTCGATAGATTTTTTAAAAGTATTGAATGCATAATCATCATCATGGCATCCACACTCCTAGCGGAGTGATTGCCGCCCTCTTTGGGCTCTTCCGATTCGTTTGTCGCGGTGAATCAATCCGCATTAACATTTTGGTTTTACAATTGGTTGTGTGACTTGGCATCTTCTACAATTTTTCTCCATTCGTTCCTGTTTTTGCTTATGGTTGCCCATTCTCTGACTCCCATCTTCTTAAGGTCCTCGACTATCTGGTTCTCTCATCTATTTTTGGGTCTTTCTCGTGGTCTGCTTGATACAGGTCTCCATTTGGAAATTTTCTTGATGACGGCTTCTGGATTTCTCCTTTCTATATGTCCCATCCATCTGAGTCTCTGTGCCTTGATAAATCTGATGATGTCTTCTCCTTTCAGAAGTCCTCTTACTTCGTGGTTCATGAGTTTTCTAAATTCATTATTACCTAAATCTAGTGGGCCTGCTATCCTACGAATTATTTTCCTCTCTTAGATCTTCAATCTTTCTTCCTCTTTCTGGGTCAGACACATTACCTCAGCACCATATGTGATTACTGGTCTAATTGTTGCTTTGTAAATCTTCAGTTTAGTATTCTATCTTTTAGGAAGTTATTGTATTTCCAGTAGGCTCTGTTTCCTGCCTGGATTCTTTCACTGATTACGATGCTTCTATGGTTAGTTCTATTAACTAAGACTCCAAGATATTTAAAGTGTTCTACCTTTACAAACTTACATTCACCAATATTTAAACTTGTTGAATGCATATTTTTCAATTTTTCAGTTTTTTGATCCGATGCTCATTTCACGAAATATTCGTACGTCCCGCTAGTTTTGGAACATCCTGTATAACTACTCCACGGAACTTAATATATCCTTGTATTTTTTATTTGATAACAATAAACAAATGTTTTATATGGTTTCCGTTACTTATCGCATCGTAAAATGTTAAAATATTTGAAAAATTCGATAACAGACCAGACCACTGAAATTGCACAAGTATTGTTATGTTTTATTTACGCAAATTGTCACGAAAACTACGTTGTTGTGTTATTGAGAATAATTAATAAAATGAGATAAACTAAATATATCTTTACAGGAATTAAACTGCTTGGATGTGGAATAACCACGTTAAATTATATCAAAATTGGGACTGATGTGTTTATTGATGTTACTATTGCATGTACTTTTATTATTAAGTTATTATAATTTAAATTCAATCAACGATTAAACCAATCTCTCTGGATTTAAGCCATTACGTTCTTCTTCGACCTAGCACTCTTGTTCCGTCTACCTTGCCTTGTATTATTAAATGGAGTAGGTATATTATACAATGTATATACTAGTGATGTAAAGAATATTCGTATTCGCATTCGCATTCGCGAATATTCGCATATTTTTGCATATTCGCATCCGCATTCGCATTCGCCAAGTTTGTGCGAATATTTTGCGAATATGAATAACAGAAAAAAATAATTTTAAGTTAATATTTGGTTAATAAAATCAAAATCTAATCACTTCTCGTCTTTTTTATCAAGAAAAGGTAACTTAACACATTCACGGACACGCTTCACATGTAGACACGTCGGACACGTCTTCTTATGGAGTAGGTAAATGACTTCATATGGAGTCGTGTCCGTGAATGTGTTAACCTCAACAATCACATTATCAGCCTTCACTTTTTTCTTATTTGGTTTTATGTAATAAAGCTTTTAATTTTAAATATGTATATGTATTTGGAAAATATAATAGATGATGGAAAAACGGCCATGTCAATAAGAGTTATAAAATGAAGAAGGCTACTAACGTGTATTACGTATTATACTCATTAAACAAATGTTGGGAAATCAGAAATAGATAACAAAACTAAAAGTGTAAGTATATAACAGCATAGTTAATCCGATAATGACACATGGAAGATCGAAAACTAACAATTGAACTGGTTTGGAACAAAACTTTTGCAAATGGAGCAAAAGAGGCTAACAAAAGCTACATTAAGCCAAAATCGGTAACAAAAAAAGGGAAGGCCGAGGAAGACATGGATGGACCAATTCCGTAATATAGGTGAAAAGAGAGACATGACTGAAGAGATATGAACAAACTGGCTACCAATAGAAGTGCGTGGAATAAATGGATAAGAAGCGGAGCGGAACCATATATCCGACGCACCGAAGGGCACAAAGGATTATGAAAAAGAAGAAGTAATAAAATAAAGCGTAAGATTCGGATTGATTTACACTAAATATCTATTAACTTCTTATTATAAAATGTAGAAAACATTGCAAAATAGAAACAAGTTTAAAAAAACTGAATATTCGCATTCGCATCCGCATTCGCGAATGTCGGTAGCAGATATTCGCATTCGCATTCGTATTCGCGAATGTTCAAAAATGACATTCGTTACATCACTAGTATATACATATCTCTCTGGGTGTCTCATAACATGGCCAAATGTATATGTACATGGCCATTGATACTTATACAAAGTGGAATAACTATATCTGGAAACAAAATAAAACTGTATATTGTATTATTTATTACTGGAATCCTCACTTCAATACGAGTTCAATCAAAACACTTGGTATTTTATTTAGCAACGAAGGTCTAAAGTACATAAAACTTCTCAGTGCTAAATAGGTTGAAGTCACGGTTCTTAGATATTACTACGGTTGCCTAAATCGACTAACCAATGAACATTAAGGGTGAGATTACGTCACGAGAGTTTACTGTCATTTGAATCGTAATATGATTTTTTTCGAATCCTGAGAAAACCAAGTATTTTAGAAAAATTTAAATGCAGGATGCAAGGTTACATTATTACCGAGGGCGGAAAGCCCCTTAGAATAAACAAGCAGATTCTATTGAACGAAATATTTTAAATTTAATATCACACTTCTCTTTTATTTTCAGCCCTGTAACTTATTATAATAAACATTATAGAAGTTTGCAGGGACTTTCAGCCCTCGGTAATAATGTAGTCTTTCATTCTGAGTTTAAATTTTTCAAAAATATTTATTAGTTTTCTCAGGATTCGAAAACAATGAATACAATTAAAACACATTGAGAATTTTGACATGCGTCAAAATTTTGCATTAACTCAATGTAAAATTCTGAACTGTTGAATTCCAGCTTCCCTAATAATTATTGTACATCAAAAGACATTAGAAACTATTTTTGTAGAGGATTGAAATCTGTATTGGAAATAACTGTTAAAATTGGTCTACGTAATTAAACATATTCCAAAATTTTGTAAAAATGTAATACATTTTAGTTTTCAGCCCAAACTTAGGCCACACACAATGCAATAATGTTCACATTTTTGAACTGTCAATATTTTTATTTTATCATCTATTGTTTAAAAACAATACAGTTGATAAGATACCCTCAGTTGCGGAGAAAGGATTAATAATAAAGATTTTTTTATTCAGTCAATGGTGTGAGCACTGTCAGTTAAATAGTAACGTGTGGCCTTACTTTTACACGCATACCTATTGTGGCAAATGTAGGTATCATATTTTTCAAAATTTTGGAATGCATTTAAATCGTAGAACAATTTTAACTTTTGATTTTAATACAGATTTTAATTCTCTACAAGTATTCTCTCATGACTTTTGATGTAAAATAATTAGGGAAGCAGGAATTCAACAATTCACAATTTTACATTGAGTTGCCTATGGCCCTTTTTACGATTCACCACCCGGTATAAGATAAAATGTGTACTATTTGTCTAATTATTTCATAATAACACAAATAATACACATATATAAATACACAATAACACACATTCAATGATCGAAAATCATTTAAAAATATGACAATGTAAACTCTTGTGACGTAAAGTCAAAAATATAAGTCTCCCCACCACCGTCGGACAAGACAACCGTAATAAAGTCTAATAACCGTGGGTTGAAGTACCTAATTCAGTAATAATAGAATGCTGAATGCTGTGATTTTGACATTGACGTTTATTGAAAAGTATTGTAAAATAAATTGTATTAGTAACATAGTAACTAAAATTGACAGTTGTTTTATGTGTTTTTAAAAGCTCTACAATAAATATTTTAATGAAAAAGAGCAAATTACTGGTTTAATTTGCAACAAATTTGTTTTCAACAATTCTTCCCATCCAACAAGCGACGTTACAAAAAATTGTCAAGCACTTTAAGGAAACTGGACGAGTAAAAGATGGCATTCAAACAGGTAGACCAAAAAAAGTTTTACATTACAATAAAACTTTAGATCTAGATGCTGAGTTTCATTGAAGATCCACATAACATCCTCACGCAAAGTTGCACAAATACAACATCCAGTTCTTGTAAGAATTAAATAAAGATGAATACGACCGCGGGTTACAGTTTACTGAGATAATGATGAATAAAATTATAACTAACGAGTACTTCGACAACAAGATATATTTTTCCGACGAAATAATACTTACACTGTGTGGGAATGTAAATCTTCAAAATTTAAGGTATTGAACTGAGTTAAATCGACACTGGATACATGAAAACCATACTTAAAGACTCAGTATTCAGTCAATTGGACCATTTTCAAATAAGGAAATTTAACAAACGATAATTATAAAATTGTTTCTGCTCTGAAAAACAAATTTGGAGCCAGTTTTACTGAGATTTGAGATATGGTTTCAGCAAGACGGAGTTCCAGCTCTTTTTGTTGTAAACGTTGTTTAGATCAGACATTTCCTGGATGATGGATTGGTAGACTAGACTATTGAATAGCCTCCTCGTTCACCCGATTTGAATTGCTAAAGACTATTTTTATTGGGGACACCTGAGAAGTAAAATTTATAAAACTAAACCAGCAAGTGCTGCAGAGCTCAGGCATGTTAGTTTAGCAATGTAGTAAACTTTTAATTATTATATTCAAATTTAGTTGTAGGTATGTTATGTACATAGTTTGAATAAAAAGTTACTGAGACGATTAGGCGTTTCCAAACTTTTGTTTATCTTGTTAAAATGCTCCTTACTAGTACATATAATGGAAAGTATTGCGTACGGTGGAACTGATTGAAGTGAAGACTTCAATATACAGGATGTTATACATAAACAAACATAAAAAGTCAGCACATTATTCACATAAAATAATCTTTGTTTTATGCAAACATAATTATGTATATCAAAAATAATTTCTTATTTATCGTTATCTTGACTTGGAACTACGCCACTGAGTATAATAACATTGATCGATCAAAACATTGCTTACTCCACATTTACAAAGTTTGAACTTAAATTTGTGCCAAACTTCCCTCCTACGCCTACAATAATTTATTTGTCTTCTAAATCCTATTCTACATCATGCATATTTTTTAAATTACCTTTTTTGCATAGATAGCAAAATACTCAGAATATAATCAAGTGGAATTCAGTCTTTTTTGTCGAGTCATAATTTGGTTACGAGTTTGACCTTAAATTATCCCGTTGACAAAAATTGTGGCATAAGCAAATCTGAAAATCTGGCACTAAACCACTCTTTTGTTTTGTGACTTTGTTGCTACTTGCAGAAAGAATAATAATTGTCAGCTGTAATACAATTTACGATAATCTAGTAAAACAGCAATATTACTCACCTGTTTGTATTATTTCGTACTGTTGCCCCTGTTGAAAAAGGTAAGTTTTTACTTTATTTTTATGATAGCCTAGAAATTTCCTATCTAGTATTTTAATTAAAAATTTAAATAAATCATGCTACTCATACAAACATGGTCAGGCCAGTCCGGAAAAAAAGTAAGTATTTTATCGAAAATTCTTATCAAAAGTATAAGTGTAACTTATTAATAAGTGAACAAAATGGTGTATGTATGAATTCTAGAGAGCAAGTCCAGCCTTGCTGTCTTTAACTGCAGTGGAGACAGTGGCGTGCTGGCCATATAAATAAATCGGTGCAATCACCGAGAGGCCTCGGCCTCTTGAGGCCGGTCAAATAAGTTTTTTTCGCAAAAAATTTAGATGTAACAAATACAGTCAACGAAAATACAATTATAGCATCTAACATTCAACAGGTACAACTGAATGAAATCGAGACATGGTCAAACAAGTGGAAAATTAAAATGAATGAAACAAAATCAGTCCAATTGACTTTTACCTTGAGAAGAGACCAGTGTCCCCCAGTTTCACTTAATAATATCCAACTTCTTTAATCCTCCGCACCAAATACCTAGGAGTACATCTTGACTCAAAACTCAATTGGAAAGAACATATTTTTAAGTAGGTAGGAAATCGAAAATGACCCTAGAAAATAAAGTCTTTGTCTACAAAGCTGTCATAAAACCTATCCGGACGTACGGAATCTAACTCTAAGGATGTGTACGAGCAAGTCAAATACAGCCATAATTTAAAGAAGAATCAAAAATACTGCGAATGATAACTGATGCACCTTGGTGTGTATCAAACCTAACGCTTCATGAAGACTCCCGTTCATACAGGACATGATCACTAAATATAACACTAAGCACCATGAAGGACCGGAATCACACAGTAACCCCCTATTTCAACCTCTATTAGAACATCATGCCAATGGGGATTCAAAATAATCTGGCCAACTGAACAAAAAACGGTTAAAGTGGTTTTGTCACTTGAGAAGACCTCTCCAAGCCAATAGGAGCCCTTTGCTCTGCAGGCAGCAAATTAGCTTATAGAACCTTATTTGTGTTTTGATTGCTAAAGAGTATGAAAAAAAATTTTTTCGCACATAGGTACAAGTATATTTTTACGGTTTTCCAATTTCCTTCAATTCAAACATATACCTATGTACATACACGGGACTTACACGGTCTGCGGGCCATCTAGTACTCAAAGTTTGTCATTAAATATAATCATATATTATGGTACAATAAAAATCAGTCCATAACTTATTGTTACCTTGTGACGCATCATGTCTGGTTAGCTGTTACCTTAATAGAAATATTTGCATAAAGCACAGAGAACAGGTTGGACATAACATTAAATCAATAAATTAGTATAGAATATTAAAAATCAATTCAAATTCAAGAAGCTGTTTCAATACGATTAAGTTACAAATAAAAATAAATTCTGATAGTAAAAGGTAAAGTAAGAATGGGAGGCCGCTTTTCTATAAAATCACCGGGCCTTGAAAAGTTCCAGCACACCACTGAGTGGAGAGTGATCATTCTCAAAACTAAAGTTAATTAAAAATCGCCTTCGGTCTATGATGGACCAAGAGCGTTTCATCATGAGCATTAAACACGATGTCGTAAAGGAACTAGATATGTCAGACATAATTAAGGAATTTTCAATCCAAAAATTTTAAAAAGTACCCAGACTTTAACCATACATTTTAAAATGTTTATTTTTAATAATTTACGGTAACAAGTTACACCTCTTGTATTTTTTATTATTTAAAAATATATTTATAAATGTAGATAAACATTTTTTTTTTAATTTTTAAAAGGGAAAACTCTATACTTGGCTGTATAACAACAACAATTTTACAACAATTATAACAACAATTTTTTAATGGTAGGAGGTAGGGTCCCACACCAATTCTGCCCAGGGGCCCCCCCACCAATTCTGCCCATGGGCCCCCACTGCCTTAAATCCGGCTCTGATTGCAAGCTTCAAATAAAATCTCCATATTACAGAACACGCGTATCTCGGTTTTGTACAATTTGGACCATCCATTTAAGAGATCATTAGGAGTTTTCAGACTTTCGGTTCACTCTGTATAAATGTTATTCTAATATTTAATTTACATAAAGAATTCTTCAAACTACCGTATTTTAGATGACGAAAAATTTAAATACCTTAAAGCAAACCCAAATTTGTCTGTGTTATATAAATACATTAATAATGCAAGATTTGTAAATAATAAATAATATTTTGCTGGTTTACTGATTACGGATATTAGTCTGTACCAGTTGACACTGAACAGATATAAGTTCATTTAGTGGGGGAATCAATAAAGATAATATTACTAGAAAAACGTTTAATATTGCAGTGATTAGTACATTAGTAGGAAGCTTTGATTAACAGAAACCCATCAATCAAACAATTACAGGAAGGCAAAGACCGTTATCACGTACTTGTAGCAAAAACCATGTTATATTAATAATTATGAAAAGGAGCGAATAATAGAGATGTACATTATACAAAGTATTTTTGTAATTATTTGGACATTTTATACCAAAATCTTCTTCTTCTTTGTTATGGTCTTCCCACTGATCGTCTTCCTATTGTGGAATCGTACTACTCTATTTGTTGTCATTCGGCTTATGTGGTCATTCCATTCTACTATTTTTTTTCTTACCCAGTTATTAATGTTGTCCACCTAGCATCTCCGTCGTATATCTGTACTTCTAGTTCTGTCCCATAGTATCTTACTCTTCTCTTACTCTTATGTTTCTTACACAGTTACAGGACCCTCGCAAGGCCAATTGGCGCCCGCGTGCGGAACATATTTTAGCGCCCTTTAAATCTACTATATGTATAAAACTAATAAATATTTTTTTAAAATTTAAACCCAAAATGAAAGAATACATTATTACTGAGACCGAAAGTCTCTGAAAACTTCTATAATGTTTATTTTAATAAGTTACAGGGGTGAAAATAAAAGAGAAAATTTAGTGTGATTTCTAATAATTGCAAATATTTAATTCAAATGAAACTTTTTATTTATTTTAAGGGACTGTCGGCCCTCGGCAATAACGTTATCTTTCATTCTGCGGTTAAATTTTTAAAAAATGTTTATTAGTTTTCGCAGGATACGAAAAAAAAATGAATACATTTAAAACACATCGAAAATTTTGACGGGCGACATTTTGCGCCTTTCCCCTTAAATTTTTTGCAACATTCATGAAGCACCCTGCATATTCAATTAAAAATATACATTTAGGTAAATAAACAATAATATTTTGTCATTTCACAGTTTTCAAACAAATTTTATACAGGGTGTCTACATAACTAGGAACCATATGGGAAATTGTTTTATTATTAATTTTACGAGAAAAAGTTATTCTTCATAAAAAGTTCCGAATTGTCTAGAACTCAGAATGCAACCATCAAATATCAAATTTTATGAATCTGATACAAGGTATGTCAAAAAATCTGAATTTCGGTCAAGAGCAAAGTAGGTACGTTTAGTTTTCACAATATTGAAAAGTTATTATGAAAAGTTGTTCAGCATTAAAAACTATGTTTCTATATGCAATTACATCCTTCTAATTGAAATATATTGTGATATAGAAAGGCACTTTACTTTTGATCGAAACTTATATTTTTTACATATATCTCATATAAAATTGAAAATATTTGATAGGATTTGATGGTTGCATCTTAAATTTTAAACCATGCAAAGCTTTTTAGAAAGAACTTTTTATCGTACAATAATTGTACTTTTCAACAACGCCCCTTTCATTTATTAGAAATAATGTGATAAGTCTTTTATTATTAATAATTAGCCCTTTTCAGTTATTAGAAATACTGTGATAACTCTTTTATAATTATTAATTAATTAATCAATAACAATAAAAGATTTATCGCATTATTCGTAATAAGTGCAAAGGGCGTTGGGTATCTGTAATTTGAGAAAAAAAATTCAATTAAAAGGATGTAATTGCATATAATACTTTTTAATTAATTCCAAACAACTTTTCATAATAATAGATTGACACAATTTTATATTTGGTTGCATTTTAGTTTTTAGACTATGCAAAGCATTTTATGAAGAATAATTTTTTTCCGTAAAATTAATAATAAAAAAGTTTCCCATATGGTTCCAAGTTACGCAGACACAATGTCTTAATTATTTTCTTTTTTTTTTTCAAAATAAATTGTAAATTGTCGATTTTATTAGAGGAAACCCGATTATAAGTATTTAAAATGAATAATTTTATTATTATTCTACGCAATGATTATGATACTTACCATTTTCAAAATTAATTTAATTTCCACGCCACTTAAAATAACAACAAATAAAAAGACTGTCTAATATTTTTTACACGAAAAAAAAAGTTTAAAATCAGTAAAGATACTCAAGTCAAATACATACTCATAATACATAGAGTATTTGTTTACTTAAGGGTAATTATCATAAATTCGAGTAAAATATTCATTTTATACAAGTAAAACTGCTTCATCCAGCAAGTTGTGTTTTTGTTGGAGTAAAATTGCTAAGTTGCGTTTTATGGGTATTAATTTATGTTTCTACTCGTCAAGGAGTGTGATTTGATGTTTATTTCACTATTTTGAGTGCTGCTTTAGTTCACAACATAAAATCGATTGGATGGTATGCCAAGCGTAATTCAATCTACTTCAAAGAAAAAAAATAGGGAGGAACAACAAAATGTAATATATTTTTGACCGAGTAAGTTCAAAATTTCAGGGCGGGAATAATTATTTTTTCAGTAATAACACAATGTTTGGTTTTTGAGATTTCTCTAGCTGGTCATGAAATAATTAAAATTGTATATAAAAAATGATTATCTCATTTAAAATAAATATTTCTTATTTACCAAACCTTCGGCTTGGCGCCCCTTTGGGGTTACGCCCGCGTGCGCCGCACGCGTTGCACGCCCGGTCACGGGGGCCCTGCACAGTTATTAATGTTCTCCACTTTGCATCACCGTCATATATCTGTAATTCCAGCTCTGTCCCATAGTGTCTTACCATCGATTTTTCAATGGATTTTCATCTCTGTTTCGAGCAATCTTTCTGTCTTTTCTGTGTTAGGTCGTGTTTCTGCTTCGTATGTCGTTATTGGGCTCATTGCTGTTTTGTAAATTCTGCCCTTCATTCTTGTCCGATATTTTAATTTCTCCATATTGTATCATACAGGCAACCTGCGACTCTATTTGCTCTATTCATTTGATCTTCCATTTCTCTTTCGAGCTTTCCATAGCAATATAGTATGATGCCTAGATATTTAAACTACAGCACTTGTTTTATTATGTGACTCTCCAGCTCCAATTTATATCTTATTGGATTTGTTGTTATAACCATGCATTTTGTCTTTTGTGGGGAAAATAACATGTTAAATTTTCTGGCGGTTATATTAAATTGGTGCAGCATAAGTTGTAATAAATCATCTTCACTTTGAGAGATTAGTAATGCATGGCCTGCATAGCAGATTATTTTAAGTTATTTCTCTCCCATTTGGTATCCTTTATTCCAACATAAAAGAGTAAATGAAAGTGCATTTTGCATTTTGAATAAAAATTAAAATTTTCTACGTAGCTATTCTTAGCCCAACAGGTCGGGGTAATTGTGGCATACTGCCACTATTACTCCAAGGAATACATGACAGTGTTCTAATCTAAATAGACCAGGGCGCATCTGTAAAAATATTAGTACATTTGGACGTTGAGAGGTGACTCAAATTTTTTTGCAGAATTTGCTTGAAAATAAATCAAATAATAATATTTCAGTTATCCTCCCTCTCAAAAAGGTCAGGAACATCGACTAAATAATCAAAATGTCAAAAAATTAAGGAAAAATTCGATTTTTTTCTTGGTTTTTTGATTATAACTTTAAAAGTATTCATTTCCGAGATAAGTTGTACTGACATAAAAGTTGCGCAATTAAATTTACTACAATATAGAATTGGTTAAAAATTTAAAAAATAGTCACCCTTGTTGCCAAATAACAATAATTGTGAAAAAACCATATAAAAACAAGTATTCGCATTTTACGTTTTTCAACCATTTATGCTACACTTAGGACCTTCATATTTCACCCTGAAAAACTTTATGATACAGTAAAACAATACTTTAAATTTCATTAAGATCGGTTCAATAGATTTTGCAAAATAAATTTTGCAATCCAGCTTTCGTAAAAAAAATTCATTTTTTCAAAATGTTACAGGACTGAAAATAAAGTAGATAGCAAGTTGAAAATTTTTTTGCGGATAGAAGTGTACTGTACCTTTCATTTCCAATTTTGCAAAATTAAAATCGATTAACACCACGGCGTCAGGAATTTTTTTAAATAAACATTAATTATTGGTGCTACGCGCAGGACAGCGGATAGTTTGCTCTGATTGAGCATTCCAATGACCTTTGACAATGATTGATACATTTTAATTTTTATTACATTTCGATATAAATAAATAAATTTGTTTATTGCAAAATAAAAACACATACTCTATCCTTTGAAATAACACTTTTATTAGCAAAAACTTTCTTTGTTCATATATTTTAACTTAAATAATAAAAGTTTATTATTTTTATGCAAAGTTTATAACATATGCAATTGTTTAAACAATATTTCACAAACAATAATAAAATTAGTTTGATTTTTGTGGAATTAAAATATTAAAATACAACAAAATATAGAGTAAGATAATAATATATTAGATAATGATTGGAAGAAATTTTGGTGGAAATCAACTTGTGTGAATCGAACACCGCTGTCCTGCGCGTAGCACCAAAAATTATTGTTTATTTCAAAAATTTTCTGACGCCGTGGTAATTAATCGATTTTAATTTTGAAAATTGCAAATAAAAGGTACAGTACACTTCTATAAGTAAAAAAAATTCAACTTGCTATCTGCTTTATTTTCAGTCTTGTAACATTTTGAAAAAATGAATTTTTTTTGCGAAAGCTGGATTGCAAAATTTATTTTGCAAAATTTATTGACCCTTTCTAAATGGAATTTACAGTATTGTTTTACTGTATCATGAAGTTTTTTTGGGTGAAATATGATGGACGGAAGTGTAGCATAAATGGTTGAAAAACGTAAAATGCGAATACTTGTTTTTGTATGTTTTTTTCGCAATTATTGCTATTTTGCAACTAGGGTGACTATTTTTTAAATTTTTAACCAATTCTATGTTGTAGGAAATTTAATTACGCAACTTTGATGTCAGTACAACTTTCCCGGAAATGAATACTTTTAAAGTTATAATCAAAAAACCAAGAAAAAAAATCGAATTTTTCCTTCAATTTTTGACATTTTGATTATTTAAACAATGTTCCGGACCTTTTTGAGAGGGAGGATAACTCAAATATTATTATTTGATTTATTTTCAAGCAATTTCTGCAAAAAAATTTGAGTCACCTCTCAACGTCCATCTCAAAACATATGCGCCCTGGACTAAAATGAAATAGTCGCATATATATTCTAATTTCGAGGCCGATACATGCCTTAAAACCAGGGTCTATTTTACCACTAGGCCCATGAGGCCCCTGCCTCGGGTCCGCATTTTAATGAGGCCCGAAAAGATCACCAAAAGAATATTTTTATTGAAAAAAACAAATTCAACTTTCAAAATTTTTTAATTATACGAACAGGAAATGATAACAAATTTGGTTATAGTTATATTCATAAACCATAAAACATTCTTATCATAAAACTGCAATAAGAGTAGGTAGATTGCCTTGTCGAAATTTTAAAAATAAGCAAAATTTAAACACCCCTTCGAAGGATTAACAATATTTATTCTAAATGCACTTTTAAATTTAATATATAGTTTGACGTTTGATGCCGTTTTTTGCAAAGATAAAGTATTGATTGCTTGTATTAGTTTTCAGTCTTGTTATTTTTAAGTTAGCTCAACTAATCTATTCATTAATCAGTATCTAGTCGTTTTATTAAATTTCTTTAAACACTTATTTTTCTTAACTAAGTAATCGTTTCGTTATTATCATGAGTTATAAACAAAGTGGCAGTGAAAAACGAAAAAAAAACAAAAATCAAGAAAACAGGAACAGCTGACACAAACAGCTGCAATATTATCATATTTTACAACCCACAACAGTGTGCAAAAAGGAAGTTCATCCTTCCATCCTGTTCTTCTTCTGCTATGGCACTAAAGCCCAAATTGAGCCTTGGTCTCCTTTATTTTTCGCCTCCAGCCTTGTTTATCTGTCACTGCTCCCTTCCATACATGGACTACTAAAAATGCTTGTGCATCGCTGCTTACTGTGTCTTCCCAGCGCTTTCTTTACTTTCCAACCGGTCTCTTTCCCTGCATCCAAGCGTTCAGTGCTCTTTTTGGTAGTCTAACCTCTTCCATTCTTATCACATGTCCGGCCCATTGCAATCTTTGTATTCTGATGAAGTTTGACAGGGGTGTTTCCTTATAAAGTTGAGAAAGCTGGTTGTTGTATCGAATTCACAGGTCCTAGTTTTCTCCTCAGTACTTTACCTTCGAATGTGTCGAGTTTGTTTTTGGATGTTTTTTCAAGACCCATGCTTCACTGCCATAGCATGCTATTGGTCGAATTAAGGTTTTATAGATTCTTATCCTAGTATTTCGGTGGACACTTTTAAACCGAAATATATGGGAGAGGGCCAAATAAGCTCTGTTTGCCTGTGTTATTCTCCTCCGCATTTCCCTATCTTCATCGGCATATATTTCTACTCCCAGGTATGTAAACTTTCCAACCGTTTCAATGCCATCTTCATGTATAATGTTTTGTGGGACTATATTTCTTCTAGTCTGTATCATTATTTTTGTGTTTTTTGTATTAATTTCCAAAGCTAGCCTTTTCGTTTGCATTTTGAACTCTGCGTAAGTATGTTTCTTATGCTACTGCTGATGTTCTACTCATAATATTAATATCATTGGCATAAGCGACCAGTTGAACGGTTCTGTTGGTCAGTAGGTTTCCAGTGCCAGGTTAAACAATGTTGGGGCCAGCCCATCCCCTTGCTTCAATCGCTGCGAGATTTTGAAAAAGTCTGTCAGGTGGTTTTGTGCTCATACACATGCCTGAGTTTCATCCATTGTGTCTTTAATGAGCCTAATTAGCTTGTGTGGTATTGCGAATTCAGCCAAAGTAGATATAGTCTCTTCTTTTCGACTAAGTCGTATGCCTGTTTGAAGTCTACAAACACGTTGTCAACATCAATGTCGTATTCCCATGATTTGCCAAAGACCTGCTTGACTGTAAATATTTAGTCCATTGTCGATCTTCCCCGTCTGAAACCCGTCTGAAACTCTCCAATAATATTTTCTGCTAGTGGTTGGACCCGCTGGTTTATAATATACGTGAGGACTTTATATGCTGTACATAGTATAGAGAAACTCCACGGTAGTTTTTGCACTTCAAAATTTTTTTAATTATTGAAATATACATTTTATTTATATTATTGCAATATAGAGAGTGAGTTTTATGTATGGAAATACTTAATTATCTCGGAAACGGCTTGAATGATTTGTATAGATTTTGGTGAGTAAAGGTTTTCTGAGGCGGCCGATATTATAGTGGCAATTACATTGCTGCCAGATTTTCTGTTTTTCTGGAAATCTAATGAACTTTCTTATTTCAAACGGAACACCCTGTATATTTTTTGCGTTTTGAAGTCCTAAAGAAATACTGTTTATTTTTCATGTTATATTCCCTATTCCTAAATGCCATAATTTCGAAGTTATTGCTACATTTATTTAAAAAAAATTTTTAAACAAATTATAAAAATCAATTTTTTCGGCTCGGGTAAATATTACTTTAGGTTCTTCTGATCATTGGGAACAAAAAAGATCTTTTTTAATTTTTCTATAAAATTAATCTTTTCTGAGCTATAAACAATTTAAAACTGAAAAAAATCGAATAATGACGATTTTCAAGGTTCAAAAACACAAATAAAAAATATAATTTTAGGAATTACGAAGTACCTAAATTCAAGCTCAACCCTTTTTCTAGGAGCTCGCCATAAGAGTTTTTGGCACGTTTTACTCTAAAACATCGCTTTTTAATTTGTTAATAAAGCGCATATGAGAGGACGGGCGATCGGGTTGTATTAACAACAAAAAAAATATTTTAATATAAAACTAGTTCAAATTACTTACCGGTTTCTGATAAAATAAGGCTTGAATTTGAATTTGGGTACTACGCAGTTTCAAAACTAATAATTTTTATTTGTGTTTTTGAACCTTGAAAATTGTCATTATTCGATTTTTTTCAGTTTTAAATTGTTTAGAACTCGGAAACGATTAATTTTATAGAAAAATTATAGATCTTTTTTGTCCCCAAAGGTCTAAAGAACCTAAAATAATATTTACCCGAGCCGAAAAAATTGATTTTTTATAATTTGTTTAAAAAATTCTTTTTAAATATATGTAGCAATAACTCCGAAATTATGGCATTCAGGTATAGGAAATATAACATGAAAAATAATCAGTATTTCTTTAGAACTTTAAAACGCAAAAAATATACAGGGTGTTATATTTCAAATAAGAAAGTTCATTAGATTTCCAGAAAAACGGAAAATCTGACAACAATGTAATTGCCATTATAATATCGGCTGCCTCAGAAAACCCTTACCCACCAAAATCTATAAAAATCTTGCAATCCGTTTCCGAGATAATTGAGTGTTTCCATACATAAAACTCACTCTGTATATTAAATATTAAAAATTTTATTAATTAAAAATTACAATTTAAAAATTTAAATTTTTGGTGCAACTATATTTCTATTAAATAATTAATACATTTAAAAAAATTATTATTATTATTACCATTTATATAAATTTTTGTTAGGGGCCCGAAAATTAAGTAGTGCCTCGGGCCTGATTTAAAGTAAAACAGGCTCTGCTTAAAACGTCTACACATGCCCTACCAAACCTCGACACGACACGTAAAATTATTATTTTACTTACATTTTTTTTAAACATAACGTGTAGCCATATTTTTTAATTTCTAACATCATAATTGGGAATACAAAGAGCGCAAAGTTTTAAAATATACAGCTCCAATAGAGAATACTCATACTTTATACGCTCTGAGCTTCGCTGGTGGCGCTCCTAGCGGATTACTAATTCAACTTTCACCGGTAATTTTTAAATTTATTATTTAATTGTTATCGCTTAACATTTACAACGCAAAAAAGTAATTAAATTGTAATCGATTTTTTTAAGATTTTGCTAATTATTTTGACGTTCTATTGATAAAATATGAATTTCTTACTTCGGATACTTTCACAATTATCGTGTAGATGGCGCTAAGATTTTTAGATTAAATTATAATTACATATTACGGAACGTTAAAAAAACTTAAATTCAGTATTTAAAACGTAAGTATATTTAAAGTAAAAATATATACCACAGCTTTGAGCAACTAATATTTTTTATAATTAATGTTTTTAATTTTAATTTTAAATTAATCACTTTGACATTTATGCCAAATTTCCGGTAAACGTTTACAGACTTGCCACTACTGGCGCTCGCGAATTTGTAAATATCCCTTCTGCATGATTTGAGTTTCCACTAGACTTGTGTTATGGACGGATTTTACGGGCTGTGATTGGTCGTATTCAAATCAAGGACAGTGCAGTTTTAAGGTTATACATATTTTTACATTTTAAATTTGTAAAGTTATAGTTCTTCTACAATAAATATTATAATACATATAAATATATTTATAAATGTAAAGTTAATATTTTTCAGAGTATTTACGTACTTTGTATGCTGTTTTTTATTAAGTACTTATAGTTTTCTCCGATCTACATTCAGCAAAAATTATATAACTAGGGGGTAATAATGTTATAAGAAAATTAAATACTATAATTTATACTTATAAAAGAGATAATATTATATTCATTTGTGTCTTAAAAATGTATGATTAACTTTCAGACTTATTTGATCTGATGTACTAAATTGGCTCCGAGACTGTAACAAAGTATGAACATATAAAAGTTTAAGGGTTGTAAGAACTTCAGAAGGAAATTTTAATACGAGAGTGGCTATTGCCCTGCCTAAACTGCAATACATATTTAATTTAATTAAATGAATTGCCATAAAATAAACAGTCGTACTAACAAAAAAAGTCGAAAAAAAAAAAACAAATAGAACGTTTTTTAAATTGTTTATTAGTGAGCTGTCCTGTAGATCATACATAAGGTCGATCATAGACTATGCCAGCATCTTATATGCATCTGCTGGCACCAATTTATTAAAGAAAATAAATGTAACGATCAATTGCTGAATTCAATTGATTGTTTGTCTAGGTGTCATGAGATCCACTCCTGTTGAAGCGTTATTTGGAGAAGCCATTGAATTACCTCCACAGTTTAGAAGAACCTATCTGAGTGACAAATTCTTCTTTCTCGAAACTCCTTATGCCCCTCAGGGGTGTCGGAGGTCTTTTCATCCTCTATCCATCTCTTCCGTTTCTTGTGGTCCTTTGCTAACTCTTTCATTTGTTTATGTGTTTTTCCTGCCCAATTTCTATAATCTGATCGATCAGCTTTTTCTTGGCCTCCCTTTCCTTCTTTTACCATACCTTTTGATTCCATCACCTGCTTTGGTAGTCTTCCCTGATCCATTCCGTTAATGTGTCCATACCAATTTAATTTTTTTTGGATCTTCGTTATTATCGATTGCTGTTTTAGCCTTTGTCTAATATCCTCATTTCTTATTCTGTCCAATTTTGTTTTTCCTGCTATTTTTCTCAACTGCTTCATCTCCGCTGCGCTTATTGTACTGTCTATTTTTGCATTGTTTACCCATGTTTCACTTGCATAATATTAAAGTTGGTACGTATATTGCATTGTATACCTTTAGTTTTATTTCTTTCTCTATTTCTTCCTTTCCAAATATTGTTTTATTTAGTGCAAAGTAGATCTTATTTGCTTTTTTCGCCCTGTATGGGATTTCTTTGTCTACCTGTCCATCCTCTGATATTATTACTCCCAGGTATTCAAATGTCGAGATTGTTTCCATTATTTCATTTTTGCGACTAAATAACGTTTGGTTTATTTCTTCCCTTTTCTTTTGGGTTACTATCATGGTCTTCATTTTCTTTACATTTACCTCCATTTTCAAATTTTCTATTTCTTCCACCCATATATTCATTAATTTTTGCATTTTTTCTTTATCGTCTGCTATTATTTCTATGTCATCTGCATATAGTAATCCTTCCATTTTCACTGGTACTAAATTCCTATACCCTATTGTTCACTGTTTACCTTGACCTTCTTTTAGCACTCTTCATTACTCGATCCATTACTAATATGAATGAAACTGGGCTGAGACTGCCCTTGTTTTATTCCTCTTCTTAGGTTTATTATTGGCGATCTGTTTCCGTTTATTTGTACTTTGGCCAGTACATTTCTATATACTTTTATATGTAGGTACTTTTTGCCACGCTTATTATCTTTTGTGGGCTTTGCAGGTCTTCCATTACTGACCATATTATTTCTCTATTTATAGAATTAAAAGCAGCTTTAATATCTATAATCGTAATATATGTGTTGTCTTTACAACACAAAAATTCCTACCCAATACTATTAACTGCTCAAATCAACTTAATCTTTCACTAAAAAAAAATAATTGTTGGAAATAATGGGAGTGTATACTAAACTCATAAAATTTTGTGGAATTTATTTCTATAAAATATTTTTATTTTGTACAATAAATACTTTTCTCATCTGTTATCAATACATTATAAAGGTGTAAATAAATAATTATTGATTGGTGTATGGTGTATGTTATGTTATTTATGCCTGTTTACTGTTAATAATAATATTGGCTACTAGTAGTTATGTTCGGTTGTGTAGTCTTTTCCAGTTACGTCTAGCAACCTAACTTCTCAAAAAAAATTACCAACGTCACTAGACAGTAGTTGTGTCTCAGATTAGCAAATAGACTTTACCTTTTCATACTCGATTGTTTCACTGTAATTCTTAAAAATGCCTGACAGTTAACATGTTTAGATGACGGATTTTTTGTCTTTGATGAAGGCAAATTAGCCTGAGTATTGTGATTGCATCGATAGTCTTTCTGCAATAAAAAAAATCTATTTAATATCTTACAATATATGAATATATGTTTTGAACTTTAAATCAAAATGAACACAAAATTTGTTGCTTAGCAAAATACTTAGAAATTCTCTCCAATGTTAATTATTCATCCCTACAAAATATAAAACCCATAAAGTTAGAAAGTGAATATATTAACATCAATATTTACCTTGAAAACAAGCTTCATAGAGTCATTTGGATAAGTTCTTAGAACTCTAAAATTTACTTTATTAATATTTTCATATTCTTTTTGACAATTTTGAGCATCTTCTTGTGTTGTTATATTAGCTCAAATCACTGCATTAAATGCGCCATCCTTTCCATTTATTTCGGAAAAATTAACCATCTTATACTCAAATGAGTCTGGGAGGAAGCTTTAAAAATTTACAAAATATAGGAAGCAAACAGAAAGTAATTTGTTTTTTTTTTATAAATATTACTATCTGTAAACGTTCCATAACTTTTGCTGGAAATAATATGGCTGTTTAAAAATGAATACCAAAGAACAAGTATAAACGTATAAAATAGTCTCAAAATCCAAGATTAATGACTAAAATATCAATATTTTTCTTTTGTATAACATAAACACACTGCATAAACAAAAACAAACGAGAAAACAGGGTTAATATACACGGTTATTAGACTTTATTACGGTTGTCTTGTCCGACGGTGGTGGGGAGACTTATATTTTTGACTTTACGTCACAAGAGTTTACATTCCCATATTTTTAAATTATTTTCGATCATTGAATGTGTGTTATTGTTTATATGTGTATTATTTGTGTTATATGAAATAATAAGACAAATAGTACACATTTTATCTTATACCGGGTGGCGAATCGTAAAAAGGGCCATAGGAAACTCAATGTAAAGTTCTGAATTGTTGAATTTCTGCTTCCCTAATTATTCTACATCAAAAGTCATGAGAGAATACTTGTAGAGAATTAAAATCTGTATTAAAATCAAAAGTTAAAATTGTTCTACGATTTAAATGCATTCCAAAATTTTGAAAAATATGATACATTTGCCACAATAGGTATGCGTGTAAAAGTAAGGCCACACGTTACTATGGGCCATTCCACGAACGAACGAATATTTTACTGTGCAACATAAGAAGTACGAAAGTAAATGGCGCTAATAATTATTCCAATAAACAACAATGTAATTTGCAATTTACTTTCGTTCTTCTTATTTTGCACAGTAAAATATTCGTTGTCGAAGTAATCCAAAACAGGCGTATGTTCGTGGAATAGGGTATATTTAACTGACAGTGCTCACACCATTGACTGAATAAAAAAATCTCTATTATTAATCCTTCTCCGCAACTGAGGGTATATTATCAACTGTATTGTTTTTAAACAATAGATGATAAAATAATAGCTATTTGTATAACAAGGGAGGAAAGTGCTACTTTTCCTCCCGAGAATGAAGTTTACTGCCCGACGCGTAGCGGAGGGCAGTAATCATTCAAGGGAGGAAAAGGCACTTTACTCCCATGTTATACATATGGTTTTTCCACCTTCCTCAAATAACAAGTCATTTTTTCATTTTTACTTAATTTATTTATATAACTAACCAACAAAATTTATTAGAACTAAAACTAACAAGTACGTACAATATAACTGTCAACTGTCAAATATAAGTCAAATTAATAATGTAAACATTGTTAAATCAAAATAACAATTTACTGTTTTTTACCATTCTTCAAAATACAGAGTGTTTTATAAATAAACGTTAAAATGTATAGAAACTTACGTAATAGAAAATAGATATTGTACAGGGCGTCAATAAGTAACATTTTATGAATGAAATACCATGACGTCACTTTTACTTTTCCTCCCTAGGGAGGAAAAATATTTTCCTCCCTAGGGAGGAAAAGTACAACTTTGCTCCCTACAATCAGGTCCGGAAAAGTATACTTTCGGTAGAGGTAGGTGGAAAAAATATTGACAGTTCAAAAATGTGAACATTATTGCATTGTGTGTGGCCTAAGTTTGGGCTGAAAACTAAAATGTATTACATTTTTACAAAATTTTGGAATATGTTTAATTACGTAGACCAATTTTAACAGTTATTTCTAATACAGATTTCAATCCTCTTCAAATAGTTTCTAATGTCTTTTGATGTAAAATAATTATTAGGGAAGCTGGAATTCAACAGTTCAGAATTTTACATTGAGTTAATGCAAAACTTTGACGCATGTCAAAATTCTCAATGTGTTTTAATTGTATTTAGTTTTTTCGAATCCTGAGAAAACTAATAAATATTTTTGAAAAATTTAAACTCAGAATGAAAGACTACATTATTACCGAGGGCTGAAAGTCCCTGAAAACTTCTATAATGTTTATTTTAATAAGTTACAGGGCTGAAAATAAAAGAGAAGTGTGATATTTAATTTCAAATATTTCATTCAATAGAATCTGCTTGTTTATTTTAAGGGGCTTTCCGCCGTCGGTAATAATGTAATCTTGCATCCTGCGTTTAAATTTTTCTAAAATACTTGGTTTTCTCAGGATTCGAAAAAAATCATATTACGATTCAAATGACAGTAAACTCTCGTGACGTAATCTCACCCTTAATGTTCATTGGTTAGTCGATTTAGGCAACCGTAGTAATGTCTAAGAACCGTGGTTAATATATACCGTTGTTGACGTATTTCTTTTAAATGTCATCAAATATGTCATTGATTTGAATACGACCAATCACAGCCCGTAAAATCCGTCCATAACACAAGTCTAGTGGAAACTCAAATCATGCATCCCCTCTACGTACGAGCTCACAGCGTATACGCCATTTGTGTATAAAAAGTTCATTAAAATTTATAGCCCGACCCGACCGTCGGGATTAGAGATTGCAATTGCTGGATCCAGCATCCAGCAATCCAGCTGGATCCGGCGCTTTTTTTACATGTTGGATCCAGCAAACCGTGCTGGATCCAGCAGCGCGGATCCGCAAACATGTCAAATTCGAAATAAGTTACTTCATGTCTTCTTTAGCCTCTTTATTCAAAGCCATGAGTCAGCAACTTGCCATTCTATTGCGGTAGCAGTAGCTCAGTATGCTGGAAAGTTTCTAGAGCCTAAAAGTCTGCACTGATATAGCGTTGATAGACATTGATTCTGCGATAATATTCTCTGCTGGCGAGTGGTCAATAATAATCAATGAATTGATCGCCACTCTTTAACCGATGAAACTGGCTGTAAAAGCTCTTTGCAGAAGAGAGTCCACTACGATAACGGCCAACACAACAATGAAAATTGTCAAACTAAAGGTTGTAGACAAACTAAATAGCCAGGACTCTAGCCTTAGTGCCAATCCATCGGAAGCATTACGCAACAGAATCGCAGAACGGCGCCTCTCTGAAATTACAGGTGCGTTAGTGTACTTACAAAATCCAAACAAGTATGACGAAGGACTAAACAATCCTGGTTATTTCCTCATGCCGAAAAAGAATGCCATGCGACAAGAGATGAAAAATTTGAGTCGTATAAATAAACAAGTGATTGTGGAACCAGTGCAAGAGGACATAATGGAAGAAGATAGGCCAACTAATTCGAAGTACGTGATTTTAATTCGGAACCAGATCTTGAGATTGAATTGAAACGAGAAAGATAAATCTTTTATAATAAAAAAACTCGTCCTCTAAAAATGTCAGTTTATGAGACAGAAGGAGTGAAAGGCGATCATTTGTCCATGGTCTATGACTATTTGATGACCTTAAACGCAACAGGCTATATGTGTAGTTCTGTGCGAAGTGGGTTAGACGATAGATAAAATATGTTTTTTAAGTCTTACTTTTTAATGGTAGGGGAGCCCAAGCGGGGATTTTTGCAGTTACTCGAGCGCGTCAGATTAGCATATGGGGGAAACCTGGTACCCTGCAGATGTACCTCTACCATATATTGGCTCTTAACACAGGGGAGTTCGTTAAGGGGGGCCCGAAAAAAAAATCTATACTTAAAAAAACTCGAAATTGTCAGATTAAGATAAGGTAAGTTAAGTACATGCAAAAGAGTGTATATTTCAAAAATCTGACGATTTGGGCCGGGCGTAAGGAAATGGGTGAGTCCCAAAGTTTCACAAGAAAAAAGCGAATATTTCGCGAAATGAATGACAGATCCAAAAACTAAAAAATATGTGCCCAATATTTTTTAAAAATCTATCGAATGATACCAAACACGACTTCCTACGGAGAGGGGTGGGGGGTAAATTTAATATTTTAAATACGAATCCCGCGATATTTCGCGAAATAAACATCAGATCGAAAAACTGTAAAATACACTTATTCAGTATTTTTGGAAAATCTATCGAATGGTACTAAACACCACCCCCCATGGATGTGGGGAGGGGCGTTACTTTAAAATCTTAAATAGGAGCCCTCATTTTTTATTTCAGATTTGGATTCCTTACGTAAAAATAAGTAACTTTTATTCGAAACATTTTTTAGAATAATGGATAGATGGCGTTATAATCGGAAAAAAACATTGTTGGAAATGGAAAATTAAATTAAAAAATGGCAAGCGCCCACTAAAATGGAAAACTTTACTTAACTTTTTTTGGTTTTAGGACCTACTCTTCACAACCCAATATGTCCCCAAAGCGCTCGAGTGACTGCACATTTAGCATACTTTGCTCCCCTACCATAATATGTCTCATTTCCAAAAAACTAAATAATTCTTGTTTCTGTTGTTGAGAAATTTAGAATACAGACAAAAAAACATTAAAATCATGTTTTTATTTTTAATCCACATTTTGCTGGACCCGCGCTGGATTCAGCTGGATTTAGGCCAATCTTGCAAAAATCCAGCTGGATTGAAAATGCTGCTGGATTGCAATCCCTAGTCGGGATGTTCGAATAGCAAGACCACCCAACCAAACCCGTCAGCTTGACGGATTTTTGTCGTGCGACAAGCCTCTGACAAAACCACCTGACTGTCGGGGCTGACAACGCTGGGTCTGACTGTTAAGAGGAAACAGTAGCGATCAACAGGTAGCGAAAACGCGTTCCAAGATTGGGGCTGTAATTTTGAATATTTTTTCGAGATATTTGGCACACTTATTCGTAATATAATAAAGAATGGCGGTACAGAGCCCAATTTGAAAAATATATTAACATATGGAAATTACTCTGTAATTAAATGCAATATTAAAAAAACGAGCCTGTACCGCCATTAAGAAGAACAAAAAAATCACTTTCTTCAAATAAACTTTTTTATCCGATGCCTAGATTTTGTGTCATTTTTTAACTACTAATGAAATAAAAAATTTTAGTACAGTGGAACCCCGATAAGTCGGCCCCCGATAACCCGGAACTCCGGCTAATCCGGACCGATTTTTATCAGACAAACATTTCAACAATAAAAATGTATGTAATATAATATTTGAGAGATAATGGGTATGTTTGTAGTTTGAACTACATATACCATAGTAAAAATAATGACTCATGGCACACCACATTCATTGTCGTGTTATCGAAAACAACAGGCATCTGTAGTATCCTTTATTTATTTGAAACTGCCTTAGCATTGTTTAGAAGAAACTAAAAGACTATTAAATTGCTTTTTTAACAATGGTCTTAGTCATCACTGTTATTAAATAACATAACATCAGAGACCGTATTGTGTGTAGTAAAGTCGTATTGTTCGCTTCCGTTCGTAAATCTATTCAGATTTTGTGTTTGCGTGTTTTTTATCTACGTAAGGCAACAAAACGTAAAAATGTTGTAGTGACAATGGGAAAGAAACTAGAAGCATTAAGTAGAATTGATAGAGGCGAATATTGCAGCATCATATGGTGTCGGTACATCTACAGTATCGGATTGGAAGAAAAATAGAACTAAAATCGAAGAATTTTGTTTCAAAATGATAACAAAAGACAGTTTGGACAATCGGTGCAAAGCTAATAAAGCTAAAAATGACTCTCGACGACGCTTTGTATGTGTGGTTTTGTACGTAACGCGAACGTGGCTTACCAGTGTCTGTGTGACAATTATAACAGAGTTGATCTGTTAGCATACCATATTATATTAATTTTTACCATTTTTTCCGGCTAACCCGGATTTTCGATAACCCGGATCAGCCGCGGTCCCGATTAATCCGAGTTAACGGGGTTCCACTGTAGTTCCAAAATGATACAAAATCTAGGCATCGGATAAAAAAGTTTATTTGAAGAAAGTGTATTTTTTTGTTCTTTTTAATGGCGGTACAGGCTCGTTTTTTTAATATTGTATTTAATTACAGAATAATTTCCACATATAAATATATTTTTCAAATTGGGCTCTGTACCGCCATTCTTTATTATATTACGAATACGTGTGCCAAATATCTCGAAAAAATATTCAAAATTACAGCCGCAATCTTGGAACGCGTTTTTGCTACCTGTTGACCGCTACTGATTCCTCTTAAAGAGTGTGTGGCTGTAGGCTTGTCCCACGACAAAAATGAGTAATCCTGACAGTCATGCTGACGGATTTGGTCGGGTGGTGTTGTTATTTCAACATCCTGACAAGTAGTGTTGCCATGTCCGATTTATTTTTAATCGGTACATAAGCAAAAACAAATCGGGATTTAGGGTTGTAGATCGGGACAAATAAACAACAATAGCCCAGTAAATGACTGTTTTGAAGTGTCATTATCAGAGTCAACTCCGAATTCCATAAAAATCTGGTTTTTGGTTCTACTTACTGTCTACTTCAAAGTTGAACTTGTACCGTCGGTTGCTTTTATTTGGGGGTGGCAGTTACAGTTACCCTTCTCGTGGGTAAAAAAAACGCGCGTTTAAAGTAAGTCCCAAAATGGATCAACAGACTAACTCTAAAAACTTTTGTTCTAAGTAATTTTTGATAATAAGTCAATACTTTTCGAGTAATTTTATCGAAAAAAATATTCTTAGCAAAAATGTAGCTTTTAAAAAAGCAAAAAAGATTGTATGTTCAGAAAGTCTATAAAACCAGTAAAAGCAAAGTTGTAGCACATCAAAAATACGTTCTTATTCGTCAAATTCCAAATCGAATTTTTCAACTTGAAATAACCAAAAAATTAAGCAATTTTCGGGCAAAACCTATCAAAATTTTTAAAGTGTTTAAAAAATATTTAATTTAGTTTTATATAAAAGTCTATAAAAGCATTAAAACTACGCGAGTTACGCTCAAATAAAGTTGGCTCCTTTTTTTGGTAAAAAAGTCGTGAAAATCTCACCCTATTTAGCACCGTAAATAAAATTAATCGTTACCGCTTTACCATTTACTTTATATGTCTATTGAGTATAAATATTGAGTACATATTTTTTAGTTTTTCGATCTGTCATTCATTTCGCGAAATATTCGCTTTATTCTTGTGAAATTTTGGGACTCGCCCATTTCCTTACGCCCGGCTCAAATCGTCAGATTTTTGAAATATACTTTCTTTTGCATGTA
Source organism: Diabrotica virgifera virgifera (assembly GCF_917563875.1). Classification (NCBI taxonomy): domain Eukaryota; kingdom Metazoa; phylum Arthropoda; class Insecta; order Coleoptera; family Chrysomelidae; genus Diabrotica; species Diabrotica virgifera. The sequence goes on from NC_065451.1 coordinate 56,062,373, forward strand.
CTTAACTTACCTTATCTTAATCTGACAATTTCGAGTTTTTTTAAGGATAGATTTTAATTTTCGGGCCCCCCTTAACGAACTCCCCTGTGTTACGAGCCAATATATGGTAGAGGTACATCTGCAGGGTACCAGGTTTCTCCCCATATGATAATCTGACGCGCTCGAGTAACTGCAAAAATCCCCGCTTGGGCTCCCCTACCATATTGTTTATACGATCTGTAAGGTTTACCGGTCGGGAGTGCTTAGTTTTGAAAAAAATTGGTATTATAGTAAAAAAAATTCCTAAAATATTGGAACATCCCTTTTTTTTAAGATAACTTAAAAAGTATTAGGGATACTAAAAATCTCAAGGAGTAAAAAGTAGGTGGGTTTTGCTTTTATAAATATGATAGATTCATTTTGTTTTTCTGTAAGACAAAAATTGATTAAAATATGGCTGTTCATATTTTGCATACATTGGTGATTAGTGACTCGTTCAGGCCCTTTCAATCATGTAAAAAATACATAAGTAAAGTAAATTGTTTGTAAAACGGTAACAATTAATTTCATTTGGGGTGCTAAGTCGGGTGAGATTTTCACGATTTTTTTACCGAAAAAAAAGGAGTCAACCTGATTTTGAGCATAACCCGCTTAGTTTTGATGCTAGAAACTTTTTTAAAACTTTTATAAAAGTGCTTCATTTCTTTTTTTTGAAAAGTGCTTCATTTCTTGGTTACTTCAAGTTGAAATATTTGATTTGGAATTTGACGAATAAGAACGTATTTTTCATGAGTTACAACTTTGCTTTTGCTGGGTCTATAGACTTTACGAGTTCACCATTTTTTTTTCATTTTTTTTATATTAATCTACATTTTTGCTAAGAATATTTTTTTCGATCAAATTCTTACTTTTTGAGTTATTTGTAAAAATCGCCTGAAAGCGTGATTTTTTTTGTCGTAAAATACATATTTTCAATCGTAAATAACTCGAAAAGTATTAACTAAGTTAAAATTCTATAGAACTAAAGTTGCTTAGAATTAGTCAATTTATCCATCACCGGACTTATTTTAAACGCGCGGTTTTTCATCTCCAATTAGGGGGTGACTGTAACCCTCCGAGTAAAAGCAACCAACGGCACAAGCCGTCCAAATTTTCATGCAATTCGGAGTTTATCCTGAAAATTCCACACCTGTAATTTTGAACCAATCAAAATACGTTATTTTGACAGATCACCATGGCAACGGAGGTATTTTATCGAAAATTTTTTGCTCGTGGGGTACCCAACAGCGAATTATAGTGGAAATTTTTTGACGTTTACAATAACAGAACATTTTTGACAGACTGGTTTTTATTTGTTTACATAATTTAGTTTTGATTCATTTTCTATCACTTGTAGTTACTCAAAACTTATGTAAAATTGAAGAATATACTATTTTCTATCTTGAAATGGTATTCCCATGCAACTACAATGAGTAGAAATTACGAATTTGAAAGCCTAAATAATTGCTGACATAGCTATGGCACGCTATTAATCTGTTCATGCAGCTTTGGATTTTCAAATGCAAATTTGGTGTGGAATTTTCTTACCGAATACCACGCGAAGTCAAATTAATATCCGGAAATTTTTTTTTGATCATGAATATTTTTAGAAAATTTCCCTCGTCTGCGACTCGGGAAATTTTCAAAATATTCATGATCTCAAAAAAATTTCCGGAAATAATTTGACCTCTAGTGGTATTACTAGTGAAAATTAGACGCTATCGCCGTATTTCCCGTTCATTTATTGGACTACAAGGTGTTTCTATAATCTGTATTTATAATCCTACATAATAATAATAAGACGAAATTACAAAAAAAATCGTAGATTAAGTAAATTATTTATTTTTTATTAAAATTATATTTTTCAATCGATTTTGCCGCTTTTAGGAATGCCTTGTTTTTATAATATAGTTATAAAATTCACTGCAAGTCCTGAAATTGGTTTTCGTGGGTGAAAATCGGGACATTTAGTGTCCCGATCAGGTACAAATCGGTACGCGTCCCGAGACCCCTGAAAATCGGGACGTCCCGCGCAAATCGGGACACCTGGTAACGCTACTGACAAGATTTGTAATGACAGGACGTGTGTAACGTTGTTGGCCTGACCTCTGACTCCAAGACGGATAACTAATTTTTCATAATCTATACGGGTGGCTTTTGTAAAGCGGCGGACACAAGACAAAAATTACGTGTTAACTACGCTAAGGTCTATATTATAGAGTAGGTACATAATTCTATTATATCTGCTGCTGTATATTTTAATATGTTGCATTTTATGTATGCTTCTTTTCATGAGCATTTTTCAGTGCGTCACAAATGATAGAAAAAAAGGTAAGTCCGTGATAATATACATTTTTGTGACATGACATTTTAGTTAAATCTGACAGTTGTCAAATTTTATTCTCAACTTGGCATAAAAACAAATCAATTCTGTTTATTGCATTTATAAAATGGTATTTTCTTTGATTTGTGTAGTCTTAAAAATTGTATAGGTAGATTATATTCGTAGATATATTATATAATCCGAAAACATTTTGTATTTCGATTATAGCGCCATCTATTGACAACTAGAATAAATGTTATAAATGTCACCCACGAAATGTAATCACCGACGTGCGTTTCTTTCTGTCACATGCAATTTAACGCGTTAGAAAGAAATCGAAAAACTGACGCACTGAAAGATCCTCATGAGAAAAAGCATACTCCAATTATGACGTTACAAATTTAAAAATACGGCTTATCCACGTTATGTTTAAACAAAATGTAAGTAAAATGATAATTTTATATTATATCATTTACCATTAGTCCAGGAACCGAAGCTTTTCATCTCGCAATTTTTACAGAATGGATCGATTTGCTTGGAAATTTGAGAATAAGTAGTGGATAGTCCAACGATCAGAATCTATATGATGCCGAAAGGCGCTTCTACCATGGGGGTGGTTGCCACCCCATCTCGGGGGTGGAAACTTTTTATTATATTTTGACCGCAAAAGTTGATAAAAACGTTCATTCTTAGCTAAAAATGTTCTATACATTTTTTTTTATAAAATTAATAGTTTTCGATTTATTCGCTATCGAAGGTGTTAGTTTTATATCGAAAAAATCAATGTTTTTCGATAATACTCATTTACGATTCACTCAATTTTTGCCGTAGAAAAAATTTATTCAAACCAAGTTCTTGGGAACTAAATAACCTACAATTTCATATTTAAACATTTTTTCGTATCTCTGATGCTAATCTCTCTATTCTGAAGAAAATGGCATTTTTTAACAAACTACAAAAATTCGTTATTCGCTTTTAACTCCAGTTTTTTTAAAACTAATTCTAAGCTAGTCAAACTTCTAGAATCTATTAATAATACACAAATAAAGAAGAATGAATAAGACCAATGACTAAAAACACCGCTAACTTACATTATTATGCTTCCAATTCTATTGCTCCTTTTTTTTCAAGAAATATTTAGATTTTTTAACTGTAACTTTTTTATTTTTTGTCTTAGAAAGTTTGGTAAAAAAGAATTTTGTAGGTTTTTATAAGATCTATATGTCTATTACTATTAAATCTTTTTAAAATCTTGTTGCAAAAAGAGGTGACTTTGAAAGGGTTGATAAAGGTGGTTTTTGCATGTTATTATAAGTTTTAATTGCCAATAGCTCACTCAATTTTTACCGTAGAAAAAATTTTTGGAAACCAGGTTCTTGGGAATTAAATAAGTTACAATTTCATATTTCAACATTTTTTCGTATCTCTGATGATAATATTTCTATTCTGAAGAAACGGCCATTTTTTCCAAACTACAAAAATTCGCTTTTAACTCCATTTTTTTAAACTATTCATTCCAAGCAGGTCAAACTTCTAGAACCTATTAATAATACATAAATAAAGAAGACCAAATAAGGTCAATGATTAATTTTAATTAGGGTGGTGATTAGGAGGTTGCTTCCGATCACTTCTTCGCTGAAAAAAATAGGGACTGACATTCTTTTCATTATAAGTCACTTAATTTTTGAGCTAGATACCTTTTTGTTATCTCTGGAGATAGATATTTTTAAATACTTTAAATTAGTTTGAACAAGTTAACCTCGAAAAATGCATCGTTTTCCCGTCTTTTGACTTTGAAACTACAATATTTAGCATTTGTCGAAGAAGAGCTAACATATAATAAAGTATAGCTCGATTACTATTGGGAAAATATAAAAACAGAACGGTTTTGTTTATTTTTTCAAAAGGTACATTTTTGTTAAGTATGATAAAACGAAAACTTTTGGGTTATTAGCAGAAAACTTATAAAACATTGATTTTTTCGATATACAACTAACACTTTCGATAGCGAATAAATAGAAAACTATTAATTTTATCAAAAAATTATATATAATGTTTTTTTGCTTAGAATGAATGTTCTTATTAACTTTTTTGGTCAAAATATAATAAAAAATGCCACCCCCGCGATGGGGTGGCAAACACCCCCATAGTAAAAGCGCCTTTCGTCATCATGTAGATTTTGATCCTCGGACTATCCACTACCTATTTTCAAATTTTCAAGCAAATTGATCCATTCTGTAAAAATTGCGAGGTTTTTTCCTATTTTGAGCTTCATTACTTGGACTACATATTCGTAATACGTTTTTTATTTCATTCTTTTCGTACCTACTCGTTACCATACATCTGCACAAATTTAAACTTATAAATAAAAAACCATTTGCTTACACTAAAACATATTTGGTATGCGGAACAAAAAATTGCACAGAGGCTGTCATTTGTCACAGTCATTTGTTTCGAGCTTTTGTCATATGTCGTATAATCCGTGTACAGTCCGTCTAATTCACTTACCGTTGCACAGTTGCACGTCATTATCTACGTTAGAGATCTAAGTTGACATTGTTGCCCAATTACAAAAAATTCTTCAATTCATTTTAAATCAAATCACAAACCATACATACTCATAGACGTTTCACGTAAATTGTCAAGGTCAAGACCACAAACCATACATACTCATAGACGTTTCACGTAAATTGTCAAGGTCAAGACAGCAAATTAGTTACCATTCCAACCCAGAGATGTCGCTGTCAGTCAATTCTCTTGTCATATTTAACAACTGACAGTTGACAATTAAATTAATTTGTTATTTACTTTTTATTTTACAGTTTGTGGCTTAATTATTTTATTATAGTGGTGTTACGTTTTTAATTAGATTTAATCACAATTTTAATCAAGTGTATTAACCTCCTCTCCGTTTTTATGAGTAGAATTTTTAGTTTACATTGATCATCCCGTGTTGTGTTTCTCCACATTAAAAAAAAACAATATAATAGATCCTGAAACAGTTTATTCCAATAGACAAGTGTGTCATCAACATTTCGGACCTATGTATTTTTGGAAGTTTGTAAAAGATTATAAGGTAATATTTATCTAAACAATCATCCTACAAGATTCTTTCAAAAATTTTCATTCAACTCGATACACATCAGTGCTTTCACGTGACACATAGCAGTAGTGTTTAGCATTTTGAAAACAAATTGGAATATTTGAAGTTTTCAGCAAAATATGGAATAAAACATTGAATTGTCTTTCTGTTGTTTTAATTTCCTGCAAAATTTCATCAAAAATCCCGCAAAATTTATAATTTGAAATTCTCACGTAACTAAAATTTGTTAATTTAGTTCCCATTCCAATCAAGAGATGGCGTTATTTCGATCCGAAAGATTAACATGGTCGTGAAACGTCTATGAGTATGTATGGTTTGTGGTCAAGACAGCAAATTAGTTACCATTCCAATCCAGAGATGTCGCTGGCAGTCAATTCTCTTGTCATATTTAACAACTGACAGTTGACAATTAAATTAATTTGTTATTTACTTTTTATTTTACAGTTTGTGGCTTAATTATTTTATTATAGTGGTGTTACGTTTTTAATTAGATTTACTCACAATTTTAATCAAGTGTATTAACCTCCTCTCCGTTTTTATGAGTAGAATTTTTAGTTTACATTGATCATCCCGTGTTGTGTTTCTCCACATTAAAAAAAAACAATATAATAGATCCTGAAACAGTTTATTCCAATAGACAAGTGTGTCATCAACATTTCGGACCTATGTATTTTTGGAAGTTTGTAAAAGATTATAAGGTAATATTTATCTAAACAATCATCCTACAAGATTCTTTCAAAAATTTTCATTCAACTCGATACACATCAGTGCTTTCACGTGACACATAGCAGTAGTGTTTAGCATTTTGAAAACAAATTGGAATATTTGAAGTTTTCAGCAAAATATGGAATAAAACATTGAATTGTCTTTCTGTTGTTTTAATTTCCTGCAAAATTTCATCAAAAATCCCGCAAAATTTATAATTTGAAATTCTCACGTAACTAAAATTTGTTAATTTAGTTCCCATTCCAATCAAGAGATGGCGTTATTTCGATCCGAAAGATTAACATGGTCGTGAAACGTCTATGAGTATGTATGGTTTGTGGTCAAGACCACAAACCACACATACTCATAGACGTTTCACGTAAATTGTCAAGGTCAAGACAGCAAATTAGTTACCATTCCAATCCAGAGATGTCGCTGTCAGTCAATTCTCTTGTCATATTTAACAACTGACAGTTGACAATTAAATTAATTTGTTTACTTTTTATTTTACAGTTTGTGACTTAATTATTTGATTATAGTGGTGTTACGTTTTTAATTAGATTTAATCACAATTTTAATCAATTGTATTAACCTCCTCTCCATTTTTATGAGTAGAATTTTTAGTTTACATTGATCATATGATCATCCTGTGTTGTGTTTCTCCACATTTAAAAAACCAATAGGTATAATAGATCCTGAAACAGTTTATTCCAATAGACAAGTGTGTCATCAACATTTCGGGCCTATATATTTTTGGAAGTGTGTAAAGATTATAAGGTATTTATCTAAACAATCATCCTACAAGATTCTTTCAAAAATTTTCATTCAACTCAATATTACACATCAGTGCTTTCACGTGACACATGGCAGTAGTGTTTAGCATTTTGAAAACAAATAGGAATATTTGAAGTTTTCAGTAAAACATTGAATAAAACATTGAATTGTCTTTCTGTTGTTTTAATTTCCTGCGAAATTTTATCAAAAATCCCGCAAAATTTATAATTTGAAATTCCCATGTAATTAAAATTTGTCAATTTAGTTCCCATTCCAATCAAGAGATGGCGTTAATTCGATCCGAACGATTAACATGGTCGTGAAACGTCTATGAGTATGTATGGTTTGTGGTCAAGACAGCAAATTAGTTACCATTCCAATCCAGAGATGTCGCTGGCAGTCAATTCTCTTGTCATATTTAACAACTGACAGTTGACAATTAAATTAATTTGTTATTTACTTTTTATTTTACAGTTTGTGGCTTAATTATTTTATTATAGTGGTGTTACGTTTTTATTTAAATTTAATCACAATTTTAAACAATTTTATTAACCTCCTCTCCGTTTTTATGAGTAGAATTTTTAGTTTACATTGATCATCCCGTGTTGTGTTTCTCCACATTTAAAAAAATAATATAATAGATCCTGAAACAGCTTATTCCAATAGACAAGTGTGTCATCAACATTTCGGGCCTATATATTTTTGGAAGTTTGTAAAAGATTATAAGGTAATATTTATCTAAACAATTATCCTACAAGATTCTTTCAAAAATTTTCGTTCAACTCAATATTACACATCAGTGCTTTCACGTGACACATGGCAGTAGTGTTTAGCATTTTGAAAATAAATTGGAATATTTAAAGTTTTCAGTAAAATATTGAATAAAACATTGAATTGTCTTTCTGTTGTTTTAATTTCCTGCGAAATTTCATCTAAAATCCCGCAAAATTTATAATTTGAAATTCCCAGGTAACTAAAATTTGTTAATTTAGTTCCCATTCCAATCAAGAGATGGCGTTAATTCGATCCGAAAGATTAACATGGTCGTGAAACGTCTATGAGTATGTATGGTTTGTGAATCAAATAAATCACACATTTTTTGCAGCAAAACAAATTAATATTCAATGTAAATAAATAAAATTTTTAGAAATAGAAAACAAGAATTAAGTTATAATCTTACGTTAAAGTACATAATAAAAACAGTAAATATAATGAAACAAATACTTATAGTACAGAATATAAACAAATATGAAGTGTCATCACCGCAACTGTCAAATAAATGTTACCAATTTATGCCAAAATATCACCTTCGTTCGCTTATAGTTACAGTGTATTCCGAACAAATGTGCTTCATAGAAACGCTTTATAATCCATTTATACAAATTAAATGAAACATATTATTGTGTATTTCTTTATGTTAACATTAATAGAAATCTTTAAATATTTTTTCTACGCGTATATAATAAAATATGTCTAGTGGCTGTAATGCCAGTGTACTCGGCAAAGTGATTCTAAAAAGAACACACCTACTGCCTAAATATTTCGAGTTTGTATCATGTGACGTCACGGGCTATGACGTGGATGACGTGCAACGGTAAGTAAATTAGATGCAGTATATGTTAATATTATACGGATCACTTTATACGGATACACACTTGTCTCATACATATACTTTGTATAATGTCGCATGTGATGAATAAATTTGACTTGACTTGACTTGATTATACAACATATGACAGAAGCTCGAAACAAATGACAATCGATAAAAAGCCCTATTGTAAAAGTACATACGCACCTTAAGAGGCAACAGTAGCGATCAACAGGTAGCAATAAACGCGGTCCAAGATTGCGGCTGTAATTTTGAATATTTTTTCGAGATATTTGGCACACATATTCGTAATATAATAAAGAATGGCGGTACAGAGCCCAATTTGAGGAATATGTTAGTATGTGGAAATTACTCGATAAATAAATAAAATATTGCAAAAGGAGCCTGTACCGCCATTAAGAAGAACAAAAAAATATACTTTCTTCAAATAAACTTTTCTATCCCATGCCTAGATTTTGTGTCACATCGGATGAACTAAAAATCGATTTTCTATAACAAGAAATCGAACGTGACTGACTCGGCAACATTTAGCGCGCCTATGAGTATAAAAATGATTGTTTTTGATAGTATAATGTCACTGTCAGTGTCGAATTACCGACGCACTGTTGCCTTACTGTTGAAAGTTTGCAGAACTTCAGAAAAACAAAAATATGGATGACGCGCTTCTGTTAACTCTTAAATTAGGCTTAGATTTTTGGTGTTCGTTGTACACACTGGTTCTTAATCCATTAAAGTATACAGTGTTTTGTGCCGAATTCGTATTTCATTGTCGTAAGTTTATTTAATTTTCTAATGTATTTCAACAGTAATAAAGAAAGATTTTCCTTTCTAAAACAGATCTCTTGGTACGGCGCAATTCAGAACCATTCAAATTTCTAAGTAAAATATTAATTTTACGTTTTGTCAGGACGTATGTGTATGTGGAGCTGACCCTGACAAAAATGATCCAGGAATTTTGTCGTTTCAGGAGGTTTTGTCAGGGCGTGTGTAGACGCTTTTAGCTTCGTGTGTGAATTTGGTTGCATAACTTTGCACGATTTAAGTTGCTGTCAAATTAATGAAATTAGTGAGGTTAGGATCCGATCTGTAAACATGTGTTTTGAAAATATTTCCCAAATCACACTTACTTTTAACTCTCATGGTTTATAAAAGGAAAAAGTACCACTACGGTGATACCCACCTGAAGAAAAAGTGGAGAACCAAGCGAAGAACTAAAGATTTAGATCAGGTAATTGTTTAAAAATATTAAGTACCTATTACAGGCTTTTCTAAATTTTTATCTAGTAGTTTCATCAGTTTTTGAGAAATTCAGTACATTTTCCCAGAAAATTATATTTAATGCAGTAAATTTTCTAAACAACTACATAAATAAAAATGAATGTTTGTATGTATGTACAGCTGGTTCCTAAAAAACTGATAAGACTCTTTAGTAAGATTTCATCATTTTGAGCAGTGTATTTGATTTTTCTGACATTATATTATATTTATTATGACAGACAAATAATAAAATAAACAAACAACAAACAAATAGATTACATAATATGTTAATTCATAAATTGTAATAATTATTAAGTCAAAAATTGTAATATATTCATAAACAAGTAATTTTTGCTGCAGTTCCGTACCTAAGATGTGCTTTAATTCTGCCCCAAGTTGTTGTCTTTCTTCCCGGAAACTGTGACATGATTCTTGCAGTTTCCGCATCTTCAAAATGATTCTCTTCTAATCTCTCCAAAAGTGTACGATCTTTATGAGCGGTAGATATGTTTGTTCTTCCAGATCCTTGATTTCTTTAGAGAGTTTCTTGTTCGTTCCGTATTTTATTAATATTAAAAACTATTGTTTTGCTTACGTTAAAGCAGATAGTGACCAACCATCTTCTAATTTCGTTACAATTCTTGCTTTTAGTTCTTTGCTAGCATGTGGAGCCATTTTTTGAGGTTGAACAGAATAAGTTATCTGACAAATTTTAAGATTTAGCAGTGACAGTGACAGTGTGTAAATAATAAGTATTTATCCTTCAAAATACACTGCTCAATTTTCTACAAAATACGCTTTAACCCTTAGTTGCCGGATTATAAAAATAATACAAAATTTTTAAATTTTTTGATGAAATATGTTCAAAAATACATTCAAAAAGAAGTATAATCTTTTTCAAAATTTTTCAAAACCTTTTACGTAAAAAAACAGATGCGGTACTTTAAAGTACCGTCAGGCTGTGTAGAGCAATTTAGTGTAGGTAGTAAGTTATTAGGTGACTGATGATAAATATGGAGATTTTTATCAATTTATTTGTAAAAAATATATCAACATTCAACATCGTGATATATATTGAAACAGTTCTCTTCTCATTAGAACACAGATAAACTTTGCAGGTATAACATGTTGAATGAGGTCGCGATTGAACACCTTGGCTGCTGCATACCTCACATCTACCTCTTTGGGCACCATATTTTACCCACTGGGAGCCTCTATTTGAAATGCGTACATCGGATGGGACTGAATAATATTCTCTTCTTCTTCTTCTTTCAGAGTACACATCACTATTCGGTCTTCGTCATTTTGATGGAGCTTGCTGAAGTTTGTGAGCCATCAGGCCTATAGCAACTCCTCTTTGAAAATCTAAAAAAAATGGTTTTCTCGTATGTCGCAGAATATTATATAAGCATTAACGAATGCTATATCTATTAATCCCCAAAATAGCCTATGCCACCACTTCTTACTGCGTCTGTCTAGTCCATAAGCACTTCTCAAACGATCAGCATGGTCAACACCATGAATTTATTGTAATCTTTTACAATCATGGGAGCAACAATATCAGCCTTAGCACCATCTTTTTGGGTCCTTTGAACAGTTATTTCCTCACAACCGTGGTAAATACTAGCGAAGTGAACAACTTTATTGTCCTTCCATTTCCACACTCCAATATCCTTCGACGGAATCCTGTAATCAAAATCCCCACGCTTCGTGGATTTATCAGCTGTCAAGTTCTTAGGAAGAAACTTTTTATTCGGTCTAATTGTTCCACATGCTAAAGTTTGTTCACTTTTTAACTTCTCTAACAAGGGTATGGAGGTAAAATAGTTATCGAAATAAATCATTCTTTGTTTTCCCCATTCTTCTTCAATAAAATGCAGAACTACACGGGCTCCTAGTCCAAAGTCCTTATACTTTTCTTCAACTATGCTGTGTTTTCCCTGGTAAATTTCATAATATATCCATATTGATCGGAAAGACACCATAATTTATAGCCTAATGTACTTGAAGGTTCTGGTACAGCATTGTTAGAATTAATTATTGCCTCATCATCATTATCTGATTCTTCGTCAGTTTGGAAATTTAGGTCATCCCGTATATCATCAAACAAGAAATTGTCAACAATATTTAATAATTCCGCATCACTTAGAGGTTTTTTGCTAGTCCAGTCTATTTTTTTTCCATCTAAAAAAAAGAAACGGGTAAGAATATAATAAGAAACGATAGTCGCGAAACAAATTTATGTCCAGTAATAAATTACTTCCAAATGCGTGACAGTACTTTTAAGTCCACAGCGAAAAGTATCAGTTTTCTCAAACACCAGTAATTATTTATCAAAAGTAAATACTTACGCTTGCACTCAAATGTTTAGTCTACAATACTCTACAATATTATAATCAGTTATACCGAAATAGGTTGAGATCAGATTCAATTTATTGGCACATGTGTTACAGATGACAAATCACAACACAATAGTTAGCTTATGCACTAATATTGTTATTGTTTTAGCACTAAAACAATGTTGCCGGTCGATTGAAATTAACTTATATTATTCTCTATAAGGTACTTTAAAGTACCTATAGGAAAAAATCAAGGTAAATATAAAGATATACTTTAAAGTACCGTCCGTCAACTAAGGGTTAAGAGTCGTAGCAGTTTTTTTAGGAACCAGCTGTACCTTATAGGCTCGCAAACTATGCATTTGATCCTAAGATGATCTTAATCAAAGTTGTTGTGCATGAACCCTGGAAGATTTCTGAGTTGTACGATCAACCTAAGTGAAAAGGGGGCTTGCCCCTCCGAAACTTTTTAAATTTTTTTGGACAATCTGTTTTTTCTTAATTTTATATGATGTAGAATCAAAATATAAATTTTCACTTTTCTATCTCCAACCGTTATTTTTTAATAGGCATTTAAATATTTTACATCTACATAAATAAAAATGAATGTTTGTATGTATGTACAGTTACAGTCACTGAATAGTTTACACTTTAATTTTTACATTGTAATACTGCAAAAATAGCAGTGTCGTACGGATTTGAGAAATGTCAAAGTCAAAAAATTTCAGGAAGTCAATGCTTGTCAAAAATTTCAGAAATGTTGAAAAACAAAATAAAACGATATCAAACTCCTCCAAAATGATTCGAATGCATTTGAGTGATGCGCAAAAAGTAAGAGCAGTTGCCAAACTCGAAGAAGGTTGGTCACTAAGGCAAGTTGCTGCAGATTTAAACGTGAGCCATATGTGCATATGGAAAATCAAACAAAGATGTGTTTATCAATATTTATTATAAAATAGATTTAAAATAAAAGGGTATTTTAAAACCAGACTTCCTTATTTTCGTTATTAATATCATAATCAAGTTTATTCAAAAAGACTTCTTTCTAACTTTTCATTTTGTTAAATTTTGTAAAATATATTATTTATATTATTTTGATTTTTTAATTTTAATCAACCTATTCTAGGTACACCACTGGTAACGTCACTTTGACGTAAAAGGTGCGTTTACACGGGGTAAAAATTTAAAAAATCGGCTCCTAGATACATAATCCTGTAAACTATTTAATGACCGCAACTGTACCTTATAGACTTGCAAACTATGCATTTGATCCTAAGATGATCTGAATCAAAGTTGTTGTGCATGAGTCATGAGGGAAGGTTTTTAAGTTGGTATGATCAACCCAAGTGAAAAGGGGGCTTGCCCTCCCGAACTTTTTTTAAATTTTTTTGGACAAACTGTTTTTTCTTAATTATACACTCAGGTGCAAAAAAATCGATCCACTGAAGTTTGGTCATTTTTGATATCTCGAATTTCCTAAACCTGTTGTCCGATTTAAGTGATTTTTTACCATGTTATAGCATATATATTCATTAGCAATGTGGCTGTAATAATATTGTTATTAGACAGATAAACTGTCAGTGTATACCGGGTGTACGAATCAAACTGTGTTTTTTTTTTTCAAAGTTCGCATCACTCTGTGGACTACTCTGGCATTTATAAAATACTGAAATTACAACCCACCTATAGCCCCAGGTTTTCTTAACATTTTGGTTTTAGATTCATTCACTTATGTTGGATAATAAAAAAGTTAGGCACTTTAACAATTGGCCATGTTCGTTATCAGTACAGGGTGTTTCTAAATAAGTGCGACAAACTTTAAGGGGTAATTTTACATAAGAAAATAATGACAGTCTACTTTATAATCATATGTCCGCAAATGCTTCGTTTCCGACTATTTATTTATTGCTTTAAAACCAGTTAAGATATGCAAATCAAATTTGGTGGGTTTTAAGATGTAGTTATTGCACATTTATTGACAAATAATTAAGAATTTTATATTCACCATTGGCGTGCATACAGGTAATACGATCGGTCATAATACCCGTTTGCGCACCAATGGTGAATATTAAATTCTTAATTGTATGTCAAAACATGTGCAATTACTACGTCTTAAAATGCACCAAATTTGATTTGCATATCTCAACTGGTTTTAAAGCAATAAATAAATCGTTAGTTTGTAAAAAAAATTGAACATCCCGTATCTCGGAAACGAAGCGTTTGCGGACATATGATTATAAAGCAAACTGTCAATATTTTCTCGTATAAAATTACCCCTTAAAGTTTGTCGCACTTATTTAAAAACACCCTGTAATGATGACAAACATGGCCACTTGTTAAAGTACCTAACTTTTTTATTGTCCAACATAAGTGAATGAATCTAAAAACAGACTATTAAGAAAACCTGGGCTATAGTTGGTTTTTAATTTCAGTATTTTATAAATGCTAGAATAGTCCACAGGGTGATGCGAACTTTGAGAAAAAAACACAGTTTGATTCATACAGCCGGTATACAATGACAGTCTACCTGTCTAGCAACGATATTATTACAGCAATATTGTTAATAAATAAGGCTGTACGCTCTGAGCTTCGCTGGTGTCGCTCCTAGCGGACTACTAATTCAACTTTCACCGGTAATTTTGAAATTTATTATTTAATTGTTATCGCTTAATATTTACAACGCAAAAAAGTAATTAAATTGTAATCGATTTTTTTAAGATTTTGCTAATCATTTTGACGTTCTATTGATAAAATATGAATTTCTTACTTCGGATACTTTCACAATTATCGTGTAGATGGCGCTAAGATTAATATATTAAGATAATATTACATATTACGGAACATTAAAAAAACTTAAATTCAGTATTTAAAACGTAAGTATATTTAAGGTAAAAATATATACCACAACTTTGACCAACTAATATTTTTTATAATTAATGTTTTTAATTTTAATGTTAAATTAATCACTTTGACTTTAATGCCAAATTTCCGGTAAACGTTTACAGACTTGCCACTACTGGCGCTCGCGAATTCGTAAATATCCCCTCTACGTACGAGCTCACAGCGTATAACATGGTAAAAAAATCACTTAAATCAGCAAAAATTTTCAGTGTATCGAT
Source organism: Diabrotica virgifera virgifera (assembly GCF_917563875.1). NCBI lineage: Eukaryota > Metazoa > Arthropoda > Insecta > Coleoptera > Chrysomelidae > Diabrotica > Diabrotica virgifera. Next base: position 56,077,620 of record NC_065451.1, read on the forward strand.
TTTTTTGCACCCAAGTGCATATGATGTAGAATCAAAATATAAATATATCTCTAAATTTTCACTTTTCTATCTCCAACCGTTATTTTTAAATAGGCATTTAAATATTTTACATCTATATAATAAATAAAAATGAATGTTTGTATGTATGTACCTTATAGACTCGCAAACGGGCGGGCATGTTTTCGACGCTAAAGTACCTGAGGGTCTTAAAAGTACCCGTGTTTTGGACGCTGCCAGAAAGTAAAGTTAGGACCGAAGGGTTGGGTCTTCCTCCTTTGGGTCTTTTAAATTTAGCGTCCAAATCATGCACATCCAACGGGTTGTATAAATTCCACTGATGTAGAGTAAGAGGTAGAATAGGATTTATTCGGTGAGACATTCTGTATAGTAACATCTGATGACATATCGATAATTTATTTACGGTACTACCGAAACTAATTACTTTCGTTTCCCGCAAAAAACAAATTGGTAATTTGTTTGTAATCCATAAACCTGTGTCTATTTACAATAACTCATGTACTAGACAGGAATATAAACTAATAGTGAATATGGAAATTTCAACGTTAATAAGTAATCGTGGTAAAATTTTGCTCAAAGTGAACAGTTTTACTTTTTCTCAAGATAAAGTACTAAAATCGGGAGAAACGTATTGGAGGTGCGTAAAACGGTCGTGTAAAGCGAAGATATTCACGAAAGGCCAGAAAAGTTAGTGATCCGAAGTAATCTAGAACATAATCACCAGCGTGATATCAAGACGCTTAATAGACAGATTGTGCGTAGCAGTGCCAAAAGGAAGGCTAAGACTCGCAAACGGGCGGGCATGTTTTCGACGCTAAAGTACCTGAGGGTCTTAAAAGTACCCGTGTTTTGGACGCTGCCAGAAAGTAAAGTTAGGACCGAAGGGTTGGGTCTTCCTCCTTTGGGTCTTTTAAATTTAGCGTCCAAATCATGCACATCCAACGGGTTGTATAAATTCCACTGATGTAGAGTAAGAGGTAGAATAGGATTTATTCGGTGAGACATTCTGTATAGTAACATCTGATGTCATATTGATAATTTATTTACGGTACTACCGAAACTAATTACTTTCGTTTCCCGCAAAAAACAAACTGGTAATTTGTTTGTAATCCATAAACCTGTGTCTATTTACAATAACTCATGTACTAGACAGGAATATAAACTAATAGTGAATATGGAAATTTCAACGTTAATAAGTAATCGTGGTAAAATTTTGCTCAAAGTGAACAGTTTTACTTTTTCTCAAGATAAAGTACTAAAATCGGGAGAAACGTATTGGAGGTGCGTAAAACGGTCGTGTAAAGCGAAGATATTCACGAAAGGCCAGAAAAGTTAGTGATCCGAAGTAATCTAGAACATAATCACCAGCGTGATATCAAGACGCTTAATAGACAGATTGTGCGTAGCAGTGCCAAAAGGAAGGCTAAGACTCGCAAACGGGCGGGCATGTTTTCGACGCTAAAGTACCTGAGGGTCTTAAAAGTACCCGTGTTTTGGACGCTGCCAGAAAGTAAAGTTAGGACCGAAGGGTTGGGTCTTCCTCCTTTGGGTCTTTTAAATTTAGCGTCCAAATCATGCACATCCAACGGGTTGTATAAATTCCACTGATGTAGAGTAAGAGGTAGAATAGAATTTATTCGGTGAGACATTCTGTATAGTAACATCTGATGACATATTGATAATTTATTTACGGTACTACCGAAACTAATTACTTTCGTTTCCCGCAAAAAACAAACTGGTAATTTGTTTGTAATCCATAAACCTGTGTCTATTTACAATAACTCATGTACTAGACAGGAATATAAACTAATAGTGAATATGGAAATTTCAACGTTAATAAGTAATCGTGGTAAAATTTTGCTCAAAGTGAACAGTTTTACTTTTTCTCAAGATAAAGTACTAAAATCGGGAGAAACGTATTGGAGGTGCGTAAAACGGTCGTGTAAAGCGAAGATATTCACGAAAGGCCAGAAAAGTTAGTGATCCGAAGTAATCTAGAACATAATCACCAGCGTGATATCAAGACGCTTAATAGACAGATTGTGCGTAGCAGTGCCAAAAGGAAGGCTAAGGATAATTTGACCGAAAGGCCGTCCAAAATCATACATAGTGCGTTGAAAGAAAATGTAGATTGCTTGAGCCGGGTCTAGTACTATTCGGCGCCGCCGGTTCGGCGCGGCCGGTTCGGCGCCGCCGATTCGGCTTCGGCCGGTTCGGCGCCGGCCGATTCGGCGTCGGCTGTTTTGGCGCCAGATTATACCTACGTTACTTTTTTAGAAATTTAAGAGGCTCTTGATTTATATCTATACCACACTAAAAAAATATATTAAATGTTATTTTTTCCAACTTTATGGATTTCTTTATGGATTTAAGGTTTAAAAAAAACAAATTTTCAAGTTTATTGAGACTCTTTATTACAATAAATAAATAGACACAAAATAATAAAGTCATTGGCTAGCGTTAATAGGGTTTGAAAATAAAAATAAAAAAAAATAATCATGAATATATGTATAAAAATATATAAATACCTGAGCAAAAAGCGGTGGAACAGACTTGAATGTTCCATCCACGTACACGTTCTCGGCTTGTTGCAAGTACCTCAGATTGCTGCGACGTCCAAAAATCAAAATTCTATCCTCTCTGGGACCATTTTCAGCGAGCAAGAATTGTTCATTCTCTCCATGGGCATCAATGGTGGTGTAACGCTCTGGTAGAACAAGATCAACCGCTGACGCTGGAGCTGGAGGTGGAGCAAGAACTTCGTGACGTTTTCTTCTCACGATTTTCCTTAAAGCACACTACACTGGTCTGGCATTGATGCTTGGGCTGCTTGAGATAAGTTATCAATGCATTGGTTAATAACTTGAACAGTTGGCTCTCGGCTACTTTCGGACAACTGCTTTATTTTCGTCTTGGCAGCATCGACTTCAATTTTGGCAGGAGTGGGCTCATGCGAATGATCATTTAAGAACTTGATCACAGCGTTGTTCTGAACATGAATTCGTGCCTTACATCGGTCTTTCTGTTCGCAGCGGTAAAATTTCAATGTATTATCTGCTTTACTAGCTTTGTCAAATACATAGGCAAAGCCATCGTGAATAAATTTGCTTCCGCCTCGTTTACTCTTCACTTGATTCTCCATTACGAATTTGTTAACTTCTTTTTTAATCACAACTTTAAACTTTCACTATAACCTTTCAGCACTGAATGAAGCTCAAGTTCTAACTGAGAAGATTGCCAACCTTGCTTCGTCATAATCCTTAGAGAGTTAATCGTTTTTTAATTATGGGTACGTTTTAAACTGGTCAAATATGATTTTTCTACTTATCCAGTAATACTATTATCACTGTTTCTACGAAAATCTGTCTCTTTAAGAAGATTAAGAAGTTTAGGCCTTTAAGAAGCCTTAGGCCGATGCCACATTATGCGTTTTGAACGGATGCGGTGAAAACGCATCCGTTTCCAACGCAACCGGACCGACCTGTCACACTATGCGTTTAGTCTGGTGCAGGTAGTAAGCGCGTACCGATGACTCAAAACGCATCCGCTTCCAACGCAACCGGACCGATCTGTCACACTATGCGTTTTCACCGGATGCGTCGGAAACGCATCCGGTCAAAACGCATAATGTGGCATCGGCCTTAGGCCCTGCACAAATTTGTTATTATTCAAAAAATACTTAATACTTCTTAGTGTCAGACATCTGAAATTGACGTACCTATTAAAACTAATAATCCTATATTGCAGATTATAGAATGAAAGTCATTTGTATTTGTTTAATCAAAAATTTCTTAATATTAAAATAATGGTTTTTGCATAAAATTATTAAATAAAACATATTATTTTTGTGAATTATTTTACATCTTCTAAAATTAAAATGTCGAGAATTGTTCTCCTGACATTTTTTGTTAAAGAAAATTTCAGACTATCATACATTAACAACTATTTTTTTTTCTCTCTCACTTTGCCAAAGTATCTGTCGCCGAATCAGCCGGCGCCGAATCGGCGGGCGCCGAATCAGCGGGCGCCGAACCGGCAGGCGCCGAAACGCCGGCGCCGAATCGCCGGCGCCGAAACGGGCCATCCCCGCTTGAGCCACATGACTGTTAAAGACGTTAATTTAATACGAAATCAAATATACAACCGAAAATGGCTCAACCGAAACTGCCCAAAAGTAAAGAAGAAACTATTGCTGCGGTAAATATTATGAATATCAAAACACTTAAAGACGAGAATTTTATATTTGCGGTTGAACCAAGTTCTAACATTATCATCTTCTTAATTCGGGAATATAAATTGGCAGACAGTGAAATATCTAAATGGCTGAAATATATTTTTGGGCTGCCATTTTTACCTCCCTCAGAAGTCGAAGAATCTTTCATATATTATTTTATGGCTATTCAACCAAAGGATGCAAAAATTGAAAAGTTTTCCAACTACTTTCTGGACTACTACATTGGCGACCACGCAACATTTCCGCCGGAGATGTGGGCTACGATGAGTGAGAGTTTAGAATTAACAACTAATGCTTGTGAATCGTTCCACTCGCGTTTTAATCATAATTTTTACCATGCTCATCCAAATATTTTCCATTTTATTGATGTTTTAAAAAATTTTCAAACTGAAACTTACATTACAATTAATAGTGTCCATGAAAGTAATAGACTTAAAGATCCAAAGAGTAGAAAAAAAATTATGTTCGTTAGAGATAGGATACATGAGTATCAAACTAACTGTATCGATCGATACCATTTCGTAAAATGTATGTCGTATTTATTTCAAAGTGACAAATAAACCTTATCAAGCTTAATCTCTAGAATTTTATTACCTGACTTTCCATTTACATTTCAATTAGACCCAGCGTCCAAATCATGTATGCAGAAACAGGTAATTTTATTTTTCAGCGTCGAATTTTAAATTTAGCGTCCAAATCATGCACGCCCTCGCAAACTGTGCATTTGATCGTATGATGATCTTAATCAGCGGCGCCGCCGCCGTCTCCCCCTTGATTATCGAGAATCGACGAAATTAATGAGTTCAATGGAAGGTAATAGCAATATAGTTGTTTATGTATCGAGAATAGTGGTGGCGTTTATAATTATTGTCATTTTAACCTTCTAAGTGTAACTCTCAAATTTATTATTAATTTGCTGGGTCACAATCACAGAAATTCAAAGGAGAGGATATCTTTATCCCGCGTATTCCAAGGATTTCAATAGATTTGCCATTTGATTTCAAGTATCTACAATTTCCTGTGCCCTTGGCTTTTGCCACTAAATCACAAGTTTATTGGAACTTAAGAGTGTCTATGTTACAGGCATGGAAAATTAATCGAGCGTTGGAAAACCGCCATCGTTGTAGATTTGCACGCCGCAAATAAAACATTGCTTATAAGAAATAACAAAATTAATTCCGTTTTATTACATACTATTTTTAATATTATTAATTTTTTTTTGTTTTCTTTTAATTTTTATTTATTGAACTTTGACAGAATTTTATATATTTCTAAGGCGGTACGAAGTTCGCCAGGTCAGCTAGTTATATATATTTTTAATATAACAATCTGACAAATACAGTGGAACCCCGATAAGTCGGCCCCCGATAACCCGGAAATCCGGCTAACCCGGACCGATTTTCATCAGATAAACATTTTGATTTTCAATATTTTGTATTTTTCAATTTAATTGCCATCATTTGCCATTTATTTCCCATCAAAATATTTAATTATCAGACAAACCTTTCAACAATAAAAATGTATGTAATATAATATTTGAGAGATAATGTGTATGTGGGTAATTTGAACTATACGATATTAAAAATGACTCATAGCACACGCCGCAGAAACAACTGTCTGTAGTATCTATTCCTTTTTATTTCAAACTGTCAGCATTGTTTAGGAAAGACTATTTAAAAAATTCTTTTAAAAACAATGGTCTTTAGTTTTCACTGTTCTAATAATAACATTACATTGTTGTAACTGTATTGTGTGTCTTGTATTGTTCGCTTCCATTTGCTTACGTTTGTGTTTGGTGTTTTTTTTAGTAATTTTAATGAGTAGGTACTGTGCATATTTATAAATATATTTTATGTTATTTCAATTCTAACGGAGTTTATCTGTAAGTATACCGTATTTTATTAATTTTTACCATATTCTCCGGCTATCTCGGATTTTCGATAACCCGGATCGGTCGCGGTCCCGATTAATCCGAGTTATCGAGGTTCCACTGTACTTCCTTCTGAATTGTTTCAGGAAAGGTTTAACAACCTCTATCACTCCTTCTGCTCTAGTAATATTTCTAATGTTCACCTCATGTAAATTAACCCTTACCATGTTCACAACATGTATGTAGATTCTTCTAGTGTCACCTCCACTAATGAAGGTTGGCTATAACCCACGGTTATTAGACTTTATTACCGTTGTCTTGACCGAGGGTGGTGGGGAGACTTATATTTTTGACTTTACGTCACAAGAGTACACAATTCCATATTTTTAAATGATTTTCGATCATTAAATGTGAGTTATTGTGTATATATGTGTATTATTTGTGTTATTATTAAATAATAAGACAAATAATACACATTTTATCTTATACCGGGTGGTGAATCATAAAACGGGCCATAGGAAACTCAGTGTATATATATAACAGCCCTACAGGCCTTAGAGGCCCTTGGCTTCGATATGCTTGACTAATTTCTTCTACTTTTTGCGGTCCTGTACTTGTCCTCTCCAGTCTCTTGTACCCGTTTCTTCTAGGTCAGTCCGGACGGCATCAAACCACTTCCTTTGTGGTCTCCCTCTTCTTTTCTTCCCTTGTTCTCCTGCTGATAAAACTATTAGGACGTTTCTTTCTTGTGGCATTCGTAAAACATGGCCCAACCATCTAACTCTCTGTGCCTTGATTTTCTGAGTTATTTTAGGTTTCTTATACATCTCCATTTCCAGGTTTGTTCTTCTGCGCCATCCCCGTTAGCCTCCTTTATACCCCAAAAAATTTTTCTCAATATTTTTCTCTCCCAAATCTCTAGCTTCTTTTCTACTTTCTGGTTCATTGTCCAAGTTTCATATGCATACAGCACCGTTGGTCTCACTATTGTTTCATATACTCGGATCTTGGCTGCCCTGGACACGTTTTTGCCTTCAACAGTGCGTTTAATGAACCTACTGCTTTGCTACATAAACAACCGTTTATCTATCTCTCTCTCTTCGTCTCCTCTATTTGTAACTGTGACTCCAAGGTACTCAAATTCAGTTACTTTCTCAAATTTATAATCTTTGTCATTTGTCCTTAGAGTAATCCACTTATTTTCTTCAGCATTTTCTCCTCTCATTTCTATATACTTGGTTTTTCCTTGGTTTATAGTCAGGCCATATTTTTTTCTTCTTCTTCAAATTGCTTGAACATTTTTTGAAGTTCTATTCCTGAACACGTCAGAAACACCAAGTCGTCTGCAAAACCTATACACTGTTGTCTTCTGTTAAGAATCGTGCCGCTTGTCTGGATATTGGCTCCTCTAATTATATTTTCTATTACTATATTTTTTTAAATTTCAGTTTATTTTAAAATTTTATAGATTGAATAAGTCTGTTGACAGGGGGTCCCCTTGTTTTAATCCTCTGTTGACGTTAAACTGATTTGAAAAACTGCCTTCTATCATGACTTTATTGACTGTGTTGGTTAACGTCATTTTAACTAATCGTATCAGTTTCTCTGATATTCCTAGTGCTCTCATTGCTTCGTGTAGCCCGTTTCGTGAGATAGAGTCGTAAGCCTGTTTAAAATCGATAAAGAGCATATGTAAGCATATGTAAGCCTAGATTTTGTTCATACCTATTGTTTTGTAATAACTTTAGCAAAAAAATTTGATCGGTTGTTCCTCTTCCCTGTCTTGAAACCAGCCTGGGATTCTCCTATTATCTCTGATTCATAAGTTTTCAATCTAGTTCTTATAATTTTTGCTAATACTTTATACACCACTTCTAACAGTGCGATTCCTCTGTAATTTTCACAATATGGTCTTATCACCTTTCTTGTGAATTGGGCAGATGAGTGCTGTGTTCCATTGCTCCGGCATTTTTTCGTTGTCCCATATTTTCTTTATGCTGCAAGTCCAGCTATTTTATGCTGCAGTATATTTCCTCCTACCTTTAATATCTCTGCTGAAACTCAGCTTTCTCCGGCACTTTTATTATTTTTTTAGGTCCTTTATTACCGTTATTATCTCCCTTTCTCTCGGTGCATGTGTTTGTTGTGGTTCCGCTTCTTGTATTTGTTGTTGTTCGATTTCTTGCCCTCGCTGTTGCATTTCTGTTTCTGTTTGGGTTTTATCGTTTAATAATTCTCCGAAGTATTCTGCCCATCTATTCAATTTTTCTGTCTTGTCTCCCAGCAACATACCATCTTTATTTCTGCAAAACATTGTGCATTTATTTTGAGTCCCTCGTGTTTTTTTACTCCTTGATAAAAATTTTTAACTTCTTTTTGGACATAGTTTTCTTCTATTATTTCTAGTTGCTTTTCCAGTGATTTTCTCTTCTTTTGCCTACATAATCGTTTAGCTTCTCTTCTCTTTGCTTTATAATACTCGTTACTTTTTTCTGTGGTGTTTCTAATATTTTCCATTTTTGCGTTGTTTTTCTGCTCTAGAATTCTTTTGCAGTCCTCATCAAACCATTGTTCTCTCTTTTCTTTTTCTGCTTTCCCAATGCTAAAGTCTGCCGCTTCTATCACAGCTGCTTGTATTAGTTCCCATTCCTCTTCTATGTTGCCAGTAGTGATTCTTTCCAATCCCTTGTTTATCTCTTCCTCTGTTCTTTTTGCTACCTCTTTATCTTGGAGTCGCTCCAATTGGTATTTTTTCCGTTGTGTTCCTTTTCTTGGTGGCTTGGGAATTTCTTGCTTAAGTTTGACTATTGTCAATGTATGATCGCTATCCGCGTCTGCTCCTCTGTAACTTCTACAATCAGTCACAGATCTGTTGTGTTTTCTTTCAATGAGGACATGGTCTATTTGGTTTCTCGTTTTCCCATCAGGAGAGATCCAGGTTATTTTGTGTATATCTTTATGATCAAATTGTGTACTTACTATCTTAAGGTTATGTACCATTGAAAGTTCTATTAGTTTTTTGCCATTGTCATTACTTTCTTTATGTAGGCTTTTACCTCCCGTTATATTCATATACATTTCTTCTCTTCCTACTTTCGCATTCATATCTCCCACAATTATTTTTATATCATATAGGAAACTCAATGTAAAATTCTAAATTGTTGAATTCCTGCTTCCCTAATTATTTTACATCAAAAGTCATGAGAGAATACTTGTAGAGAATTGAAATCTGTATTAATATCAAAAGTTAAAATTGTTCTACGATTTAAATGCATTCCAAAATTTTGAAAAATATGATACATTTGCCACAGTAGGTATGTGTATAAAAGTTAGGCCACACGTTACTATTTAACTGACAGTGCTCACACCATTGACTGAATAAAAAATCTTTATTATTAATACTTTCTCCGCAACTGAGGGTATCTTATCAATTGTATTGTTTTTAAACAATAAATGATAAAATAAAAATATAGACAGTTCAAAAATGTGAAAATAATAACTTCATTGTGACATTTGCATGTGATTATTGCACTGTGTGTGGCTTAATTTTGGGATGAAAAACTGAAAAATGTATTACATTTTTACAAAATTTCGGAATATATTTAATTCGTAGAACAATTTTAACAGTTGTTTTCAATACAGATTTCAATCCTCTACAAATAGTTTCTAATGTCTTTTGATGTAAAATAATTAGGGAAGCTGGAATTCAACAGTTTAGAATTTTACATTAAGTTTCCTATGGCCCGTTTTCCAATTCACAACCCGGTACCTATTCCTAGTTTACTTTATATTTTTGTATTTGTAATTTTGGTGTAGTTTCCCGTAAAAACTTTTTTGAATTATTCATGAAAGTTGTAGATCGTACCTATTGTAGGAATGTAAAAAAGAATATATTTTTATAAGGTAGTAGTCCAGAAATCCACTGCGCATCCGCTAGGAAAAATATTCTAATTCGGATTTTTTGCACAATCTTACTCAAAAAGGACTCCTTTTAACAAATTTGCATGTTGCCAGGACCAAAAGGTGGTCAAAAATTTTTTAAACGTTTTTTTTTGTTTTTTTCCTAAAATTATTTTTTTTGCATGAAAAAAAGTTTTTTTTAGGTTTTTTGGATCATTCCAAACAGAAAAGGTCTTTAGTGACTTTTCCCTAAAAATGATAGTATTTGACATATCAGCGATTAAATATTGAAAAATTGCGAAATCGGCCATTTTTAACCCTCAAAAACTATGTGAAAAACTTAAAATTTTAATGTTGCCAAGGTAGGTAGATATTCTTTAAACATCGATTGATGAAATCCCGAAGAGTTTTTTGCAATACAATATTCAAAACTTCTTTGTTTTTTAATTGCTAATCAAGCGTGGCGACACTATTTTCCACCGACAGTATGGTGCAAATGAAAGGAATAAATTCGTTATTTCGTAAACGGGCGACTTTAAGGAAAAATCCCGAAACAGGTCGATTTTTATTTTTAAGTTATGATATTGTGGCATATATGGTATACTAGTGACGTCATCCGTCTGGGCGTGATGACGTAATCGATGATTTTTTTAAATGAGAATAGGGGTCGTATGGTAGCTCATTTGAATGGTTCTTCAATTCTTTATTCAGTAATGTAAACATTTACATAATTATTTTTACAGGGTGTCCTTTTACTTCTTTTTTTGTGAAATAATTTAATTTAATAACAATTTTTTGGACACCCTGTATAAATAATTATGTAAAAGTGTACACTAGTATACCATATATGCCACAATATCATAACTTAAAAATAAAAATCGACCTGTTTCGGGATTTTTCCTTAAAGTCGCCGGTTTATGAAATAACGAATTTATTCCTTTCATTTGCATCATACTATCGGTGGAAAATAGTGTCGCGCACGCTTGATTAGCAATTAAAAAACAAAGGAGTTTTGAATATTGTATTGCAAAAAACTCTTCAGGATTTCATCAATCGATGTTTAAAGAATATCTACCTACCTTGGCAACATTGAAATTTTCAGTTTTTCACATAGTTTTTGAGGGTTAAAAATGGCCGATTTCGCAATTTTTCAATTTTTTAATCGCTTATATGTCAAAAACTATCATTTTTAGAGAAAAATCACTAAAGACCTTTTCTGTTTGGAATGATCCAAGAAACCTAAAAAAACTTATTTCCATGCAAAAAAATAGTTTTACGAAAAAAACAAAAAAAAAAACGTTTAAAAAATTTTTGACCACCTTTTGGTCCTGGCAACATGCAAATTTGTTAAAAGGAGTTCCTTTTTGAGTAAGATTGTGCAAAAAATCCGAATTAGAATATTTTTCCTAGCGAATGCGCAGTGGCTTTCTGGACTATAGGTTAAAACGTTAAAAGTTCATTATGTATTAACGTAATAATAATGTTGATGATATTTTAGAATGATAGAATGACAGGTACAGATGTAGTGTGGCCAAATTTATTAGGTACCTATTATTTAAATTCTTACAATAAATTATACAAATAATTGTAATTCACATAATCCTAGCTGACCTCTAAGGATAGTATGTATTCAATAGTTAATCCAGTATTAATGGAAAATCATCGACAAATTTTCAGTGTAGAATGGAGATTGAAGTCCTAGATTTCCGTAAATATTTCATGGATAAATATCAACAATTTTCCATAGTTAGGTATTATAATTCACTAAACATCTTCATTTTTTACCTATCTTGACTATTTTCCATACATCAAAGACATAAAAATATCGATTAAGAGGAAGTACCAAAATGCAAAATTTTGACGCAAGTCAAAATTCTCAATGTGTTTTAATTATACAGGGTGAGTCATGAGGAACTGTACATACTCCTACCTCGTATAGAGGCCCCTATGGGGAATAACAAATGACACATTAAAAAGTGCCTGCTCCCATTGTTCAATAATATACAGGGCGAGTTTCGCATTTTGACAGAAATTTGTATTCGTCATAATTTTTGAACGGTCAGATCGATGTGTCTCTTATTTTGGTCAATCGTTACACTATTGCCACCTAATCAACTGATTTATTCAAACTAGAAAAAATCAGGTCCGGCTTTAAAAAAATTAGTTCGTTTGGGTCTTAGAAAAAATTTCACCCTGTATAAGCTTTTTGAAAACTCTAATATGAATTTTACAAATTAGACAAATAGGCAATTAAAATAACATATTTATTTTTTTCCGCACACGATTGCTTAATTTTTTATAAAAAAATTAAATTTGATTATGAATTAAAAGTTTGGTAAAGTAAACCATAGAATTAAAAAAATTAACTTTTATTACCAAAATTAATTTTTTTTGAACAAATATTTAATTTATGTTACCACCAATCAACTGATTTATTCAAACAAGAAAAAAATCGGGCCCGGATTTAAAAAATAAGTTCGTTTTGGTCTTAGAAAAAATTTCACCCTGTATACGCTTTTTGAAAACTCTAATATGATTTTTACAAATTAGACAAATAGGCAATTAAAATGGCATATTTATTTTTTCCCGACAAGATTACTTAATTTTTTATAAAAAAAAATCAAATTTGACTATGAATAATTAAAAGTTTGGTAAAGTGAACCATAGATTTAAAAAAAATAACTTTTATTACAAAAATGAATTTTTTTTGAACAAATATTTAATTTATGTTATCACCCAATCAACTGATTTGTTCAAACTAGAAAAAAATCAGGCCCGGATTTAAAAAATTAGTTTGTTTGGGTCTTAGAAAAAATTTCACCTTGTATACGTTTTTTGAAAACTCTAATATGAATTTTACAAATAAGACAAATAGGCAATTAAAATGGCATATTTATTTTTTCCCCACACGATTACTTATTCTTTTATTAAAAAATCAAATTTGACTATGCATAAAAAGTTTGGCAAAGTTTTTGCATAGATTTAAAAAAATTAACTTTTTTTACAAAAATTAAATTACAAAAACAACGTTTTTCTTAAAATTAAAAGTTTTACCATTTTTTTTTTCTATAACACGTCTAGATCTAAAACTTCCCATAACACTTTTTTTGGACTCTATAGTTTAACATAGACGTGATCAAATTGATAAATTTAAAATTTTTCCACCTAATTTTTGCGATTTACAAGTTTGCAACTTTTACAAGAAGAAGACTGAAAGTCTACAACAATTTTCATAGTCTTCATAATGGTAAGAGGTATGTGCTGTAAAAATTTCAGAAAAAAAATATTAAAATGGAACAGAGTTGTAGCGAGTTAAACCGTGAGTTCATTTTTTTTTATTTTTAGAAAATTCCGATTTTGACAAATTTGATTTTTTAATAAAAAATTAAGTAATCGTGTGGGGAAAAAATAAATATGCCATTTTAATTGCCTATTTGTCTTATTTGTAAAATTCATATTAGAGTTTTCAAAAAGCGTATACAGGGTGAAATTTTTTCTAAGACCAAAACGAACTAATTTTTTAAATCCGGACCTGATTTTTCTCTAGTTTGAATAAATCAGTTGATTGGATGGTAACATAAATTACTTATTTGTGCAAAAAAAAAATTAATTTTTGTAATAAAAGTTATTTTTTTTAATCTATGGTTCACTTTACCAAACTTTTAATTCATAGTGAAATTTGATTTTTTTATAAACAATTAAGTAATCGTGTGCGGAAAAAAATAAATATGCCATTTTAATTGCCTATTTGTCTAATTTGTAAAATTCATATTAGAGTTTTCAAAAAGCGTATACAGGGTGAAATTTTTTCTAAAACCCAAACGAACTAATTTTTTTAAAGCCGGACCTGATTTTTTTCTAGTTTGAATAAATTAGTTGATTAGGTGGTAATAGTGTAACGATTGGCCAAAATAAGAGACACATCGATCTGACCGTTCAAAAATTATGACGAATACAAATTTCTGTCAAAATGCGAAACTCGCCCTGTATATTATTAAACAATGGGAGCAGACACTTTTTAATGGTCATTTGTTATTCCCCATAGGAGCCCCTATACGAGGTAGGAGTATGTACAGTTCCTCATGACTCACCCTGTATTCATTTTTTTCGAATCCTGAGAAAAATAATAAATATTTTTGAAAAATTGAAGCTCAGAATGAAAGACTACATTATTACCGAGAGCAGAAAGTCCCTGGAAACTTCTATAATGTTTATTTTAATAAGTTACAGGGCTGAAAATAAAAGAGAAGTGTGATATTTAATTTCAAATATTTCATTCAAAAGAAACTGCTTGTTTAGTCTAAGGGGATTTCCGCCCTCAGTAATAATGTAATCTTTTATTCTGCGTTTAAATTTTTCTAAAATACTTATTAGTTTTCTCAGGATTCGAAAAAAATCATATTACGATTCCAATGACAGTACTCTCGTGACGTAATCGCACCCTTAATGTTCATTGGTTAGTCGATCTGGGCAACTGTAGTAATGTCTAAGAATCGTGGCTATAACCATTGTAAATTCATCTCTATCTTCTGCTTTTCTTAAAAGTGTCTGTGTGTTTAACCCGGTCCAGTCCTAAATGTTTTTTAGCCATGATATTTGGCGTCTACCAGGATCCCTTTTCCTTTGATTTTAGCCTTTATAATCAGCTACAAAAATCGTACTTATCATTTCTAAGTATGTGCCAAAAATATGCTGTCTTTCACCTTTTTGGTTACAGTTACCATATTTCCGGATTTGAAAGAAATGTCCGGATTGGCGTCCGGATATGAGAAATGTCCGGATTTTTTTCTTTACTAAAAAAAAAAAAATGGAAAACACTTGGCCCAACGGTGGGAAATTTCATTCTGTGCAGCACCTAGTTAAGTTGGTCTAGGAGTCTAGGTAAAATATTATTTTCTAGGTCTAAAGTATGTTAAAACATAGGTATATATGTATTTTAAACTGGCAGAGATTTTCGATGTTAGTTGCATATTGTAGCGATTTTTAGTATTTTTAATTGTGCCATATGCATTTCGCCTATATGTACAATGTAGAGGTAGCAACACAGTCAAATTCACATTTTACATTTTCTACAACCCCTTGGACTACCCCTGTCCGGATTTGGCCTTAATAAATTATGGTAACCCTATTATTGGTGGTCAAAACTTCTATGTCTCTTCCCATTCTGTGCAACACCATTTCGTTTGTAACATGATCAGTCCATGTTACCTTATAGCCACATCTCTCAGTTCTAAAAAACCACATCTCAAAAGCTTCCAGCTTTCTTATTAAGTCAACATTAACAATCCAAGCTTCCACACCATAAAGAAGAATAGAGTGTGTGTGTTTAGATGTATGACCTTGGTTTGAACCAATTGGCCAGCTCAATTTTTTTTATTATCTTTTTCATAGACACAATTTCCTAATTTTAACTGATATACATTATATTTTACTAATTACAAACATATATTACATACATTACATTAAAAATACAGCTAATATTAAACACGATTACTAAATACTTATACTAAACCACTAATTGATATTAAAATATATATTTTTCAGCGCTAAGACCTAAACCCGATTCAACCTCTCGGAGGTTTAGGCCTTCTTTGTGATTTTTTTTGCTTTTTTTTGTTTTTTTATTGTTTTTTAATATGTATTTTTTTTTGTTATTTTTATTCTTTTTTTTATGATTTTTTTATATATATATTTTTTTTTAATATTTTTTTATATTATTTTTTAAATATCAATTTTTATATTTTTTAAGTGGTTATAAACAATTTTATACAAATTTATATTTCGTGTACAACAAATGGAATTTAAATTGGTGGGGAGAGTAACTCCTACTGTTTGTAGATTCTTATATAACTGTTGATTCAGCATCTGGAAGTTTGCGCAATCGAAAATCACATGCTCTAATGTACCCAACTCCCCGCAAGCGCAGTTTTGAGAAGTGGCCAACCCTAGTTTATTTTTGCGGACTGGATATAAACCGTGTTTGTTCCTTGCTTATTTAAGGTTTTAATGAAGTGCCGATTTGTAATATCGTTAAACCACGGTTTTCTATAAATTTTTGGTTGGATATCATGAAATCTTATATCTTTAAGAGAGATATCATATTCCAGTTGCCATTGCTCCATTTGTTTTTTCTTAAACCATTCTCGTAGATCAGTGACTGGCATTAATGGTTCTTCTATCGTTTCCCCTGTTGTAGTAGCATCCTTGGCAAGTCTATCCACTATTTCATTTCCGTTAATTCCATAATGAGCCTTAATCCAAACCAAAGAAATTTGTTTACCTGTATTCGTAAGTAACTGGATTGTTTCTAAAATTTTTATAATTACTACTGATGAAGTGCTTGATAATTTAGTTTATACTATTGTGTCTACCGAACTTTTGCTATCTGTTAATATAATAAACTTATTCTTGTGATGGATATTAATATACCTCAAAGCTTGAAAAATTGCGATGAGCTCAGCAGTATAACTAGACATTTGATTTGAAAGTTTAAATTTTTTGGATAAATTTTTATTTGAATGGTAAAAGGCTCATCCAGTAGACTCGGCGAATTTGGATCCATCTGTATAAATACAATCGGACTCCGGCCATCTTTTCAGAATTGTTTGCTCAACAAACGTATATATAATATCGGTTTACAACGTTCTTCGACGTCTTCCGATTTCCAATCTCCATCTCGTTCTGTCATTCCATAGATCGTCCTCGAGTTCTCTGTCCCTGATTTCTCTATCAACTCCTTCTCTCCAACTTCTTCTAGGTCTTCCTGGTCTGCGCCTTCCTCTTGGTTGCCATTCGAGGATTTGTCTTGGTATTCTATTCTCCGGCATTTTCCTTACGTGTCCGTACCAGCTGAGTTGTTTCGTCCTGATGTCGTCAACAATAGTATGTGTAACCCCCATGATTTCTCGGACTCTCTCGTTTGTTATTCTGTCGCGTCTAGATATTCCCGCTGAACGGCGCCAGAAGTCCATTTCTGTTGCTCTAAGCATTTTCTCTGTTCTGTCTTTTATGGGCCACACTTCGCATCCATATGTTGTGATGCTTTTTATTATAGTGTTATATATTCTTTTTTTATTCTCCTTAGAAATATTTTTATCCCACAGTACGCTGTTTAGTAAGGATATGCCTTTCCTACCCTGTATATTTCGTTCCTTAATAGCTGCATCTAATTTTCCGTCTTGAGTGATCTTTACTCCCAGGTATTTGTAGTCTTCACATAATTTTATTTCTTGATTTTCCTCTACTCGGAGGCTATGTTGGTCTCCTCCGATACTCATGTATTCAGTTTTTTCCATATTCACTTCTAGGCCCCACTCTGTAAACTCTTCTAATAGTTTTCGCATCATGTAACTAAGATCTTCAGAGTCCTGTGCGATGATCACCTGGTCATCCGCAAAGCACAGGTGTACAAAGTTGAGTCCGTTAGTGGTATGCCCATATTCGTACATTTTTTCTTCCATTTGTTGAGTGCTGCTTCGAGGTATATTTTGAATAGTGTTGGTGAGATACAAACGTATGCTCAACAAACGTATTTATGTTAAATTGATTAACATGTGGTTCAATATTAAGATAATAATAAGGAATTTGTAGTTCTAATAGAACTACATTCATTTCTGTAAACCTCGCTATTAAATTGGATTAATAGCTGATAACTGCTTATTACTTTGGGATGAATTTTACGTCGCCAGAAGGGACTATCTATTTTTGAATTGAGGTTTTGTATTTTCTCAGATCTTTTCTGTGCTAGCAGTTTTGATATAAAAACATCACACAAAAATTGCCGTCTAAGATGCAAAGGAGACTCTGCTGCTTCGATTTCCAAAATATGTGTTGGTGTGCTTTGTATACATCCAAGACAGAGTCATAAACACATATTTTTTATTTTTTCCAATATCTCCAATTGAATTAAATTTGCATTTCCATATAAGATACAAACATAGTTAATCACTGAACGTATTAGTGCTCTATAGAAGATTAGTGATATATTTGGATCGGCTCCCCACTTTGTGTGGCGGCTAAAAGCTCTTAGTACATTTATTGCGTTTTCACATTTTTTTGACAAATGATGAATATGTTCTTTTTAAGAGAGCTTTTGATTTAAAATTATGTCAAGGTATTTAACAAATGTTTTATATGGGAATGTGAAAGGTCCTATATTAATTTGGTTTGAATAGAGTGGTTATAACATTTTACCAGCCGATATCGGATTTGCAAATTGAATGTTTGGTTACTCAGAAATACTAAAGGTATAACTATTCAATAAGCAATCCCAAAACTTCTTGATAAATTGGTATCGATGAATCTTACCTGAGTTTGCCGAAACATAATTCTTGATGAACAACGTGGTTTTTCTAATAGAAAGTCAACAGTAACAAACCTGGTCAATTACCAGTAATACTTGTTGGGTGCATTTGAAAATAAGATTCAGGTCGACAGTATTTATATTGATTTCTCAAAGGCCTTTGACAGGGTTAATCATAACCTCTTGGTTAATAAACTTCATGCATCTGGCTTTGGTGAACACATTGTTAATTGGATTAAAGTTTTTTGCTGGGACGTACACAACAAGTTCGTATTAACATTTACATTTCAAAAGAATTCCATTATTGTTCTGGTATCCCGCAATATATTGTTTTTTTTAACTTGTTCATTAACGATATTGGTAAGGTTATCAAAAACTGACACTTTCTACTATTTGGTGATGATCCTAAGTTACTTTGTTGTTTACGTGATAAATCAGATACAGATCTCTTCAAGATGATGTAAATAATATATATTTTTATGTTGTTCTGAAGCTATTTCCTTGTGGCATTTTTATGATTAATTATTTAGATGGGAAATAAGCCACAATTAAATTGAAAAAATAATTTTATTAACATTTCGAAGCCCAAATCGAGTTTCGTTGTCAAAATACAAAATACTACTAAAATAAACAAAAATGTTGTTCCTAAGTTAATAAAATTATTTTTTCAATTTAATATATTTTTATGGTCGAAACAAAATGGTTTAAGCTGAAATCCAACTAAATGTTCTTGTATTTCATTTGGTCATATAAATAATCTAACTAATAGATATGTTCTTAATGATCTACTCTTGGATTCACTAACTGGGATTAGAGATTTGGGTGTATTATTTGATTGTGCATTGACATTTAGAAGCCACTTTCTTACGATTAAGGAAACATGATTTCGTAATCTTGGTCTTATTTATCGTCATGGTCATGATCTCTTACCTACAGTATTCAAATTATTGTACTGCTCTCTGGTATGCTCAGGTCTTGAATACTGCTCTGTTGTTTGGTCCCCATTTCATCAAGTATACATTGATGAATTCTAGTCTAGAGTGTTCAGCGGAAGTTTCTATCTTTAGATTTTAAAGGACATATAAATATAAGAAAAACTGAAAATTTCTTCATAGATTATTCTGGAATAATGTCTCAATTTAACATTGCTACTCTGAAGAACCACAGGTTGAGAGCTGCTATATTATTTTTAGAATTTGGGTGTTCATGGGTTAAGATTTTCTTTGATAAATTATAATTTTTGGTGTATGCCAACAGTTTTCAGTCTATTATAGATTTTAAAGATTATAGCCCTTTCGAGGCCTCCACACATTATTCTTGCAAAATTCTTATGAAATACCCTTCAGAAACTATCATAATAACATTTTTTATTTATTCCAGATTGATGAAGACATCAAACCAGAGAACACAGAAAAATTGCTTAACCAAGACATAGATTTTGACAAACCAGGCTCAGCTCAGCACTACTGTATTCATTGTGCCAGGTACTTTATTAGTGATAGTGCTCTACAGGATCATTTTAAAACGAAAGTTCATAAAAGAAGACTTAAGGCATTGGAAACTGAACCCTACACCATTGAAGACTCAGAACGGGCAGCAGGATTGGGAAACTGGAAGACACCGAGCAAGAGGAAGATAGAAACACAACCAAACAAAGAAGATTCAGAAGGTTCTAGCAAGAAAATGAAAATTGATGAAGATGAATAACTGTAGGTTTTCTTTTTTAAAAATTAAACATTTTACTAGCAGATATTACTCATCTGCGCTATACATAACTGGTGATAAAGCTCAAAAAACATTTGTCGTTTTAACTCCAGTTATAGATTTTGAAAAACATTTGATTAACAAAAATAAAGTAGTTAAGAATATTAGAGTTAGAGGTTTAAAAATTGACTTTGATGATATTGTGAAACAATGGACATTTTTTCAAGAAGTTTCAAAGCGAAAGCATCTTTTGGAGCTTAATAGACAAGACATTGCTCAAAAAATAACTAACTTATTAAAAAAATCAGATACCGATCCATCAGAAGTGGAAAAATATAAAGTACATGCTAAGATTGTAAAGGATGACCTCAAAAACCTCAAGATCTCTTTTTATGATATAGAGGAAGCAACTATGTTGAAAATTCTTAGTTTACCTAATGACCTACACAGTCAAACGCTTTCTCATGAAGAAACTGTTCTGTATACACACCTCAATCAGCCTAAAAATGATTCTTTAGATCATATTACAATAGGAACTGACAATAATTTTGTCAAGTATTTGAACCCATACGCTTGTTATTTAAAATCAGATGCTGCTTTGCTCGAGCTCAATCTGTTGGGATATTTTAGAAAGATGCTTTTAGAATCTGGCTATTTCCAATTTTCTAACCCTAACTTTTGTAGAACAGTGATATATGAAGGCTGTGTAGAAGTAGATCAAACAAAGAAAAAAGTTTTTGATGTCTTAGAACATGATCACGACGAAGATAATCTTAATAGACTACATTTATGTGGATCAGGTTCATTAATGTCTTTCATGGCATACTTTGCAAGACATGCTCTACACCAGGTTGCCTTACCTTTAAGGTTTTTTTCAGTTGGTAAGGTATACCAACCTATAAAAGATGAAGAACCACCTTCTTTTTTAAATCTCAGTCAACAGAGTGTGGTTAGTATTTTTAATGCTGATTTAGAAGATACCATCAGAAGTGTAGATAAAGTAGTTTCTGAAATTCGTCGCATTTATAATTCTTTAGGTTGTCATTATAGAATTGTCATATTACCTGCATGTAAAATAGAAAACTCTGAAAGCCTACATATATCAATACAGATGTATTCTAATTTTAAAAAGGAATATGTTGAAGTTGGAAATGTTTGCTTTTATGACACTTATGTCAGCAAAAGGTTGTTGTTTACTTATAGTTTCAATAAAGATAAAAAATACCCCAAAATTATTGCAGGGTCTTTAATAAACGTTCACAAGTTTTTAGCATGTACATTAGAGAATATTGCTAGTGAAAATAATGTAAATTTAAATGCAAGTTTAAAAAAGAAATTCGAAGAAATAAATAATGTTTGTTAGTATGTGTTTTTGTTTTATTTCCTTACATTGTTTTGTGTTTCTTTGTGTGAATGCCTTCAAAAGATGTCCATGGTAGTGTGGGGTTTCTATCCTCAAAAAAACTGTTGTGGTAGATATCTAGGAATGCCTCTGTTGCAGTACTTTATCACACCCACTACCAGGGTTGTAGCTTGAGAAATTAAGGATTGCAAGAAAATCTGATAAAAGTAATAGCTCAAGTGGGGTACAGATATTCCCAAAGTAACATTGGTTTTAGTAGGCTATACAAAAAAAATCAAAAGAAAATATGGAAAACTTCTGTAAATGTAAAAGTTATGCTTGGAGCAATCTGTGAATCAGATCATAAGCTGCTAAAACAACTGCGGCCTCAAACTATACACAACTAGAAAAATATATCAGACAAAACAACTAAGAGTAAATAATGCAGAAGAATTTCACATGAAACTGATAAACAAGGAAAACCAACCACCGATACTAGAAAATATTAATAAAACATGGCATGGACTAAAAACTTTGTAGTACATTATTTGACGGTTTTTGGCATACGCATAGCCAACATGTCAAAGAAAAAAGTGATATTGTGCCGATGTGTGCTTTTGCCCTGGGGGTGAGTTTCACCCCTTCTCGGGGGTGAAAAGATACGTTCAAAATAAGTCCGAAATTGGATAAAATGCCTAATTCTAAGCAACTTTTATTCTATACAGTTTTTTCACTAAGTCAATACTTTTCGAGTTATTTGCGAGTGAATATGTTCATTTTTCAGCACATAAAACACGTTTTTAGACAATTTTTCGCAAATAATTCAAAAAGTAAGTATTTTATCGAAAAAACCATTGTTAGCAAAAGTATAGCTTGTAAAAAAGTGAAAAAATTGTGTATATATGAAGTTTCCAGACCTAGTAGAAGCAGAGTTATAGCTAAAGAAAAATAGGTTCATATTCGCCAAACTTCAAATAAATATATATATCCAAAAAACGTAAAATAACCAAAAAATTAAGCACTTTTTGGAAAAAAAAATCATTACAACTTTTTAAAGAGTTTAAAAAGCTTTATGTCTATTAAAAAAAATGTACTAGCATCAAATGTGAGCAAGTTACGCTCAAAATACAGTTGGTCCGTTTTGATTTGGCAAAATAATCGGGAAAATTACCCCCTAATTAAAAAATAGAATTAATCCTTACCGCTTCACATGTTGCTTTATTTATGTTGTTTCTATATGGTCTGTAAGTTTCATCGATTCAACGTGCTTATTTTGAAAAAGAAAATGGTTTTAAAATAAAATTTTTAAAATTTTTAATTTTGAAAAAAATGCCCTTTTTCAAAATAACTTAAAAATTATTAGTAATATCAAAAATCTCAAAAAATAATAAAATGTACGTTTTGCTTTTCTGAATATTTCGGACTTTTTGTTTTCCTGTTAGACAAAAATCGGCTGTTCAAACTTTGCATACACTCGGGATTAGTGACTCGTTCAAGCCATTTTAACTACAGCCTTTTCAAAAATAAGCACTTTGAACCTCTGAGACTTACAGACCGTATAAAGAATAAATAAGCAAAGTAACCTGTGAAGCGGTTACGATTAATTTTATTTGATATGCTAATTAGGGGGTGCTTTTCGGGATTCTTTTTACCAAAAAATAAAAGGTACCAACAATATTTTGAGCATAACTCACTTACTTTTAATGTTAGAAGTTTTTTTTTAAAAAACAAAAATAAACCTTTTTTAAACACTTTAAAAAAGTTGAAATGAGTGTTCCTCGAAAAGTGTTCCGCTTTTTGGTTATTTCTCGATGAAATATTCGATTTGTAATTTGACGAATAAGAAGCGACTTTTCATTAGCTACAATTTTGCTTGTACTGGGTTTACCGACTTAGTATATATGCACCATTTTTTCATTTTTTTATAAACTATATTTTTATTTTTATTTTATAAGAATATTTTTTTCGACAAAATACTTACTTTTTGAGTTATTTGCGAAAAACCGTCTAAAAACGTGGTTATTTTGTTTAAAAATGAACAAATTCACTTTCAAATAACTCGAAAAGTATTGACTTGGTGAAAAAGCTCTATAGAACAAAAGTTGCTTAGCATTAGTCAGTTTATCGAATGCCGAACTTATTTTGGACATATATTTTTTCACCCCCGAGAAGGGGTGAAACTCACCCCCAGGGCAAAAGCACACATCGGCACAATATCACTTTTTTTTTTTGACTTATTAGCTATGTGTATGCCAAATTTCATTCCAATCCAAGCGGTTCTTTAAAATTTAGAGGTTTTGCAATATTTTACCGTTAAAGAACGTACTATTGGAGGAGGTCAGCAGGAAGGTCTAGACTAGAACACATAAGAAACGACGGCATTAGACAACAAATGGGAATAGAAAGAACAATCATAGATGACATCGAAAGATAACAGCTATTATGGTACGGACACGTAAGGCGAATAGAGGAAAGTAGAAGCCCAAAAAGTAATAGAATGGACCCTCACAGAAAAACTAAAACGAAGAAGACTACCAACCACATGGATATAAAGGGCATCTCCAATGCGATGCCGGAAAGAAATTTAAGAGAAGATGACGGCAATAGACAGCAGTGGCGATTAGGGATTAGGAACGGATAGATAAATAAATCCAAGTACCTACATGGAAATTGAGAGGAAAAAAGAAAGAAACAACATGTTTCTTTAACCCGCGAGTAGTCGCGCATTGAGATAGAATCTCAATTTTTATCCTTTATCGCGATAACTTGATGAAAAATTTTGCAATTTTGAAAAAATTTCGTAAGTGCCTCGAGGAAGTGTGTGGTAATGCGTAGGATTTTTTTTCTTCTTCTTCTTTTTGTGGAATTTATGGCTTTGGGGAGAGCCAATTAGCTTTAACCCGCGAATAGTCGCGCCGTTAGATAGAATCTCACATTTCATCCTTTTTCGTAATACAGTAAAACCTGTCAGTAACGGCCACTAAAAATGAAAGAACTATTGGCCGATATAGAAAGGTGGCCGCTATTGCCAGTTTTTGTAGTCTACATATAATTGGTTTGGGAAATTTTTAACTGGCCGTTAGGGCAGGTGGCCGATGTTGGCAGGTAGCCGTTAACACAGGTTTTTTTAATAAAATTTTTAGAAATATTTATTTTCAATATAAAAAGTAGATAAAAATAGTACAAAATAAAAATTTGTTTTAAATTCGTATTTTGATATAGAATCTCACACGCGACTATCGACGTTACAGAAGTGAGCGCGACTACTCCCGGGTTAAGTTAGAACCCGTGTTGAGCTGCCCCCCCCCACTTGCAAAAATTAAAAAACAAATAGCCCTGATTTATGAGCTATTTATGAGCTCTCATATTCCGCAAACTAAAAATTTAGAGCTCGTTCCACTGAGCAGGAATTTAATACCCTAGTGGGGGGGGGGCTGAGTCAGCCCCCCCCACTACTTAAAAATAGGAATATTGAATCGGTTTTTGCGGCAGAAATACGAGCTATTTATGAGCTCTTGAAATTATATAGTTTCGATTTTTGAGCTCATCCCCTTCACCCCCAAACAACCCTTTAATTGATTTAACTTAAGAGAAAGATGCTGAGAAAACTTAAAATATATCGTATTGCGGATATAATTCCTATAGCTTATATACTCTAAGACTAAACTATTAAATCAAGGGCATTTCGATTATTGAGCTACAACCCCTTCGTAAGAAAACCACCCTATCTTCCCGGCTTAAGAGAAAGTTGTACTTAAAATGCATTAAACTAATTATTTGGCGACTACATATCATTTAATAATTTATAAGCTTCCAAATTACTTACGCGCATTTAGATCAGTAAATTGCAATTTATTTTGTATAGTGCAGTCACTGAAGGTAAAAATCAACGATTACCTTCAATTTCGGTGAACCTTCATCGATTTTCACGAAAATTGGTCAGTGGTTAGAGGATACGTCAAGAAACAAAGGTGACATGGTACCACCTTGCGCCTTTACCCTGAGGGTGGATACCGCCCCTTCTCCGGGGTGAAAATTATTTTATAGAAAATAACTGCACAAATCAATAAAAGAACAAATTAAAAGCAAAATTTATTATATAAAGTTAATAAAATAAGTCAATACTTTTTAAGTTATTAAAGCTCAAAGATTTTAATTATTTGTGAAAAAAATGCATGTTTTGAAGAGGTTTTTTGTAAATCACTGAAAAACTGTAAGTTTTTACAAAAAAGTTAATAGTAGTTTAATTCGTATAGCTTATATTCTAAGAATAATCTCTAAAATCACGCGCCTTTCGATTATTGAACTACAACCCCTTCGCAAGAAAACCATCCCATATTCCCGGCTTAAGAGAGGGTTGTACTTAAAATAATTTAAATTAATTATTTGTCGACTATATATTGTTTAATAATTTATGAGCTCGCAAAATATACGCATCTCAATTATTGAATTGCCATTTTCTTTCTATAGTGCAGTCACTGAAGGTAAAAATCAACTATGACCTTCGATTTCGGTAAATCTCCATTCATTTTCACGAAAATTGGTGAGCGGATTTTGATACTATCAACTTTTTCTGGATCTCATTTTTGATGGGTATTTCTAAGTACTTTGACAAGTATTTAGTACCTAAGTGTTATAAATTGCATCTTTTTCCCGTTATTTAAGCTTGAACCCTTAGATTTGAACAGTCGCGGAAAAAAATATACATTTAATTACCAATAACTTACTTTAAATTAACATTAAAGGTTTTTCAAGTAAGCAATTTATTATATTTTTTATTAGCTTCAATTTTAGTGATGAAAACTTTTTTGTAAAAACTTACAGTTTTTGAGTCATTTATGAAAAATCGCTCTAAAGCATGCATTTTTTTTCCAAAAATTAAAATATTTGATCTTTAATAACTCAAAAAGTATTGATTTATTTTAATCACATTATGTAACAAATTTTGCTTAAAATTTGTCCCTCTCTCGATTTGTGGGGTTATTTTTAATAAAGTAATTTTCACTCCCGAGAAGGGGAGACATATATCCCAGGCTAAAACCCCAAGTTGTTATTGTCAATTCGTGAAAATAAATGGAGATTTACCGAAATCGAAGGTAATAGTTGATTTTTACCTTCAGTATAGAAACTGCACTATAGAAAGAAAATGGCAATTCAATAATTGAGATGCGTATATTTTGCAAGCTAATAAATTATTAAACGATATGTAGTCGCCAAATAATCAATTTAAATTATTTTAAGAACAACTCTCCCTTAAGCCGGGAAAATGGGGTCGTTTTCTTGCGAAGGGGTTGTAGCTATATAATCGAAAGGTGCGTGATTTAAGAGTGTATTCTTAGAATATAAGCTATACGAATTAAACTACTATTAACTTTTTTGTAAAAATTTACAGTTTTTCAGTGATTTACAAAAAACCTCTTCAAAACATGCATTTTTTTCACAAATTATTAAAATCTTTGATCTTTCATAACTTAAAAAGTATTGACTTATTTTATTAACTTTATATAATAAATTTTGCTTTTAATTTGTTCTTTTATTGATTTGTGCAGTTATTTTTTATAAAATAATTTTCACCCCGGAGAAGGGGCGGTATCCACCCTCAGGGTAAAGGCGCAAGGTGGTACCATGTCACCTTTGTTTCTTGACGTATCCTCTAACTACTGACCAATTTTCGTGAAAATCGATGAAGGTTCACCGAACTTGAAGGTAATCGTTGATTTTTACCTTCAGTGACTGCACTATACAAAATAAATTGAAATTTACTGATCTAAATGCGCGTAATTTGGAAGCTTATAAATTATTAAATGATATGTAGTCGCCAAATAATTAGTTTAACGCATTTTAAGTACAACTTTCTCTTAAGCCGGGAAGATAGGGTGGTTTTCTTGCGAAGGGGTTGTAGCTGAGTAATCGAAATGCCCTTGATTTAATAGTTTATTCTTAGAGTATATAAGCTATAGGAATTATATCCGCAACACGATATATTTTAAGTTTTCTCAGCATCTTTCTCTTAAGTTAAATCAATTAAAGGGTTGTTTGGGGGTGAAGGGGATGAGCTCAAAAATCGAAACTATATAATTTCAAGAGCTCATAAATAGCTCGTAATTCTGCCGCAAAAACCGATTCAATATTCCTATTTTTAAATAGTGGGGGGGGGCTGACTCAGCCCCCCCCACTAGGGTATTAAATTCCTGCTCAGTGGAACGAGCTCAAAATTTTTAGTTTGCGGAATATGAGAGCTCATAAATAGCTCATAAATCAGGGCTATTTGTTTTTTAATTTTTGCAAGTGGGGGGGGGCCAGCTCAACACGGGTTAAGTTAGAGGTGGAGGATGGATCAGAGGTAGAATTTGAGAGGGTGGACGAATGTATGTATTTGGGGACACTTATATATCGATCAGACATGTAAAAAAGAAGCAGAAATCCAGTTAAGACTGGCCAAGAGTACGCTGGGGCTATGAACAAAATATCGCGTAATACAAAAATAAGAAAAAGGTAAAGGCAGTTTTTGTTTTTATTTGATTCAGAGTTGGACCACCGTCTCCAGATAGCTATTTCTGCATCTATGCGTCTTCAGTGGAGCTATGCAGACACAACTCTAAACCAAATATCAACACCCTACCTATTTAAGGGAAAACATCGCGATGCAATCATTCCACCTTTGAGACGCAAAAACAGCTACATCTCTCGTAATACGAGGAAGACAAAAAGCCCTAGATACAAAGTTTACTACATTTAAACAATTAAAATAATTGAAATAACAATAATAAACAATATTTTAAATCCAAGACTTTTCGTTAAGAAACTGCTTTCTGGCTGCATCCTGTATCTCTGGCTTCTACAATATAGGCCACGTTGGACCACAAGGACATTGGCCACGTATTTACCTTCTTTTCATCTAGAAAAAGGACTTGCCAGATATTTACCTTCTTTTCGTCTAGGAAAAGGACCGAAAGACAGTTTCAGGTATTCAAATCTGAGAAAAGATGAAAAAGGTAAGGGCAGTTTTTGTTTTTATTTGATTCAGAGTTGGACCAACTTCTCCAGATAGTGATTTATGCGTATATGCGTCTTCAGTGGAGCTGTGCAGTCACAACTCTAAACCAAATATCAACACCCTGCCTATTTAAGGGAAAACATCGCAATGCAATGATTCCACCTTTGAGACGCAAAAACAGCGACATCTCTCGTATAGGCAAAACATCTCTCTTGTAACAGCGACATCTCTCGACAAAAATAAGAGTATACAAAACGATAAACAAACCCACAATAGGGAACTTGCACATAAAAATATTTTTGCATAAAATTGTTACTTTATTAGTCCAGGGCCCATCTGTTTTGAGATGGACGTTGAGAGGTGACTCAAATTTTTTTGCAGAAATTGCTTGAAAATAACTCAAATAATAATATTTGAGTTATCCTCCCTCTCAAAAAGGTCCGGAACATTGTTTAAATAATTAAAATGTCAAAAAATGAAGTAAAAATTCGATTTTCTTCTTCGTTTTTTGATTATAACTTTAAAAGTATTCATTTCCCAGAAAAGATGTACCTACTGACATAAAAGTTGGATAATTAAATTTCCTACAATATAAAATTAGTTAAAACTTGAAAAAATAGTCACCCTTGTTGCAAAATAGCAATAATTGCGAAAAAAACCATACAAAAACAAGTATTTGCATTTTACGTTTTTCAACCATTTATGCTAAACTTATGACCTTCATATTTCATACAGAAATACTTTATGATACAGTAAAACAATACTATAAATTTCATTAAGATCGGTTCAATAGATTTTGCAACATAAATTTTGCAATCCAGCTTTCGCAAAAACAATTCATTTTTTCAAAATGTTACAGGACTGAAAATAAAGCAGATAGCAAGTTGAAATTTTTTTTACCTACAGAAGTGTACTGTACCTTTCATTTGCAATTTGCAAAATTAAAATCGATTAACTACCACGGCGTCAGGAATTTTTTTAAATAAACATTAATTATTGGTGCTACGCGCAGGACAGCGGTGTTCGATTCACATGAAGTTGATTTCCACCAAAATTTCTTCCAATCTTCATCTAACATATTATTTTCTTACTCTATATTTTGTTGTATTTCAATATTTTAATTCCACAAAAATCAAACTAATTTTATTATTGTTTGTGAAATATTGTTTAAACAATTGTATATGTTTAAAAATAGTAAACTTTTATTCTCAAGTTAAAATATATGAACAAAGAAAGTTTTTGCTAAAAAAAGTCTTATTTCAAAGAATAGAGTATGTGTTTTTATTTTGCAATAAACAAATTTATTTATTTATATCAAAATGTAATAAAAATTAAAATGTATCAATAATTATCAAAGGTCGTTGGAATGCCCAATTAGAGCAAACTATCCGGTGTCCTGCGCGCAACACCAATAATTAATGTTTATTTAAAAAAACTCCTGACGGCGTGGTGGTTAATCGATTTTAGTTTTGCAAATTTCAAATGAAAGGTACAGTACACTTCGACAAGCAAAAAAAAATTCAACTTGCTATCTGCTTTATTTTCAGTCCTGTAACAGTTTGAAAAAATGAATTTTTTTTGCGAAAGCTGGATTTCAAAATTTATTTTGCAAAATCTATTGAACCGATCTTAATGAAATTTACAGTATTGTTTAACTGTATCATATAGTTTTTTTGGGTGAAATTTGAAGGTGCTAAGTTTAGCATAAATGGTTGAAAAATGTAAAATGCGAATACTTGTTTTTGTATAGTTTTTTCCCAATTATTGCTATTTTGCAACAAGGCTGACTATTTTTTAAAATTTCAACCAACTCTATATTGTAGGAAATTTAATTACACAACTTTTATGTTAATACAACTTTTCTCGAAAATGAATACTCTTAAAGTTATAATCAAAAAACGAAGAAAAATATCGAATTTTTCCTTCATTTTTTGACATTTGGATTATTTAAACAATGTTCCGGACCTTTTTGAGAGGGAGGATAATTCAAATATTATTATTTGAGTTATTTTCAAGCAATTTCTGAAAAAAAATTTGAGTCACCTCTCAACGTCCAAATGTACTAATATTTTTACAGATGCGCCCTGGTCTATATGTTCAAAAATATTATATTCAAAATATTACGTCTTAACAATTTACACTCCAAAAGTCTTGTGCTATACGCTGTGAGCTCGTAGGTAGAGGGGATAATTAAAAATACGCGAGCGCCAGTAGTGACAAGTTTGTAAACCTTTACTGGAAATTTGCTTTTTGACGTTCTGCATTAAGTGTTGCATATTATAGCTTTTAAATGTCTCACAAAAGTTGTTGTATTAAAGAGTGTCGAAATACTGGTTACAATAGTAATTGTGTATTCTACAACTTTCCTGTCGCTAAGCATAAGGTGATTCAATGACAAAAATGGATTGATGCAATTAGAAAAAAGTAAGTAAACACAATTTTAATTTTAAAACGGTAGAAAAATTTGAGCTAAAGCATCAGATAGCACACTCTGGAATTTTTACGGTTTCAATTTTACAATCCAATCCTGAAACAAAATTTGAATGCGTGAAGATAGCGACCAATCACAGCAAACGTAGGATGCCGTTAACTATCATTCATAAGTTAATATTTAAGAAGTATTATACTATAATTATATTAAATTATTATACTTTTTTACAGAATAAATTTTATCTAATATTAGTTGTCAACATAAACGTCAAAACCATACCTAAGCAAAATCTTAGAAATAATCATAATGAATAATAAATTCTGTACTTATTACTGCTATTAATTATCGATTACAATCCAATTACTTCCTTACGTTGTAAATATTACACGATAAGAATTAAATAATAAGTTTGAAACAACTATTATTTGCTTTTCTACTGTCCTCTTTAAAATTCCGGCAGAAATAAGAACACTAGTCAACCGTTAGATGGCGATAGCAGCCATACCAGCGAAACTCACAGAGTATAGGCAACACTTTTTTCTTTCCAGAAAATTTCCGGTAAAAGTTATACTAGTAATTCTGTAGGCAGGTGGCGATACCAGCGAAGCTCGGAGCGGATACTAATCAAACTGTCATAAGACCTGCGTCATATTCTATCCAAATATAAGTAAATTTTGAATTACATATTTAAGCCTGTATCTGCTACGCAAAAAACACTTATTTTTAAATAGAACATTTGCAACTGTACTTGTGCATGTGCATTGTAAATTGTAACATTAGTAGTGTTCGCGCAGTACAAATCGAGCATACCCAGAGTAAGTTCGGGATTAGTTTCCAATGCGCAGGCGTCAACGTAAACTTATCCTGGGCCCTGATTCTAAATCAAATTTCGACCAAAAACAAGTCGCTTTCAATATGGCGACTGTCGAAATTATTTGACACGGAGATGAATCATGGTACAATAAAATGAAACTTTATTGTACCATGGAGATGAATGAATGGCCAAAAGCGAGGTTAGGTTTAGTTTAGATGTGTTTTGTTTATTTCTTGCAAGGAAAACTAAATCAAAAGGTATTATAATATAGCTGGGTTTAATTGAAATTTGCTTGTTTTGAGGAATTAGATAGAATAGTAAATTAGAAATATAATAATTGAGAATGTCCACAACATGAATCATCAACTCAATGAAAGATGTGAGGTAATAATCTGGGAAAATTAGTAAAAAACAAGGAAAATTAATTACCAGCTATTTTATTGCTGGACATGCTGAAATCAAATCTTAAGATTTCCTATATTAGTAATATAGCTGTGCAAAGTCCACAGAAAGTGTGCTATTTTGTTTATAAACAAATTAGCACTCCGAAATCTTTTTTTTTATTATTGCTCTATAACTCCGAAAATTTTAACTTTAAACCAAAACACTCACATAAAAATTGACAGTAATTTAATTCTGCACATTGATAATTTATTCCAATTTCCTTCGACGGAAATTTTCTTCGGAAAATTCGGGTTTTCCAAACAAAATCTTTAATTTTCAACTAAAATTTGAGGGAAGTAATTATTTATCAATAATTAAATAATTTGGTGACAGTGACATAAATCTTTTTTGTTATGAGTGTCTTGAAGATATGAAAATTTGTATGTACAAAGAGGACCGGAATTAAAAGGTATCTAATGGTTCAAAGATTAAAATCCTGTTGTTTATAACTCTGTCGCAAATGCCGGTCAAATTTGACCGGTTATACCTGGAATCACTCCTCGCAATTCAATTTGTTTTTCTTCGAAAAGGACACAGAAGCCGTGCTCTTTTCAACAGCGTTAACTTAATTTAATTTAATCTAATATTTTCTGAGGGGTTCTATTTGTTTATAAGCCAAAAAATTGTTTCTTTATAACATTCCTGAGACCGCTCAAATGGTCCAATTTCAATCCTGTAAGGTACGTTGAGTAGGTATAGTGCTTTTTTATATGAAAATCATAGTTATTCTGGTGTATCATAATCTTTCTGGTTATTATTTCGACCGAAATTTTTTAATTAACATTTTAACTATTGCTGAACTATTGGTTAGATTGTCGCCGGTCTCCTGATATACAGAGAGGGGCTAAATTATGGAATAAATTCATTTTCTCTAAAATGGACGATTTTAGAGAAAAATCCCGAAACAGGTCGATTTAATTTAATCTAATATTTTCTGAGGGGTTCTATTTGTTTATAAGCCAAAAAATTGTTTCTTTATAACATTCCTGAGACCGCTCAAATGGTCCAATTTCAATCCTGTAAGGTACGTTGAATAGGTATAGTGCTTTTTTATATGAAAATCATAGTTATTCTGGTGTATCATAATCTTTCTGGTTATGATTTCGACCGAAATTTTTTAATTAACATTTTAATTATTGCTAAACTATTGGTTAGATTGTCGCCGGTCTCCTGATATACAGAGAGGGGCTAAATTATGGAATAAATTCATTTTCTCTAAAATGGACGATTTTAGAGAAAAATCCCGAAACAGGTCGATTTTTATTTTTAAATTAAATTTCTTGGCATATATTTCAAACTAGTGACGTCATCCATCCGAGCGTGATGACGTAATTATTTTTTTAAATAGGAATATGGGTTCGTGTTGTAGCTCATTTACAAAGGCGTTCAATGCTCTATTCAGTATTATAAACATTAATATCATTATTTATACAGGGAGGCCAAAAAAAAATTTGAATTAAATTAATTGACGCAAGAAGAAGAATGCATGTAATTTATTTAACTCAAAATACATTCTATTGCTGTCAGAAAATAGAAAAAAATGTTTATTTTGCAAATAAACATTGCTTTTAGCTTAAATTAAAAGTTCAAACTGCCAATAGGTAGGAGGGAGGCTGTTTGTGATTTAATTTAAGCGAAAAGAAATGTTTATTTGTGAAATAAACCTTTTTTTCTATTTTCTGACAGCAGTACAATGTATTTTGAGTTAAATAAATTACATACATTCTTCTTGTTGCGCCAATTAATTTAATTCAAAATTTTTTTTGGCAACCCTGTATAAATACCTAATGATATTAATGTTTATATTACTGAATAGAGAATTAAACGCCCTTTCAAATGACCTACCACACGACCCCTATTCCCATTAACAAAATTATCGATTACGTCATCACGCTCAGATGGATGACGTCACTAGTATGAAATATATGCCAAAAAATTGTAATTTAAAAATAAAAATCGACCTCTTTCGGGATTTTGCTCCAAAATCGTCCGTTTTAAAGAAATGAATTTATTCCATAATTTAGCCCCTCTGTATAATCTACTATAATAAATCTTTCATGTCTTCAATTATTTAATTATTGATAAATAATTAGGTACTTCCCTAAAATTTTAATTGAAAATGGCAGATTTTTTGGGAAAACTCGGATTTTCTGAGTAAAATTTTTGTTGAAGGAAATCGGAAAAAAAATAACTTTGTGCAGAACTAAATTACGGTGAATTTTTATTTGAGTGTTTTTGGCTCAAAGGAAAAATTATAGGAGTTACAGACCACTAATTGAAAAAAAAAAAGAAGATTTAGGAGTGCTAATTTGTTTATAAATAAAATAACACACTTTCTGCGGACTTGTCATACCCCATATTACTAATATATGCAATCTTAAGATTCGATTTTAGCAATAAAATAGCTGGTAAATAATTTTTCCCAAAAATGGTATTTTTTCGATAATTTTCCCAGACTATCAACAAAATCCAAGAAACCGAAGCGCCAACCCAAATTCTGAGCAGTCTCAACATGATAAGGTTAATATCCCCAAGAATCGCTATACTCTCCGGCTGTCATGGCGGTGTCGAAATAAAATTGCGACTGTCGAAATGAATTAGAATCAGGCCCCTGGACATGCTCAGGATTTTTCGCTCCGCGAACAATTTTCGGATTCGCAATGTAATGACGGGTTGCATACATTAAGGTTAGAGAAGGAAGCCTTTTGTTGTCTCTTTCTTATTTCGAAATAAATGTCAAAAAAATGCAAATGCAACAAATTTGTATGTCAACAAAGAGAAAGAGAAAAGAGAATAAAGGCAACAGGCAAACGATTAACTTTCTATTCAATAATTCAATGCCTTTCTTAGAAGGTAGAAATTTGATTAGAATCTTTCTTTATTATTTCCACAATATAATGTGGTTATTTCCACTCTGAAATCCAGCTTACATTCTTGTAGAGAGTAAAAGATTGTTGATATTTAGATATAAAAATTACCTTTAACTTCATGGGGGTTGAACATTATCTGAAGGAAGGAATAATTTAGTAAAACAATCATTTCCAATTTTGATATCTATGTATTGAATTTAATGGGTTGTGGCATTGTGTTGTGGTTTATTGCACCACAAAAATAATGAAATATAACAAGACACAAGAAATAGTTTCAGAATAAGTTTGATGTATTGTTTATGTTTCATTATATTCAATAAGAGACTAATTTAACTCATAAATTAAACTGAAAAATAATCCACAAGAATATGTAGATACTTATAAGCTCATTTAGATAGAAGAAATTAAGTAAAAACAGAGTACAATTTATTGTAATACATACTACCGTAATAGATAATTATCGAATATCGAATGAAAATAATACTAGAAAAGGTACCTACTTATTTATAAACATACGAAATGGAAAACATTGACAAAAACAACTAAAAAAGCTTTAATATAAAAAATATTAAAATTTGTTTGAAGAATATTTAAATGATACAACACTTCCAAAACTTTAAAAACCAGAATCTACATCTACAAGCTGTTTAACAAAACAATATTTTAGGTTAAGAATCGGAAGGAGTAAGAACAGAATGTCAAGAAATTGTTCCCAAATATTTTGTGCGCCTGTGCGAACTTAAAATCCGAAACAAAATCCTCGAACGTCGAGAGGGTATTCCGGACACGTTCAGGATCTTTTTTCTGTACTGCGCGAACACCGAATTAAAAATCCGGAGGGTGTTCAGAGGGAAAGATTTGGACTCCGCGAACGCCCAATTTTGTAATGCGCAGGCGTTCTCCCTCTGGGTATACCCAGGACGTACTGCGCGATCAAAGCTATTGGTTATTTGGTCGAGAGATTAGATTTTAGCTCTCGGTCTCGCTTTTCTAACAACACAAATCCAAAACGTTCGTCCCTTATAATAATAAAAGTGTTCGAAATATATTTCTGGTCCTAATATTTTGTAATAAACAAAACTAAAACCTATCATTTATAAACATTTTAGATTCATAACAAAGAAGAAAGGAATAAACAAAACTTTTAGTAATAAAAGTAAGAGTAATTAAACCCTTTGTTATAAACAATTTAAACATTCTTATTAATAATATTTATTTGTTTTAACACCTGATCAATTTCAGTTTGAAACTAAATAAACTGATTATGAACTATACAAGAACACAAATAATACCTTGGAATTTCCAATTAAATACGATTAAAATGGAATTAATACAATCACCAAAACAACCTTTTTTTCTTTTGAACTTTTATTTAATACAATCGACTTCTACATAAGAGTTTTAAGTGAATGTGAATGAATTTGTAAATAATATTTTCGAAATATCCTAGCGGTTTTGTTGTCCATGACAGGTAGACCCTGGGTCGTGACGTCAGACCCGTTTACGCATCTCTGAAGAAAGTTGAATTTTATAGCATTTTCAAAGCCGCGTAATAAGCGCATGAGTTAGGCTACGGCTCCACGGGCGGGAAATTGACGCAAGCAGTAGCAGTAAAATGAACTTAAGGTTCCGCGGAACGGAATGGGAATAGCCGAACTGAACCGACTACGCACAAGTCCTGTAGTCGGTACAGTTCGGCTATCCCTATTCCGTTCCGCGGAACCTTAAGTTCATTTTACTGCTACTGCTAGCGTCAATTTCCCGCCCGTGGAGCCGTAGCCTTACAAATATTTGTTTTTTTTTTGCATGCATGCGTTTTAAGATCATGTTACCTTATATTTTTTAATATTATTTTAATATTTAAAAATATGTGCAAGTTCCCTATTCTATACGGGTCCGAGATATAGACTATGAATAAAACTATACAAAATAGATTGGAAGCCTGGGAAACAAAGATATTTCGCAGATAGGCCAGGGTAATAAGACAAAAATATACCCTATTCGTGACACTTCAGCAGCCAGGGTACTGAAGCGTTTTTTCGACAATTAATACCTATACGCTCTGAGCTTCGCTGGTGTCGCTCCTAGCGGACTACTAATTCAACTTTCACCGGTAATTTTTAAATTTATTATTTAATTGTTATCGCTTAATATTTACAACGCAAAAAAGTAATTAAATTGTAATCGTTTTTTTAAAGATTTTGCCAATCATTTTTGATAAAATATGAATTTCTTACTTCGGATACTTTCACAATTATCGTGTAGATGGCGCTAAGATTAATTTATAATTACATATTACGGAACATTAAAAAAACTTAAATTCAGTATTTAAAACGTAAGTATATTTAAGGTAACAATATATACCACAGCTTTGACCAACTAATATTTTTTATAATTAATGTTTTTAATTTTAATTTTAAATTAATCACTTTGACATTTATGTCAAATTTCCGGTAAACGTTTACAGACTTACCACTACTGGCGCTCGCGAATTTGTAAATATCCCCTCTACGGACGAGCTCACAGCGTATAGGAACAAATTATAACTATTTCCTGCGTACCATCTGGCGGCCATTTTTATTTATAAACAATTAACTGTCAAAAAATGGCATTTTCTTTTTTTTCCAAACCAACGCAAAACAGTGAAACTTATGATTTTTTTAGTACAAATATCTTCGAGATTATGGAAAAAGCTTTAAAAATGACGTATTACAAAGTTTGATATACTTATTAATTATTAATATAATTGCGAAAAAAGGTCGGAATTGCAAAAAAAAATTTTCTCAATAACTGTTGTAAAAATTAGTGTACAGCTTTGAAATTTTTGTCAAATGAGGGTTCTTTGGTGCTTAATATGTGATAAAAATTTCAAAGCGATTCATTTAATTGTTTAAATTTTATTCAAATTGTTTATCCCAGAGAGCATTTTTTTGCAATGACATAAGTCAGAAAAAAATGAACTTAGAACCATTCCACATGTGTCAAATGAAAGGGCATGAGCTACATTTTCAACATGGTTTAAAAAAGTGAATAAAAAAATGCATTAATTAGTAATAAATAATTATGCAAAAGTATCGTCATTTTTTCTTTATAAACTTTTTGTATAACTTTTTCCCAAAAAATTAACTTTTTTACCCTGTTTTAAGTGCACAACTACCAAGTAATGTTATCTATATCATAATTGATAAAACATTGTAATAAATATGTATAATTTCTTATATAACAAAATAAAAAGCTTATAAGGAAAGATTTACGATACTTTTGCATAATTATTTATTACTAATAAACGCATTTTTTATTCGCTTTTTTTAAACCAAGTTGAAATGCTCTTTCATTGCTCATGCTCATGCTCTTTCATTTGACATCTGTGGAATGGTACCAACGTCATTTTCTTCTGACTTATGTTATTGCAAAAAAAAAATGCTCTCTGGGATAAGCAATTTGAATAAAATTTAAACAATTGAATGAATCGCTTTGAAATTTTTATCACATATTAAGCACCAAAGAACCCTTATTTGACAAAAATTTCAAAGCTGTACACTAATTTTTACAATAGTTATTGCGAAAATATTTTTTTTTGCAATTCCGAACTTTTTTCGCAATTATATTAAAAATAAATGAGTATATCAAACTTTGTAATACGTTATTTTAAAGCTTTTTCCATAATCTCGCAGATATTTGTACTAAAAAAACCATAAGTTTCCCTGTTTTCCATTAATTTGAAGAAAAAGTGAAAAATGCCATTTTTTGACACTTAATTGTTTATAAATAAAAATGGCCGCCAGATCCCACGCAGGAAATAGTTACAATTTGCTCTTATGGGTATTACCTGTCGAAAAAACGCTTCAATACCCTGGCTGTTAGAGTGTCATGGAAAAAACCTTATTACCCTGGACTCTAAGAATATTTGGCGGAAAAGTAGTTGAAGGGGAATGGAGAAGACGAACGAACGAATAAGTGTACAACTGTATGCTAACCCGCCGATATCAAAAATAGTGAGAAAACGCAGACTAGAATAGCTCGGTTATCTAGAAAGAATGGAGGAGTGAACACAAGTTAAGAATATTGGTTAGAGAGCACCAAACAAGTTGATTGCAAAAAAGAGAGTAAGACCAACAAAGAAATGGAGAGATGCAGTAATGAAAGATGTCAGTGAATTGGGAATCAGAGGTTGGAAGCTGAGGGCTAAAAACAGAAAACAATGGAAATTATTCATCCAGCAATAGGCCTAAAAGGCATTTTAACGCTATACAGGATGTCCCAGACTAATTTAGCCACGCTATATCTCTTAAACGAATAGAGATTTTCGAATGGGACAAAAAATAGTCTATTGTACTTGTAATACACGTTAATATGGCGTAGAAAAAATCATCCCCTAAATATTCATCCCTTAGTTACAACCCCTAACTTTAATTTTTTAAATAGCACCCTGTATATTTTTTTATAATTTTGGATGTGGTCTTCTATCGTCTATTCGACACATTTTTTGAAAATAAAATCGGTTCGTAAATAACCAAGAAAATATCAGTTTAGTTTTGTTAATTATGTGTCCCAGACTAATTTATCCAGGCTATATTTCTTAAACGAATAGAGATTTTCGAATGGGACAAAAACTGATCTATTACATTTGAATACACTTTAATATTGCGTAGAAAAAAAAATATCCCCTAAATATTCATTCTTTAGTTACAACCCCTAATTTTATTTTTTTTAAATAGCACCCTGTAAGTTAGGGATGGATATTTAGGGGATGAATTTTTTCTACGCCATATGAAAAGGCTTTAGCAGAGTTAATTAGCCAGACTTGTTTGTAATTGATTGCAGATTCATAGTCATAAATTTCTTATTTCATAACATAAGTACATACTACAATATTATTTTTAGATACATAGGTACATTGTGTTGCTTTTTTTATTTTGTTTTTTTTTAATTATTTTACTGTGTTTTTTTAATATATATTTTAATTTGTGCTAAACACTTTTTTTACTTTCTTTATTTTTATTTTTCTTTTCTTTTTTATTTTTGTTTAATTTTTGTTTATTTTTTTTTGTTATTATTATTTTACTGTTTTTTATATATATTTTTTTCTTTTTTTTAAATTTTTTCAAACCACATTAACAAATTATGCCTAGTTAGTAGTATATAGGTATATATTACATTTACAACTTGTATTTACATAATTTAACATGTTTATAAATGAGATGAAGAATTTCCATATCATATGTAAATATTAAAATATTATAGGTGTATTAAGGTTTATTGGGAAAAAACATTTTAAATTTTTTAATTCCTTATAAAGGTCGTTTATATTATTTATTTGTAAATGACATTCTAATATGACATGTGTTAGATCTCCGATTTTGCCACAAGTACAATTAGGAGTATCTGACAAGCCGATTCTATGCATATAAGATGGCGTAAGAGCATGACTAATTAAGATTAGTTTTTGTCCCATTCGAAAATCTCTATTCGTTTAAGAAATATAGCCTGGATAAAAATTAGTCTGGGACACACAATTAACAAAAATAAACTGATAGTTTCTTGGTTATCTACGAACCAATTTTTTTTTTCAAAAAATGTGTTGAATAGACTATAAAAGACCAAATCCAAAACTATATTTATTTATTTATTTATTATTTATACATATGACCTGGCCTCTAGTGACTAATCCAGGTCGTTTTTTCCTGATGGGATTACAGATATTTTTTTTTTATATTTTTACATTTTTTACTCAACTATTAAATCTATTTTTACAATAACAATTTGCCATAATCTCTTAATTACGTATAACAAACAAATTTAAATAAACAATTTAAAATATTTTTGGTACTATCAACTCCCTTCTAAGTTATAAAGACAGTCCCTCTATTTTCAGAAGAGAGTTGGTAGTTTTTTTTTTTGAATTATGTATTGAATTATTATTTTTATTTATTTATTTTATATTGAATTATTATTGTTGTTCTGAAGCTATTTTCTTGTGGCATTTTTACAATTTTAACTATTTAGAATGGGAAATAAGCCACAATATTATTAAAAAATGATTTTTATTAACGTTTCGACGCCCAAATCGGGTGCCGTTGTCAAAATACAAAATACTATTAATATAAACAAAAATGTTGTTTATTATTATATTTATATTTACAACAACATTTTTGTTTATATTAATAGTATTTTGTATTTTGACAACGGCACCCGATTAGGGCGTCGAAACGTTAATAAAAATCATTTTTTAATAATATTGTGGCTTATTTCCCATTCTAAATAGTTAAAATTGAATTATTATTATTATAATTGTAAATATCTATTTTTGAATTTATATTTTATTTTATTTATTTTAACTTTATCTTACTCAACTTCATCAGGGTTGGATTATTGGTTGTCTTCTTCTATTATTATAGATTTCTTGTTGTTTTTTAGATATTATTTGTGTGAGATTGTTTAATATTTCAAAATATTCTTCATTTTGTAATATATCTCTTATTTCAATTCTTTCTAATCTTCTTCTCATTTCTCTGTGTTCTTCATTTTCTATAGTATTTTCACAATGTAACACTATATGTTGTGGTGTACCTAGTTCTCCACATTCACAATATGCATCATCTTTTAAGTTAAATCTTTCCAAATACGTTGGGTACGGTCCATGTCCTGTTAAAAAGTGTATTAAACCTTGTTTTGGATTAAAATAATTTGGAATGTTTTCTAATATTGGTATAAAATTGTATAAACGTCTAGATTTTGTTGAATTTTCCCATTCATTTTGTCTTTTTCTATTTATTATTTCTTTTAATTCTCTTTTATTTCTTATATCTAATCCTATTATTTGTATTATTTTTTCATATTTTTCTTTTTTTAGCCAATAATTACATGCTCTTTTTTGTGTTTCTAAATGCATTGGCATTACTCCAGTTAAAACTGTGAGTGCCTGTGTTGCAGTTGTTCCAAATGCTCCCGTCATTCTTACAAGAAATCCTCTCTGAGCTCTATTTAATTTTTCTGCGTTTTTTTTATTTATTAATCTATGTGCCCATACACTTGAACCGTACCCTACAATTGATGCAAGTATTGTACTTAGGTATATTCTCATCTGTCGGAACGAAATTCTATATTCCTTCTGTGCTAGACTAGCAATGCTATGCATGATCTTTGTTGCCTTTTCACAGACACAATTCATGTGTTTTGTAAATAATTTTTGTTCGTCTATTATAATACCTAAATATCTTGTTTCCATTTTTCTTTTTATTGTTTTCCCTCTAATTTTTATAATTGGATCTCTTTCTAAATTTCCTTCTATTAAACTATATGTTGTTTTTGAATCTGATATTGTTAATTTTACTTTATTCATCCAATCATTTACTCTTATTAATACTTCATTTGATTTATTTTCTAATTCTCTTCTTGAGTTTGCATCTATGATCAACAACAAATCATCTGCATATGCTATGCTTCCAAGCACTTCAGGATCTATAGTCAATTGTTCCAACAGTTCCTCTAGCATTACATCCCAGAACATAGGTCCACAAACTGATCCTTGTGGACATCCTTTTGTGATATGTTTTGTCTTTTTTCCTGTTGGACAGCTTAGGCTTGCATATCGGTCTTGACAGTAGTTTCTGAGACTTCCGTACAGATTCTTTGGACATCTCATTCTTCGAAGTCTTTCAAAGAATGACGGCCACCAAAGATTGTCAAAAGCCCCAGACACGTCTATAAAGATCATTAAAACATACTTTTTTATGCTTTCGTTTACTATTTCAAATACTTTATTTATTGCATCTTCTGTTGATCTACCTTTCCTAAAACCATACTGACCAGGATGTAATCCAATTTCTGTTCTTATTTGATTTAATTTTTTACATAGTAATTTTTCTTGTAATTTTCCCATTGTATTCAATAAACATACCGGTCTATATGATTTCGGTAAGGCAGGATCTTTATCTTCCCCTTTATGTATTATTATAACTTCTGCTTGTTTAAAATTATTGGGAAACCTTCTTTGTCTAAGACATTCATTATATAATGATGTTAGTACTGGAATTATTTGTTCCGACAATGCTTGAAGTATTTCAACATGAATATTATCCAAAACTATAAAAAAATATACAGGGTGCTATTAAAAAAATTAAAGTTAGGGGTTGTAACTAAGGGATGAATATTTAAGGGATGATTTTTTTGTACGCCATATTATTAAAGTGTATTACAAGTAGAATATATCACTTTTTGTCACATTCGAAAATCTCTATTCGTTTAAGAGATATAGCGTGGCTAAATTAGTCTGGGACACCCTGTATGTATATATACATACATGCATATGCCATAAATAAAGAAAGAAGAAAGAGAAGAACTACATTTTTGTTTTACCTAGGCGACAGTTAATGTGTTTATTAATTTTGAATAAATGTCAAATATGTCTAAATAATTAATTAGTCAGATGAATAAATCACAATGACTGATTCTCTAAGTAGAAGAAAAAGAAGCCTCAAACTTGCCCTGCCTACCCGAGGGTACTATGCAGAGCTCATCGCAGATCTAAACTACGAAA
The DNA here is from genome assembly GCF_917563875.1 of Diabrotica virgifera virgifera. Taxonomy (NCBI): domain Eukaryota; kingdom Metazoa; phylum Arthropoda; class Insecta; order Coleoptera; family Chrysomelidae; genus Diabrotica; species Diabrotica virgifera. Next base: position 56,121,085 of record NC_065451.1, read on the forward strand.
ATAGGATCAAAACTTTGACCGAGCTTCCAGGTGCCACGAAATCCACAAAACTAATATGGCAGTTGAGAACAGAGAAGCATACTAATATTATAAGATCTTTAAATCCTCCAGCTAATAGAGCATCGTTAGCACCAGCAGAAAGATGGATGACGTTTGAAGAAGACAAGACTGTTGTAAGTATACCTACACTACATATCCTTATATTGTTGCATTGCATTAATTTACTTAGACAAGGCGAAAACGGCGGGTTCATTGAAAATAATATTCCCATGAGATTTTTTTGCATAATCACATTCGTGAGACATCCCAGAATAAGGTTCAAGAAGACGCCCACTCGAAAAGTGGTCCAAATTTTTTTGAACAATTTTTATTTGTTCAAATCGGAAAATCAATATTTTCTTCCCGGACCAATTTTTTTAGGGTTTTTGGACCATTCTGGACAAAAAATATCTCTTATAATTTTTGTCTAAATTTGATCGTTTTCGAGTTATAAGCAATTTAAAATTGAAAAAAACGAAAAATGGCGATTTTCAAGGCTTAATAACTCGGTTAAAAGTTATTATCGTGAAAGTCAGAAAGTGACTAAATCAAAGTTTAAAGCCCCTGCTACAAGATCCTGAAGACATTTCTGTCACTATTTTATTACTAAACTGTTATTTTTACGTATTAATAATGAGTGCCATGCACGTACTTGACGTACTAGGTGGCCGTCAATTGTGAGTGCGAAAGAGATGCCATTCCGGCAGTCCAATCGTGAATCTTACTCGCACTCACATTTTTACAGCCGCGTCAATACTATCTTACCGCTCATTATTATTACTTAAAAATAATATAGGTCTGGATCCCGCGTATGAAAAAAAAGTTGATTAATAGCAAGCTGAAAATTTGTTAATAGTTTAAGGGTGTCTAGTCGGATAAACTTTGATATATAGGAACACTATAACATGGGCAGTTTTAATTGTGGAACAGGTTAAAAATTTGGAACGGTCAGACCACGAAAACGGCACATTTATTTTGTCCGACAGATCAGACTTAAACTCTGCGAACAGAGATTAAACTCTCATGCAAAAATCAGACTGCTATTTATCACCTGTCATAATTCCTGTCATTTGACATATTCTACATGTTCCACTCATTAAAACGCCCATTTGGTGATAAATAGCAGTCTGATTTTTGCATGAGAGTTTAATCTCTGTTCGGATAGTTTAAGTCTGTTCTGTCGGACAAAATACATGTGCCGTTTTCGTGGTCTGACCGTTCCACATTTTTAACCTGTTCCACAATTAAAACTTCCCCTGTTCCAGTGTTCCCATATATCAAAGTTTGTCCAACTAGACACCCTTAAGCTATTAACAAATTTTCAGCTTGCTATTAGTCAACTTTTTTTTCATACGCGGGATCCAGACCTAATAGCTTAGTAATAAAATAATGACAAAAATTTGTTCAGGATCTTGTAGCAGGGGCTTTAAACTTTGATTTAGTCACTTTCTGACATTCATAATAATAACTTTTAAGCGATTTATTAAGCCTTGAAAATCGCCATTTTTCGTTTTTTCAATTTTAAATTGCTTATAACTCGAAAACGATCAACTTTAGAGAAAAACTATAAGAAATCTTTTTTGTCAAGAATGGTCCAAAAAATCTAAAAAAAAATTTTTCGTGCCAAAAATATTGGTTTTTGCAATTTTAACAAAAAAAAATTGTTCAAGAAATTTGGACCACTTTTTGCGTGGGATATCTTTTTTGAATCTAATTCTAGGATATCTCACGAATGTAATGATGCAAAAAAATCTCATGGGAATATTTTTTCCAACGAACCCGCCGTTTTCGACTCGTCTAACTATGTAGTAGAGGATCCGATATAAGGTCGATTGGCACCGATCTGTTTAATGGATAAAAATTATTGGATATGTAATTTAGCATGTTAATAATTACAAAAAACAAGAGTTGCCCTATCTAATCTTGTTCTAACTATAATTAATTAATAATTAAAAAATGACATTTTCTTATGAATAAAAATTTTTTTTGACCCATGCAGATATTTCAGATTTTTTGGATCATTCTAAACAGAAAAGGTATTTTGTAATTTTTCTCTTAAGTTGATCGTTTTCGAGTTATAAACAATTTAAAACTGAAAAAAGAACGAAAGATGACAATTTTCAAGGCTCAAAAACACAAGTAAAAAATATCATTTATGTAATCATCAAGTAGTACTTGAATTTGTGTAGGTACTTGACAAGTACGTACACAAATTCAAGTTCAAACCTTTTTCTATCAGGCCTCGATAAGAATTTTAGCCATGTTTTATTCTAAAACATATTTTTTTAATTGTTAATGAGGAAGGTTTCTTATGGGCAGACGGGCATTAACAACTAAAAAACAATGTTTCAGAATAAAAAAAGTTCAAAAAACTTTTCAAGAACTGATAGAATAAGGTTTGAACGTGCATTTAGGTACTTCGTAATTTCAAAAATGATATTTTATACTTACGTTTTTGAGTCTTGAAAATCGCCATCTTTCGTTCTTTTTTTCAATTTTAAATTGTTTATAACTAGAAAACGATCAACTTTAGAGACAAATTACAAAAGGCCTTTTTTGTTTAGAATGATCTAAAAAATCTGAAATAATATCTGTAGGTTATTGATTATATTCAAAATAAGATAGCTAAAAGGAACTACAACGTTAACGGGGTTTTATTATTTCATATGGTCAACGGACGTCTATATATGAAAAAACCGCGGAGTTCTACCATTTAAAGTGGTGCGTTTTTGAGAGATGGGTGAATTAGTCCCTGGGCACAGGTTACATTAGGGTGAGTTCTAGGCCCTTTTGGTACAAACATATCTACATAAAAATTGTTCCTGGTTAAATTTCCTGTCTAAACATTACTTTTTAAAGTCAATGATACTTTTTTGTACAAAAATATATTCAATAGAAAAAGCAAAAACAAACCCAAAAGAAAGAAATTTTGTTTTTTGTCCCATAACTTTTGTCCACGAGGATATAGGTATAGACATTGCTTTACAGAAAAAAAACCTACATATTTCTTCTTTAAAATATTGTTTAGTAGAGATAATTAGGATTTATAGTTTTCAAAATATGATTTTTCAAAATTCTTCACTCACAGCAATTTTGGGCAATTTTCCTTGTTATTTCGCAAATATTGTTCTGTAACTTTTTTCCACGTAACTTTAGGTATATGCAATGGTACACGTAATAGGACTATAAATCAATTACCTTTAAAATGGTCTACTGTATAACGTTGTACGACTTTTTTTAAAGAGATTATGGTTTTTCAAGGTTTTATACTTTTAACGATTTTTTATAATACAATATATAAATAAAATAATATTATTATATAATATATTATATATTATATAATATTATATTATATACTATATAATACCTAATATAAAAAATATTATCTTTTACATTTTTTACGATTATTTTTGAAATTTCTCATTATAACTTTTTTCTTCTACATTTAGGTATATATTATATTATATAATAAAAAAAGCTTATTTTGTTTAATTTAAAATGGTGTATTACGAAAAATTCTAGGATTATTTTTAAATAAGATATTATTTTTCAAAATGTAATAAGTACCTGCAACGATTTTTGATTTTAGGATTATTTTTTAAATTTCTCATTATACCTAACTTTTTTTTCTTGTACATGAATATACTATATATTGCTCAAAAAAGAGGGCTTGGTTTCTGTTCTTTAAAATGGTGTATCATCTATATTTAAATAATGGAAACCGAGTGATTCTTTGATATTTTTTACCTGTATTATTTAAAATTATCTCTTTTACAAAAATTACATAAACATCAGTCTTAGAAAAAATCATTTTAGTTAAAATTATTTAAACGTTGACACTTAAAAATTTTTCAAAATCAAAGTCTATCTCTTCGTTAGCATTAGCTTCAATATCTTCCTCTGACACCTCAGTTATTTTAGAGTTCCCAAAATTAGTATCCATGCACATGCACCCTTTGCAGAATATTGAACAACTAATTCCTCTCTTCCTACAACCGCAGTTTTTTGTACATCCTTTGGTACATTTACATGCTATTTCTTCAAGCAAAGCTTGTGGTGCAGGAGCTTTGAGAGTAAATATTGGAATTAACCTATATTTTGAAGTTTGCCCGGCCGAGTCAAGTGGATTCAAAGTATTACCTATAAAAAATAATATTCAATCATAGCACACAATCACATAAAAAAGTTATAATGAGAAATTTAACAAATATTCCTAAAATCAAAAATCGTTGCAAGTACTTATTACATTTTGAAAAAGCATATTATCTTATTCAAAAATAATCCTAAAATGTTTTATAAACCACCATTTTAAAGTAAACAGAATAAGCTTTCTTTTTAATTATATAATATATACCTAAATGTAGAAAAAAAAGTTATAATGGGAAATTTTAAAAATAATCGTAAAAAATATAAAAACTCGTTAAAAGTATAAAATCTTGAAAAAGATATCCTCTTTAAAAGAAGTCGTACAACATTATACAGTAGAACACTTTAAAGGTAATTGATTTCTATTCCTCTTACATGTACCATTGCATATGCCTAAAGTTACGTAGAAAAAAGTTACAGAACAATATTTGCGAAATAACAAGGAAAATTGCCCAAAATTGCTGTGAGTGGCGAACTTTGAAAAATCACATTTCGAAAATTGTAAATCTTAATGACCTCTAGCAAACATCATTTTAAAGATAAAATATGTAATTTTTTTTTCTGTGAAGCAATGTCTATACCTATATCCCCGTGGACAAATAGGTCTGGATCCCGCGTATGAAAAAAAAGTTGATTAATAGCAAGCTGAAAATTTGTTAATAGCTTAAGGGTGTCTAGTCGGATAAACTTTGATATATGGGAACACTGTAACAGGGGCAGTTTTAATTGTGGAACAGGTTAAAAATTTGGAACGCTCATACCACGAAAACGGCACATTTATTTTGTCCGACAGAACAGACTTAAACTCTCCGAACAGAGATTAAACTCTCATGCAAAAATCAGACTGATATTTATCACCTATCATAATTCCTGTCATTTGACATATTCTACATGTTCCACTCATTAAAACGCCCATTTGGTGATAAATAGCAGTCTGATTTTTGCATGAGAGTTTAATCTCTCTTTTTTAATCTCGGAGAGTTTAAGTCTGTTCTGTCGGACAAAATAAATGTGCCGTTTTCGTGGTCTCACCGTTCCAAATTTTTAACCTGTTCCACGATTAAAACTGCCCCTGTTCCAGTGTTCCCATATATCAAAGTTTGTCCGACTAGACACCCTTAAGCTATTAACAAATTTTCAGCTTGCTATTAATCAACTTTTTTTTTCATACGAGGGATCCAGACCTAAAAAGTTATGGGACAAAAAACAAAATTTCTTTCTTTTGGGTTTCTTTGTGCTTTTTCTTTTAAATATATTTTTGTAAAAAAAAGTATCTTTGACTTTAAAAAGTTATATTTAGATAGTAAATTTAACCAGGAACAATTTTTATGTAGACGTGTTTGTATCCAAAGTGCATAGAACTCACCCTAATGTAACCTGTGCCCAGGGACTAATTCACCAATTTCTCAAAAACGCACCAGTTTAAATGGTAGCACTCCGCGGTTTTTTCATATATAGAGATTCATTGACCATATGAAATAATAAAACCCCGTTAACGTTGTAGTTCCTTTCTATAGTACATAATCAATAGCCTACTGCCCGGGTTGACTTTTTTTTTTAAATATATAAAGGAATGTCATTTTTTAATTAATAATTAATTATAGTTAGAACAAGATTAGATCGGGCAACCCTTGTTTTTTGTAATTGTTAACATGCTAAATTACATATCCAATAATTTTTATCCATTAAACAGATCGGTGCAAATCGATTTTATATCATATCTTAGACTATACGTAGATTTATAAATCTCTCTATAGTTTCATCCCTTCTTGTTAATGTCGAGTGATAGGTGCTTATGCGTTTCTTAGCCAAAAGTGTAAGATTGCTGGAACCCGATTTTTGACCCTTCGCTTCGTTATCGATCATTCGCTATTTGTATCTGTATAGTGTACAGATAGCGAATGATCGATAACGAAGCGAAGGGTCAAAAATCGGGGTCCTGACTGGCCGGGTCAGCGCATCTGCTTTTTGTTTCTTCTCCGGACAAACTGTGTACTAGTTCCTTCAATTCTCTTCTATTTCTTGCTCTATTTTTGACTTCGCTCCATCCTAGTCTAATTTATGTTCTCTCGTTGGAATTCTTTTCCAGCTGTTGTCTGGTCTTCCTCTCTTTCTTTTCCCCTCTGGCATTCGAGTGCTTGTCTCGTTATGCTTCTTTGATTTTTTCTCAAAGAATGGCCAATCCATTTCTATTTTTTTTTCTTTGACTAAAGTAGATATTATAGGCGAGCGGCAGCAACCCCTAAAATTACGTTATACCGACCACGAAAATCAACTTTAAGGCGAATGACCAATTTTAGTGATTCTTTATGTTGTCCAATTCGCTGAATATGAATAGGAAGTTTATTTTTATCTAGAATTGGTGGAACATCTTTTAAAAATCAAATTTTATGCAAAAATGCGAAAAATCAATTTTGATGATTTTTCAATTTTACCTCGCTGTAGATAGTTACTATTGATTCAGTGAATTTGTACTCTACGAGCCTCCTAGTGGGAAAGTTTTGGGGTAGTTCTGATTTCTTTCACTATATTACTCTGGGCTAATTAGCAAAATACAAGGAAAAGTTATTTACCAGCAATTCTATTGCTGGAATCGAATCTTATTATTGTATGTATTAATAATATAGATATGCAAAGTCCGCAGATAGTGTGCTACTTTTTTTATAAACAAAATGGCGCCCGAAAATAGTTTTTTTTTCAATTTTTGATCTATAACTCCAAAGATTTTAACTTTAGACCAAAAACACCCAAATAAAAATTCACCGCAATTCAATTCTGCATAGAGACGTGTTTATTTCGATTTACTTCGACGAAAACTTTCCGCGAAAAAAGCGGGTTTTGCCAACAAAATCTTTAATTTTCAATTAAACTTTTAGATAAGTAGTTGTTAATCAATAATTAAATAACTTGGTAACGTAAATGTCTTTTCCATATATTAGGTCTGGATCCCGCGTATGAAAAAAAAAGTTGATTAATAGCAAGCTGAAAATTTGTTAATATCTTAAGGGTGTCTAATCGGACAAACCTTGATATATGGGAACAGTGGAACAGGGGAAGTTTTAACTGTGGAACAGGTTAAAAATTTGGAACGGTCAGACCACGAAAACGGCACAAGTATTTTGTCCGACAAAACAGACTTAAACTCTCAGAACAGAGATTAAACTCTCATGAAAATATCAGACTGCTATTCATCACCAACTACCAACGTGGTAGCGGGTAGGTACCCCTCTATGATCCCGATAGAGAGCAGACTTACTTCAGGGATTTAGCGCCCCTGCCCACGCGAGCTCCTGGTTTTTTCCTCCATTTCCTATTTAGAGGTAACCAGGCCCCAACCTCCGTATTATCCTATCCAAACTCCAAACTCCTTCCCTAATATCCCCTCCCACCCACCAACCCGTCTGGCCAGCGTGGTGGGTTATGGCCAAAACCTCCACAAATAAAAAATGTCGGTTTCAACAGATATACGGAAGATACCCCAGGTGGGTAGGAAGTTTATTCCACAGTCCCACACCGAAATAACGGTCTGCCTCGAGGATTCTGGGGGAGGCAAGTCGACATTGAAAAAGAAGAACAACAAACAACTCCATATAGCAACTTACAACATCCGTTCCATGGCAAAAGACGAAAAACTCTACGAACTAGAAGAGGAATTAGGGAATATGAATTGGGATATAATGGGACTATCAGAAGTTAAAAGAAGAGGTGAAGGGTATGTGGACTTACATTCAGGCAACAGGCTCTATTATAAAGGCAATGAAGACTATACATACGGTGGAGTAGGTTTCTTAATCAACAAAAGAGAAAATCACAAATTCAAATAATTGACAGCATCTCAGACAGGGTTACATACATGATTTTAAAACTAAATCCAAAAACCAAATTAAAGATTGTGCAAGTTTATGCTCCAACTGAAAAGGCAACTGATGAAGAAATAAATACTTTTTACGAAGATCTTAAAAAAGCTATAGACACCAACAGAGAATCCAAAATAATAATAATGGGAGATTTTAACGCCAAAATTGGAAGTAAGATTGAAGACTCTGAAAGCAAGATTGGAAATTTTGGATTCGGCACAAGAAACACAAGGGGAGAAAAACTTATGGAATTTCTGGAACAAGAAAACATGTATATTATGAATACCTTCTACAAAAAGAAACCTAACAGAAAGTGGACATGGGTTGCACCTAACGGAACCACCAAAAATGAAATAGACTATTTTCTCTCAAACAACAAAAGAATATTCGAAGACGTAACAACAATAAACAACGTAACAACGGGTAGTGACCATCGTATAGTTAGAGCAAAAATAAATATTAACATGAAAGAAGAGAGGAAAAGAATATTTAAAAAAACAACGCGAATAGATGCCTTTAAAGTAAAAACAAATGAAGAGCAATTCCGAGAGGTCTTAGCGGACAAGTTCAAATATGATCCTTCACATAATCAAGACGAAATTGACGAAATTAACAAAAACATCAATAAGAACCTTCTCGAAGCCGGACTACAGGTCGCAAAGAAAACAAGTACTAAAGAAGACAAAATAAGCAACGAAACTAAACAACTGATGACGGAAAGACGACAACTACTAACGCAAAACAAACGCCATACTCAAGAATACATAGAACTTAATAAAAAAATTAGAAAAGAACTAAAACGCGACTTACAAACATGGAACGAGAACTTAATAGAGCGAGTCATTGAAAACAACAGAGGCTTAAAATGTCTAAGACCCGCATTGGGTGTTCAAAAAAAATCATTAAAATTAAAGACGCCAATAGTAAGGAAGAGAAGGGCAAATATAAAATAACAAAAATAGTCGAAGACTTCTACAAAAGCTTGTACAGCTTGCAAAGCCAGCCTAATGAATCAACAAAGGAGAACGTCAAAAGAAAAATAAAAAACGTGGGATCAGAAGTACTACCAAATATAAAGGGATTCGAAATAGAAAGAGCTTTAAAAGAACTAAAAAATAATAAAGCTCCAGGACAGGACGGTATAATTGCCGAGCTCTTGAAAACAAGCAAGACAGTAACAATCCCTATACTAACAGAGCTATTTAATAAATGTCTCCATAATAGCAAGATCCCTAAAGACTGGAACGAAAGTCTAGTAATACTTTTACACAAAAAAGGGGACAAATGTGACCTACAGAATTACAGACCGATATCGTTGCTCAGTCAAGTATACAAACTATTCATGAGAATTATTAACAACCGGTTGACCTACAAAATGGACAATTACCAACCAGTGGAACAGGCTGGCTTCCGCAAAGGATATAGTACATCAGACCATCTGCTGACAATGAGAACATTGATAGAGAAGGCAAATGAATACCAACTACCCGTATTTCTTGCCTTCGTAGACTATGAAAAGGCGTTTGATAGTATCGAGATGTGGGCCATAGAACAAGCTATTAATAATTGTAGAATAGATTCGAGATATAGACAACTAATACATAATATATATGAAAATGCAACTATGATAGTACAACTAGACGAAAATACAAATCCCATCCCTATTAAGAGAGGCGTGAGACAAGGAGACGTAATATCGCCAAAGCTTTTCAACCTAGCACTAGAAGACGACTTCAAAACGACAAATTGGTCAACCTATGGCATTAACGTTAATGGCAAGAAGCTAAATCACCTCAGATTCGCTGACGACATTGTGATTATAGCGAGCTCATTCGAGGAACTGCAAATTATGATAGAGGAACTCGCAGGCAGCTCCCGATACGTCGGTCTAAAAATGAACATGAAGAAAACAAAAATAATGACAAACACAGATGACCCCAGACGCATAACTATAAATGGCAGTGAGATAGAAAAAGTCCAGGAATACATCTACCTAGGCCAAATCCTGAAACTTGACAAAGAAAACCAAAGTGCGGAAATTAATAGGAGAGCAAGACTAGCATGGGCAGGATTTGGAAAACTTGGTTGGATACTTAAGAACCGCAAAATACATCAATATTTGAGGACCAAAGTGTTCAACCAGTGCATCCTTCCTATCATGACATATGGGTGTCAAACCTGGACCCTAACCAAGGCAAATATGAATAAACTAGCTACAACAGAAAGAGCTATGGAAAGAGCAATGTTAGGTATACGACTGTCAGATAAAAAGAGGAGCGACTGGGTAAGATCAAAAACAAAAGTCGAGGACATAACAACAAAAGTTGCCAAACTTAAATGGAGCTTTGCAGGCCACACTGTTAGACAAAAAGACCAACGTTGGAATGCCACGATACAACATTGGAGACCTTACCAAAGTAAACGACCGAGAGGAAGACCACAGATGAGATGGGTTGATGATATTAAAAGAGTAGCCGGAACGAATTGGAAATATGTTGCTCAGGATAGAGACCGATGGAAGGAGTTGGGAGAGGCCTATGTCCAAACGTGGACGATAGAAGGCTAAGAAGAAGAAGAAGATTCATCACCAAATGGGCGTTTTAATGAGTGGAACATGTAGAATATGTCAAATGACAGGAATTATGACAGGTGACAAATAGCAGTCTGATTTTTTCATGAGAGTTTAATCTCTGTTCGGAGAGTTTAAGTCTATTATGTCGGACAAAATAAATGTGCCGTTTTCGTGGTCTGACCGTTCCAAAATTTTAACCTGTTCCACAATTAAAACTGCCCCTGTTTCAATGTTCCCATATATCAAAGTTTATCCGACTAGACACCCTTAAGCTATTAACAAATTTTCAGCTTGCTATTAATCAACTTTTTTTTCATACGCGGGATTCGGACCTATATATTATACTTACAGAAGTCTATGGAAATTGAATGAACAGTTTAGCAACAATTAAAATGTTAATTAAAAATTTACGGTCACTGTAATAACGACAATAATTATGATGCATAAGAATAACTATGATTTTTTCATAAAAAGACACTATACCTATCTAATGTACTTTACAGAATTGAAATTGGACTATTTAAGCGGCCTCAGGAATATTTTAAATTTATAAACAATTTTTTGGTTTATAAACAAATAGGATATCTCGGGAAATATTAAACTAAATTAAATTGTAAAAACGGTATTCGAAAGACAGCGGCAGGACGCTTCTTTTAGAAGAAAAACGTTTAATTATGACGAGTGGTTCCTGAGATACAACCGGTCAAAGTTGACCGGAATTTACGGCAAAAATATATAGGATCATAATTTTCAAACCATCACCTTTTTATTTTGTCCTCTTTCTCCACACCAATTTTCATATCTTTAAAATCCTCATAACATATATTATTATAATAAAAACTATCGATAATACGTGTGAAAATTGCCAAAAATAGCAAAATTCCAATCAAAAATTAGGTTGGAGAAAATGTAACCCCCAAAGTTCAAAATCGGTATACGTTAACAAAATGCATTTTCTCGGCTTCCCATGGAGCAATTTCCTTCATTCTTTTTTTGTTCCCTAATAACTCGAGTAGAGCCATCGAAGTAATGCATTATTAAATGTCAAAGTTGCTTTTGTTTTGTTATAATAAATTAATTTATTTATAAGAACAGAAAATTACATATTTTTTCCAGTTGTAGGCTTTTTTTAGATAAACTTACTACAAGTGTACCTTTTAAAGTTAAAAACATAAATATTCTCATTTGAAAGCTGTATAATTATTTAAACAATTTTTATTTAAACAAATTAAAATATTGTGTTACAATAAATAAATAAATTTATTATAACAAAACAAAAGCAAGTTTGACATTTAATGATGCGTTAGTTCGATGGCTCTACTCGAGTTACTTGGGAACAAAAAAAGAATGAAGGAAATTGCTCCATGGGAAGCCGAGAAAATGCATTTTTTAACGTATACCGATTTTGAACTTTGAGGGTTACAATTTCTCCAACCTAATTTTTGATTGGAATTTTGCTATTTTTGGCAATTTTCACACGTATTATCGATAGTTTTTATTATAATAATATATGTTATGAGGATTTTAAAGATATGAAAATTGGTGTGGAGAAAGAGGACAAAAATAAAAAGGTGATGGTTTAAAAATTATGATCCTATTGTTTATATCTTTGCCGTAAATTTCGGTCAACTTTGACCGGTTGTATCTCAGGAACCACTCGTCATAATTAAACGTTTTTCTTTTTAAAGAAGCGTCCTGCCGCTGTCTTTCGAATACCGTTTTCACAATTTAATTTAGTTTAATATTTCCCGAGATATTCTATTTGTTTATAAGCCAAAAAATTGTTTATAATTTTAAAATATTCCTGAGGCCGCTTAAATAGTCCAATTTCAATTCTGTAAAGTACATTAGATATGTATAGTGTCTTTTTATGAAAAAATCATAGTTATTCTTATGCATCATAATTATTGTCGTTATTATAGCGACCGTAAATTTTTAATTAACATTTATTTGAATTGTTGCTAAACTGTTCATTCAATTTCCATCAGCTTCTGGAATTATAATATATACGGAAAGGGCTTTTACGTTACCAAGTTATTTAATTATTGATTCACAACTACTTATCTAAAAGTTTAGTTGAAAATTAAAGATTTTGTTGGAAAAATCCGCTTTTTCCGGGGAAAGTTTTCGTCGAAGTAAATCGAAAAAAACACGTGTCTATGCAGAATTTAATTACGGTGAATTTTTATTTGAGTGTTTTTGGTCTAAAGTTAAAATATTTGGAGTTATAGAGCAAAAATTGAAAAAACACGATTTTCGGGCGCCATTTTGTTTATAAAAAAAGTAGCACACTATCTGCGGACTTTGCATGTCTATATTATTAATATATACAATCATAAGATTCGATTCCAGCAATAAAATTGCTGGTAAATAACTTTTCCCAAAAATGGCCTATTCTCCGATAATCAGCCCAGACTATATATGGATTTTGGGCTGCTGAATCCGAATCTGAGGTTTGCGGACAAAATTTTGTGACGGAACATTGAAAATATCACGAAAGCTATTAACTATTAACTTTTAGTAAATGGTGTGTTAACAAAAATAAAAGTACATAAAATTCTCTACAAATATCAGTATTTACTTTTTTTTTCAGATGAACCGTTCGGTCTAAAGTGCAAGTTGAAAATTGCTAATTTTCAACTGTCTCTGTAAAACCCACTTTTTACATTATAAACATTTATTAGAATGCTGTCATTTGATACATTTCTGCTAGTCTTCTGCACAAGTAATTAAAAAGAAAAAAAAGTCGAAATTGTACAAATTCAGTATCACAACAGGCCAGACAGGGGGCCACGCTCTGCAAACGGTTGAAGCTTGAATTTAAATTCTTCTGGCACATATTTTACAATATTTTTACATCATTAGAAAGAATCACTGTTCTGTCTAAGTTGAACAAGATCTCCTCTAATTGATCAACCATTGTTGATGATAGGGCCATTGACTTAATCACTATTTTGGCCAGAGTTCTGTGAGCCAACATATGAGCTCGTACTGCCCTTGTGTAAGCGTGACCAGACATAATTTTTTCGGTTGATTTTGCCACATATATGGTATTGGAAAGTTCAGCCAATCCACCACCTTGCATAATGTAACCAATTGCCCACATGAAGAACATCAATAGTGAAATCCATCTAGCCTTATAACAACATTTGACAGATCAGGATCATCGGGACGACTAACAAGGATGTCTCTTGCCTTGAGGTAGAGGGGTTGGTCAAATGTCACCAGACATGTAACTTGTTTCAAGGATTTAGTTTTCTCTACTCCGTTCAACAATTCTGTAAATATTTGATCATAATCACTTGGAGGAGCGTTGATAAATAGCTGGTAAAAAATAAATGTTAGTTCATATGGCATGTTTCTTGTGACAGCTTCCATGAATCCATTCCATCCTAAGAGGCCGGGAATATCCCTACTTTTCCCATAGAGCCACAGAAGATCAGGAACAGATGGAGTCACAGTTTCAGTTGGTGTGAACATTCCCTTCGTATCTATTATCTTGATTTCTGATAAACCTTGAGGTTTTGTCCTTTCAAAATGAATTAGTTGAACAGCTCCCTGACTTGCATAAATCTCAGGCGTGAGTTTCGTTTTTCGTTTTTAACCGATGAATGGATTGGTTAGGTGCTACTGCATGTTTTGGTGCAATACAAGAAATGCCACCCATGAGGTGAAAAGTATTGTATCCGTCGATTGTATGTACTTTAAAATCAGCGTTATCGTACACCTCGTGTGTAAAGCACGGCTAGTCAATTTTCTGCGGATAGCCTGCGATTGCTGATTTTTTCAGACAAATAGCTTCTTTATAGGATGAACAAAACCCCAAAGAGGAAACTACATCAACCAATTTTCTTGATCCGTACTTTTTGTAGAGCAACACGGCCAACCCTACAAGGACTGGTGAGGCGAATGATCTGGGGCTTACCGTCGCTACAAGACTATGAGCAAGCGCGTTGCTTTTCTTCTTCCAGTTATCATACTCCCCACGTTTTTTATGAAGTACAACTTTTTCCATAAATGTACGTAGTGTTTCAGGAATTAGTTCTTCATTTCCTTCTAAAAACTTATCCGGTGGGGGGTATTCCTGTGTCTCATAAACCTGGCTCCGGACATCATCAACAATAATGGCAGCAGCCGTCTGAACAATCCGTAGACTTTCCTCTTTTTCATTTTTAACGCTTGTTGGTACCAAGCGTCGTTCAAGATTTTGTAACCTGTGTCTTTGAAACAAACGACCGACTTTTTGTTTCGGGACATGGTAATAATTATATCGCTTCCGTAGTTTTTGAGTAGACGAACTTTGGCAGCCTTTTTGTCAGGACGATATTTACCCTTGATTTGGTCGATCAACTCATCTAGCAAAAATTGGCACTCCCCATCCCTATTCTCTAAATAATTGTAAACATCTTGCATTGCTCTTTCAAGATCATCGGCAAATGGACCCGATTTTTTAATATTTTTTTGAGTGATTGGGCGATTGTACAGTTTTCTCATGCATAAACTATGATACCGGCAATCAGAGGCTACTAAGTCTGAGACAGGCAAAAAGCGTTTGATTATGGATTTGACATACTGATCATCACGTTCTTTTGCTCGTTTTTTAACAGTTTATTTAAATTTTAAAACTCGAACCTGATACACCATATTGCGGTAGGTTGTCTTTTTACTTTGCTGTTCTATAAACTCAAGTGTTATGACGAGACCACACATAAAACATTGAGTTTTAAAATTAAAAGGTGGTGCAGTAGAACGTCTTTGAACTTGCTCCCTATCCTCCTCAACTTTCTTCAAGTAAGCGTTAATCATTTTTACATCATTGTAATTTTTACGACCTCACGCTATTAACAGCTTAATTAATCTTATTCTGTCATTAAAAAAAGAAAAAATATTGGAAATAATTCTTATTTATTTATAAGTAGTAGAAATGTATTATGTATTTATAAGAATCTAGGAGAAATTTATCAAATGACAGCATTCTAATAAAAAATAAATTGGGTTTTGCAGAGACCATTCAAAATTCGCAATTTTCAACTTGCACTTTAGACCGAGCCGTTCGTCTGAAAAAAAAGTAAATAGTGATATTTGTAGAGAATTTTAAGTACTTTAATTTATGTTAACAGATCATTTACTAAAAGTTAATAGTTTTCGAGGTTTAAGCAAAAAAGCGAGAAAAAGCAGAAATTTTTTGCTTTTTTCGCGATTTTTTCAATGTTCCGTCACGAAATTTTGTCCGCAAACCTCATATTCGGATTCAGCAGCCCAAAATCCATATATAATGAAAGAAATCAGAACTACCCCAAAACTTTCCTAGTCAAAACACAATTTTATTGAATCATATCTACTACCACGAAGATAACATTCCTATAAATTATTTTCATTAAACTTTTTTAGAGCTTTCCTGTCGACACGTTCAAACCAAAAGTTCAGCTGCAACATAAAGTTGAACCCAAAACCCTTCCTAGGAGTGTTGCAATTGAAAGATGTCGTAGAGAATATCAGGTAAGAATTTAACTTAAGAAGAAGAATAACTGAATAACTTAAGAAATAAAAGAATTTCCTGTAGTTGGCTGTATACCATTAATCACAAAAAATGAGTTAAAATTCTTTATAGAAGAATTCGTTATAAAAGCTTTCTACTTAGTAGAGGGGGACATCAAAGACTTACTATCAAAGAATTCTTATGGGTAGATTGATACTTATAGATAAATTGCAGTAAGCAGGGAATAGCTCAAAGAACAAAATCTACCCTATGCCAAAATATGCTTTTATCTTGGTTTTAAAAAAATATTTTTGGTCAAAATAACTACAGGAATGAGTTGTCAGAGGACCTGATTCTAAGTAAAAAAACTATTCTGTATTTTTTTTTGAAAACTCAATACTTTTCGAGTTATTCATCATTAAAAATTTGCTATTTTCATTGAAAAATGACACTTTTTCGGAAGGTCTTTTGCAAATAACTTGAAAAATTTATATCTAACAAAAAAAGTGTAAAAAATCTTTTTGTAGTTCACAAAAAAAAAACCCGGAACGATAATATCACCCGAGAACTTTTTCGTACCGATCTATTATCGTTATCGTAAGTTCGCCTCCACGTGGTGCACGTTGGGTAACGCTAAATGAACTAATAAAATTTGGCGGCAGACGAACAAAAAAAAAATCCTGCCAACATCACAGATCACAAACAGAAATCTTATCTATTCGTAAACATACGACGGGAACAAATAAAGGTTCTTCTTAGAACCAACTGACTAGAGATCTCGGGCCGTGTATCCGAGTCTGCCACCTTAACATAGAGGGCATAAGCAAGGCAAAATGCCAAGTGTTGCAAAAAATCCTACACGGTAACGACATTGACCTGGTTGCCATACAAGAGACCCAGACTGAAGACAAAGTCCAGCTTAATTTAAGGGGAAAGATACCTGGCTACAATTTACTGGGGGCCACTTATGATAAACATTACGGCGTCGCAACCTATATTCGCTGGAATATAGAAAATTGTTTCCTGCTTTCTGCTTCCAATGAAAATAATATACATGAAGTGGTTACAAAAATTGGAGAGATTACCGTAGTTATCATATACAAACCTCCAGCCACTACATGGAACCCAGAAGTGCTAAAGACTCATCAACATTCTACTATATACATCGGCGACTTCAACAGCCATCACGAAATGTGGAAGTACACCACGAATGATGAAAATGGGGAGGCACTAGTAGAATGGTCTGAAGAGCAAAACATATGTCTAGTTTTTGATGCCAAAGACAGAGGAACATTTAAATCAGCTGCATGGAGAAAAGAATATAACCCAGACCTATGTTTTGTCTCAAAAGATACCAATGAAAGACCACTAACAACTGCGAGAAGTGTCCTTGCAGACTTCACACATACTCAATATCGTCCTGTGCTTATCACCATCGGAATATCAATTCCAATAATTAGATCATATCCTCGACCCAGGTGGAATCTTAGAAAAGCAAACTGAAAGAAGTTCTCTAAACAACTAGACCGTACATTGAGCTGGGTCCCTCCAACCAGTAAACATTACGAGAGATTTGTGGGTGCAGTGATAAGCGCTGCTAAGGATACCATCCCTAGAGGGTATCGCAAAGAATATGTGCCCGGGTGGACTGAAACAGGTGAAGACTTATATGCGAAGTTTCTCGAAAGATGACCGAGAAATAGCCGACGAGATTTTACACAACATCGATACAGCTAGACGCCAAAAATGGATAAAACCTGTCGAAAACCTTGACTTCAAAAAATCAAGCCGGCAGACATGGTCTCTGTAGCGGAAAATCTCTATCCAGAGCTCCACGAGATCTCCTAACAAGGTTGCCTCCCATATAGTATCTCCATCCAGAGCTCCACGAGATCGAATACATACTACCAACGTGAAAAGAGACTTAAGGGCATTAAAACAAACGAACAGAACGAACTCAGAATATTCAGCAAGAATACTTATTTCTGAAATCACACATGCTCTGAAAGAAATGAAATCAGGTACAACACCTGAGTTTGATGGTATCCATCCTGAGTTCTTGATACATAGTGGTGCATACACAAAACAGTGGCTTGAAATGTTCTTTGATGATACACTTCAGTCAGGCCCCATTCCTTTCTCACTTAAGCCGACAAAGATAATTGTAATTCCGAAACCGGGCAAATTAAACGATAGGCCACAAAACTACCGCCCCATAGCTCTACCATACTCAGCATGGTATATAAACTATTAGAAAAGCTTCTCCTCAACAGAATTAGTCACAGGATACTAGAAAACGTCCCCATTGAACAAGCTGGCTTCCGACCTTATCGAAGCTGTACTGACTAAGTGCTGTCATTAACAACTTTTATAGAAGCTAGTTTTCAAAAGAAACAAAAGACAGCAACAGTATCCATAGATCTAACAGCAGCATATGATACTGTTTGGAGACAGGGATTAATATATAAACTGGCCCGTATTATCTCCTGCAGAAAGATAATTAACCTCATTGACAACATACTGACAAACAGAGCCCTCCAGGTTATAATGGGAAAGGAGACGAGTAAACAGATGAAACTTAACAATGGCCTTCCACAGGGTTCTGTCCTTACCCTCTTACTTTTCAGCCTCTATATTGCTGATATGACTGAAACCGTATCTCGGAAGTTTGGATATGCTGACGACTGGACCCTTGCAAGAAGCCATCGATGTTTAGAAACTACAGAAATCAATCTTACGAATGACCTATCCATCCTCAGCGAATACCTTAAGAAATGGAGACTACAACCAAGTACTACAAAAACTGAGGTATCAGCTTTTCATCTCAACAACAAGCTGGCAAACAGAGAATTGCGAGTGTATTTTAATAACAAGCTGTTGAAACACAATAAATACCCGAAATACGTTCGGGTTATTCTAGATAGAACGCTCACATTCAGAGAACACCTGATGAAAACAGCAGCAAAATTGAAAACACGCAATATAATGTAATACAGAAACTCTGCGGCACTACATGGGGGTCCACAGCATCAACTTTAAGATCCTCTGCTCTTGGCCTGATATATCCGGTGGCAGAATACTGTGCACCAGTGTGGCTAAATAGCAGGCGTACCCACCTGGTCGACACTCAACTAAACCGTGCTATGCGTATGA
The DNA here is from genome assembly GCF_917563875.1 of Diabrotica virgifera virgifera. Lineage (NCBI taxonomy): Eukaryota > Metazoa > Arthropoda > Insecta > Coleoptera > Chrysomelidae > Diabrotica > Diabrotica virgifera. The sequence goes on from NC_065451.1 coordinate 56,140,331, forward strand.
TTACAGGCACAATTAATCACACCCCTAAAATGTGGCTACCCACCCTTAGTAATATAGCACCCAACCTACGCCGCGAACATGCATTGGTTAAAGAATACAACAAAATAATGGACAGTCGCCAGCTTCTAGTCCACAACGACATCCCCGATATTCTTGGAACCCGTCTCCGATCCAGGTTACCCCCTCTACAATCTGCTCAAGCGTTGCAGCAATCCAACTTTGACTTAAATAACCGGTGGAGAGAAGATTGGGAAAGTAAGACAGATCCGCATTACCATAGTCTACCGGACATCATAAAAAAACCTGGCGAATTTGAACGTCCCCGTAAGATTTGGGCAGCCCTTAATCGAATTCGAACAAACTGTGGAAGATGCGCCGACTCCCTCTACAGATGGGGTAAACTTCCCTCGCCTTCTTTTAACTGCGGCGCTGCAAGACAGACGATCAGACACATTGTTCAGGACTGCCCACGGAGAGCATACACAGGCGACCCTATACACTTTGTAATGGCAACCGAAGGGTCAATCGAATATATAAAAAAACTGGACATCTGTTTGTGATGCATTGTATAATGCATAAATCTGAATATATTCTGTGATGTACTTAAGCCATACGCTAAATAAAATAAATCGTTATCGTATTAGATAATAGCATTATATAAAAAATAACAAAGTTACTCGTTACTTTGATATTTTAGAGACACACTGTATACTTGAAAATATTTTTGGTTATACGCATCATTAATTCCTGCAACTTTTAAATATTTTTGTAAAATTTTCAATGGATTTTGAGAAAATGTTCGAAGCCATATTTCGGGGAACTCCCTATATATTATTGTATAAACCAATAGAATATTAGGCAATACTTTCATTTCAAATTAGTTCATTTTTTCTGAGAAATTAAGAGTTTACATGATATGGATCCTATTTCTGCTTTCACTGACTGGATTATAATTAATTTAGGTAAAGAGTAAAATAATAATTGCATATTAGTTCCCTTCAATCAAAGGATATCACCATGATGAAAAATGTTAAAAAATATTTTATATTTATTTTTAGAGTCAAGATCTAAAAAACCTATTGATTCAACTTGGAATAGAAAACACAGATTTAATGCCTACAGATCTCATAAGAGAACATGTGCCTGATAAAACATGGATTGGATTTTTGCCATTGGAACTATTTGACAACGAGGAGTTTGATATAAGGTAAATGAATCTGTAATTCATTCATTCATTAAGCATTACAATTACTAGGGATAATAGCTAACGTTATGGCGTTCAAAAACCTATTCTTTAGTGAGGTGGATTACTCCTCTGTCAGTTATAGCTTGCTGTGTGTGTTTGCTGCTGTCGTGGCTATTCCATTTTTTCCCGCCCTTGCACTGAACTTTCCAGCCTTTCACATTATTTGCTCTTATGTATTCTTCCACATTATCCAGTCATCTTCTTTTAGGTCTTCCTCTACACCTGGGTCAGTTAGTTATCCTTCTCAACATATCTGATTGTGTTCGTCTCTGTATACAGGGTGTCCAGAAAATCTACCGACAAACGAAGACAGGAGATTCCTCAGGTAAATTTAAGATCATTTAACCCAATTCACTTTGGGTAGTTTTGGGTAGGGCAACGGTTATTTTATCGCATAACTTTTTTATCTTTAACTTTTATGCATTTCTGACCCTGGATTATTAAATTGTAAAGTATTCTAGTACTAAAAGGTACTCTTGTTTTAAATCGGTAGGACACACCGTTTTCTAGAAAAATCGATTTGAAAATTTTTCACTTCCTGAATTACAAAAAAAAATTTAAAAAAAAACTGTTTAGAAAGACGAAAACTGGTACATTTATTTATATTCCAGAGATAAATCGATTTCATAAATTGCGAATTTCTAGTACTGGTCATAGGCGTCCGTTTTGGGTAGGTCAACAGTTATTTTATAGCATAATGTTTTTGTCTTGAATTTTCGAGCATTTTTGACGCTAGATTATTAAATTATGAGGTATTCGAGTACTAAAAGTTACTCTTACTTTATGTTGGTAAAATACTTCGTTTTTTGTTGAAAAGTCCTTTCAATTTTTTTTCAAATTCCAAAAACGAAAAACTTTCAAATCGATTTTTCTAGAAAACGGTGCATCCTACCGACTTAAAGCAAGAGTATCTTTTAGTACTAGAATACCTCACAATTTAATAATCCGGTGTCAAAAATGCATAAAAGTTAAGGACAAAAAAGTTATACGATAAAATACCCGTTGCTCTACCCAAATCGGACGCCTATGACCGGTACTAGAAATTTGAAATCGATGGAATCGATTCAATCTGAAAAGTAAATATGCATACCAATTTTCGTTTTTCTAAATAGAAGCCTTCTGGAGTCATTTAAGAAAAACTAATTTCATGACGCCATCTTCAAAGAGCTCTAGCTCCCTTCAGAAGCATTTTCGAACTAGGTGAATTGGGTTAAATTGTCTTAAGATTATCTGAGGAATCTCCTGTCTTCGTTTGTCGGTAGAGTTTCTGGACACCCTGTATATGTCCTATCTATTCTAAGCGAAAATATTTTATGTATCTGACTATATTTTAATTCTTCTTCAATTTCAGCATTTGTTTTAATCCATATTTCTCACTCTCTTGTTACTTGTTACATTGTGGCCCGGTATGGTTCTCATTATTTTTCTTTCAAATTTGGTCTTCCTCTTTCTTGTTAATCGTCGTTGTTTCCATCCCATATATAACAATAGCCTGGGCAGATTATCGGAGAAAAGTTATTTACCAGCATATTTATTGCTGAAATCGAATCTTATGATTGTATATATTAATAATATAGGTATGAAAAGTCCGCAGATAGTGTGCTACTTTTTTTTATAAACAAAATGGCGCCTGAAAATCGTGTTTTTTTAAAATTTTTTGCTCTATAACTCCAAAAATTTTAATTTTACGCCAAAGACACCCAAATAAAAATTCACCGTAATTAAATTCTGAATAGAGACATGTTTTTCCCGATTTACTTCGACGAAAATTTTCCCAAGAAAATACGGGTTTTTCCAACAAAATCTTTAATTTTTAACTAAAATTTTAGATAAGTAATTGTTTATAATTTTTCTAGACTTTAAACAGGCTTTTGACAAACTAAGTAGAAGAAAAATGATCCAAGACTTACAAGAGAGCAAAATACCAAATAAAATTATAAGAATGATAGAAATGACAATGCGAGATTCCCAAGCAACAATAGACACCGGAAGAGAGAGAACAGAAATAATAAAAATTAAAAATGGAGTAAGACAAGGAGATGCGCTCTCAACTGTACTATTTATTCTATCATTAGATAAGATAATAAAAAAGTTGTCAAACGCAGGAACTATAAATAAAAATACAGTACAAATAATTGGATATGCGGACGATATAACCATAGTAGCAACAGATAAAAAGGCATTAAAGAAAACCTTTCAAGAAATAGAAAACGAATCCAAACTAAGAGGACTGGAAATAAATGAAAATAAAACAAAATACATGAATGTAAGTAAAAAAAAGAAGACGCAACTGACAGAAATGACAATAGACGCACAAAGCTTCGAAGAGGTTGAAACATTCAAATATTTGGGAGTATTAGTCAACAGAAGAAATGAAAGTGTAGATATGAAAAGAAGAATTCAAGCAGGAAACCAAGCATTCTACAGAAATAAAAAAATTTTCAAAGATAAGAAGATAAGCCGAAATACAAAAATGAAAATCTACAAAACGACCATAAGACCAATAGTGCTATATGCTTTGGAGACATTCACATTAACAGCAAGAGAAGAAGAGCAGCTGAAAGTTTTTGAGAGAAAAATTATGAGAAAAATTCTGGGACCAAAGAGGGAAAACGAAGAGGATGCAAGGCAATGGATGAACCACGAAATACAAGAATGGATGGGTCAAGAGAATATAGTAAGAGCAACAAAAGCACAGAGAATTAGATGGTATGGACACATAATGAGAAGAGAGAAGAACAATCCGTTAAGAGTTATAACCGAATGGATACCACCAGGTATAAGAACCAGAGGCAGGCCTAAACTCAGATGGAGACAACAAGTGGAAGGAGACTTAAGAAGTATGGAAATTAGAAATATAGGAAGCAAAATCAGAGAGAGAGAGAAGAATGGAGAAAGGTAGTGGAAACAGCGAAGTCACACCAGCAATTGTAAAACCAAAGTCAGAATGGGATGATCTCCCACAAAAAGGATCTTCAAGTGAAAACAGCTTCAGCTTCCTCGGGAGCGTACAGCTTGTATATATATATAATTGTTTATCAATAATTAAATAACTTAGCAATGTAAAAGATCTTTTCATATAGAATTTAACTCCAGAAGCCCATGGAAATTGAATGAACAGTTTGGTAGCAATTGAATTGTTAATTAAAAATTTACGGTCGCTATAAAAACCACAATAATTATGGCACATAAGAATAACTACGATTTCTGTATAAAAAGACACTGTATCTGTCTAATGTACTTTACAGAATTGAGATTGGACTATTTAAACAGCATAAAGAATATTTTAAAACTATAAATAATTTTTTGGCTTATAAACAAATAGAATATCTCGGGAAATACTAAATTAAATCAAATCATGAAAACGGTATTGGAAAGAAGGTGGTAGAACGCTTCTTTTAAAAGGAAAAACGTTTAATTGTAATAAGTGGTTCCTGAGATAAAACTGGTCAAAGTTGAGCAGAATTTACGGCAAAGATATAAACAATAGGATCATATTTTTTAAACTATCACCTTTTTATTTCGGTCCTCTTTTTTCACACCAATTTTTATATCTTTAAAGTACTCATAACTTATATTATTATAATAAAAACTATCGATATTATGAGTGAAAATTGCCAAAAATAGCAAAATCCCAATCAAAAATTAGGTTGGAGAAAATGTAATCTCAAAGTTTAAAATCGGTATACGTTAAAAAATGCATTCTCTCGGCTTCCCATGGAGCAATTTTCTTCATTATTTTTTTGTTCCCAAGTAACTCGAGTAGAGCCATCTAACTAACGCATTGTTAAATGTCAAAGTTGCTTTGGTTTTGTTATAATAAGTTAATTTATTTATTATAACAAAAATTTTTAATATATAAGATTTATTAATTTTATTAAAAGATTATTTAAATAATTATACTCCAGTGCAAAAACTACCGTGGAATCTCTCTACTATGTACAGCATATAAAGTTCTCACGCATATTATAAACCAGCGGCTCCAACCACTAGCAGAAAATATTATTGGCGAGTATCAGACGGGCATCCGACGGGGAAGATCGACACTGGATCAAATATTTACAGTCAAACAGATCTTGAGCAAAGCATGGGAACACGATGTTGATGTTCACAACGTGTTTGTAGACTTCAAACAGGCATACGACTCAGTCAAAAGGAACAAACTATACTATATATTGGCTGAATTGGCAATACCACGCAAGCTAATAAGACTCATTAAAGCCACAATGGATGAAACTCGGGCATGTGTACGAATACAAAATCACCGGACAGAAAGTACTCAGGAGAATACTAGGACCTGTGAGGGAAAACGGAATCTTCAGAAGTCGATACAACAACGAGCTTTATCAACTTTATAAGGAAATGCCCCTGTCAGACTTCATTAAAATACAAAGATTGCAGTGGGCCGGACATGTGATAAGAATGGGAGAGGAGAGGCTACCAAGACGAGCACTGAATGCTAGAATGCAAGGAAAGAGACTGGTTGGGAAGCCATGAAAGCTCTGGGAAGACACAGTAAACAGCGACGCACAAGCTATTTTAGGAGTCCGTGTATGGAGAAGAACAGCCACAGACAGGCAAGGGTGGAGGCAAAAAATAAAGGAGGCAAGGCTCAATTTGGGCTGTAGTGCCGTAGAAGAAGAAGAAAAAATTATACAGCTTTCAAATGAGAATATTTGTGTTTTTAACGTTAAAAGGTACACTTGTAGTAAGTTTATCTAAAAAAAGTTTACAACTGGAAAAAATATGTAGGTTTCTTTTCTTATAAATAAATTAATCTAATATAACAAAACAAAAGCAAGTTTGACATTTAATAATGCGTTAGTTAGATGGCTCTACTAGAGTTACTTGGGATCAAAAAAAAAAAAAAATGAAGAAAATTGATTCATGGGAAGCCGAGAAAATGCATTGTTTTAACGTATACCGATTTTGAACTTTGAGAATACATTTTTTCCAACCTAATTTTTGGTTGGAATTTCGCTATTTTTGGCAATTTTCACTCGTAATATCGATAGTTTTTATTATAATAATATATGCTATGAGCATTTAAATGATATGAATATTGGTGTGGAGAAAGAGGACAAAAATAAAAAGGTGATGGTTTAAAAATTAAGATCCTATTGTTTATATATTTGCCGTAAATCCCGGTCAAATTTGACCGATTGTATCTTAGGAACCTCTCATCATAATTAAACGTTTTTCCTTTTAAAAGAAGAGCCCTGCCGATTTTTTTCAATACCGTTTTCATGATTTAAATTAATTTAATATTTCCCGAGATATTCTATTTGATTATAAGCCCAAAAATTGTTTATAATTTTAAAATATTCGTGAGACCGCTTAAATAGTCCAATTTCAATTCTATAAAGTACATTAGATAGGTACCGTGTCTTTTTATACAAAAATCATAGTTATTCTTATGTATCTTAATTATTGTGGTTATTACAGCGACCGTAAATTTTTAATTAACAATTCAATTGTTGCTAAACTGTTCCTTCAATTTCCATCGGCTTCTGGAATTATAATCTATATGAAAAGGGCTTTTACATTACCAAATTATTTAATTATTGATAAACAATTACTGATCTAAAATTTTAATTGAAAATTAAAGATTTTGTTGGAAAAACCCGCATTTTCCGCGGAAAATTTTCGTCGAAGTAAACCGGGAAAAACACTTCTCTATGCAGAATTTAATTATGGTGAACTTTTATTTGGGTATTTTTGGTCTAATGTTAAAATCTTTGGAGTTATAGAGCAAAAATTGAAAAAAAACACGATTTTCGGGCGACATTTTGTTCATAAAAAAATAGCACACTCTCTGCGGACTTTGCATACCTATATTATTAATATATACAACCATAAGATTCGATTCTAGCAATAAAATTGCTGGTAAATAACTTTTTCTACGAGCGTGCAAAAATGTCTACTTTCGCGTACGCGTTTTAGTTTAGAAAGTTTTACTTTTCTGCAGGCGTGTAGATATTTTAATATGGAAATACATGCTTAATATAATTATAATACATGCAATAAACTAATATTTAGATATTATTTACTATTTTATTTCAAGTGTGTCTTATTGTGTTCCTGTTTTAATGAAATTAACGCGACAATTCGATGAAATAAAATTATTTTGACATAATATTCGAAAGTCAAATCGGTAGAAAATATACTGAATTCGCTCTACCGAGATTTAATTTGACACATTCGGAATAGGAAACATACAACACAAAAATTCCTACCTCACACTATTAACTGCTAAAATCAACTTAATCTTTCATTAAAAAAAGAAGAATTATTAGAAATATTGGGAGTGTCTACTATCTATATAATCAGCCCTAAACATCCATCCTTGGATATAGGCCTCCTCTTCCTTCTTCCATGCCTCTCTATCTTGGGCAATTTGCATCCATTTTGACCCAGTGTGTTTCTTCAGGTCATCTGACCATCGCATCTGTAGCCTTCCCCTTTTTCGTTTGTAGTTCCATGGTCTCCAATGTATTATCATCTTAGTCCATCTTTCATCCTTCTGCCGTAGGGTGTGTCCGGCGAACTTCTATTTAAGCTTTGCTACTTGGGTAGAGACGTCTTTCACTTTTGTTTTGTTTCGGATCCATTCGTTTCTTTTCCTGTCTGATAATTTAATGTTCAGCATTTGTCTTTCCATGGCTCTTTCTGTCTTTGCTATTTTTTCCATAGTGTCTACTAATCTCATAAAATTTTGTGAAGTTTATTTCTACAAAATATTTTTATTTTGTACAATAAATAATTTTCTCATTTGTTATCAATACATACGGTAGAAGGAACAGAGCATGAAAAAACAGAACTATTCTATGATGAGATACAGAAACTTATTGATGAGATACAAGAGGAAATTAAAAACATCATTTTACTAGGAGACTGAAATGCACGAATAGGAAATGATGAAAATATGGCATTAGGCTGCTTGGGAAGGTATGGAGAAGAGAGGATAAATAGAAATGGTAGATGAATGATAAGTTTCTGCCAAATAAATGACATGCTAATAGGTAATTCTTTCTGGTATTAACCGAGAAACGAAAAATATACATACGTAGCAGAAGAAAGAAATGCGAGAAGCATAATTGACTACATAGTATATCCTCGAGAAATGAGGAAATATGGAATATGGAAGAGAGATGGAAAACATTGAGAGACACGTTATGGAACACTGCATAACAAGTATGTGGAATAAGAAAGAATGGGAAAAATAATAAAATAACTGGATGGTGGAATAAGAAAATAAAGCAAGCTGTAAAAAGAAGAAAGAAATGTGGAAGCGATCCATAAACACAAATGAAAAACAAGACAGAGACGAATACAGAAGAATTAATTTGTGTATGTATTTTCATATTAATTAAATTAATTTATTAAGATTTGGTCATTTTTTAAAGACTCGTAGAAAAATTATTTATCCTAACTCTTGCAGAAAGTCTCTTTTCCGCACTCGACTGCTTGCCGAACTCCCGCTTCGCGTCGTTCGGCAAACTGCAGTCGCGTGCAGAAAAGTATGACTCTCTGCACTTGTTAGGAAAATAACTATTTCCTTATATTTTGCTAATTAGCCCAGAGTATAAAAGGTCATATTAAAGTCTTATATAGGTTCATCTTTGTTCTCTTACTGAGTCTTGCTTTTCAGCAGATTTCTATTTATTCCATAATATATGTTTTTTTCCTTTTCGAATTCTTTCCTCAATTCTCTCTTTGCCGGTTTTCCCTATTGTTAGTCCCAAGTAGCTAAACTAAAGGTGGATACAATTTCAAATTTATGGTTCTGTGTTATTAGACATTTTTCTGAGTTGTTGTATTGTCCAGTCCTATCGTTATGTATTTTGCTTTGTGCTGGTTTATCTGTAGCCCTATTCTCTTCGCTTCCTTATTTAATTTTTCAACTACTTTTATAAGTGTCATCTTCGTCTTCGCTATGATGACTAGATCATCTGCATATGATACTAGTTACAGTTGATATGTTTTTTTATTACTCCAATTTATTTAACAATCTGTTCCGTTAGGAATAATAAGTTAAAGTTATGACTTTCTTAGGCTATGATATGTAGGTAAGAATTCCAATGAAAACTTTCCTTTCTAAATTATCAACAAATGTATAGATAGTACTACATACTAGTAAAATAAAGTAACACTTAAAATAGTTCTAATTTATCTAAAATCTATTTGGTAAGTCAATTGGTTTATAACGCTTCAGTCTGCGAACTTCACCCTCCGTGTTTAATAATTCACTCGCGAAATCATTTCGATGCGCACTAAGTCTTTTTTCATACTTGTCACTGTATTTGCTGATTTCTTCTTTGATACTAAGTAGGAACTTTCAGGTCTCTGCCTATTATTGCGTTGGGGACGTACCATGGAGCGTTTACTATGGTTCTTAATGCCTTATTTTGAAAACGTTGTATGATTTCCAAGTTAGAGTTGCTGGCTGAGCCCCATAACTGTATGCCATAGGTCCATATGGGTTTAAGTATGGCTTTGTATACCACTAATTTATTTTCAATTGACAGTCTTGAATGTCTGGCCAGAATCCAGTACATTTGTTGAAGTTTGAGTCCAAGTTGCTTTCTTTTGGTGAATATGCGTCTTCTCCATGTTACTGTTTTATCTCGATGTATGCCAAGGTATTTGGTTCCTTCAAAAGATAAAGAAGCCTTGGAGCTTTGGAGCCTTCAAAAAATAAAGAAAGGAAAAGCAGTCCGACCAGATGATATTCCTGGGAAAGTAAGAGCATTGGAAGAGACAGGAATAAGTTGGCTAGCAGGTCTATTTAATAGAATTATGGAAGTTAGGCAAATGCCAGACGAATGGAGAAGCAGCATATTAGTACCTGTCTACAAAAACAAGAGAGACATACAACAATGTACAAACTACAGGGCTCTAAAACTACTTAGCCAGACCATGAAAATATGGGAGAGAGTAATATTGATAGACGGATACGTGAAGAAACCGAAATATCCGATAATCAATTTGGCTTTATGCAGGGCAGATCAACAACAGATGCAATTTTCATTGTAAGACAACTGATGGAAAAATACAGGAATAAAGAGACCAACGCTCATATGGTATTCATTGATCTTCAGAAAGCATATGATAGAGTTCTTCGAGAGATTCTGTGGTGGGCACTCAATAAGAAAGGAGTCTTCTTCTTTATGTGCCGTCTTCTACCGGAGGTTGACGACCATCAAACGATAGGTTTCTCTGTTTTGTGCCGCATGTATTATGTTCGCAGCTTCTGGTATTTGAAACCATTCTCTCAAGTTTCTCAGCCAGGATTTCTTCTTTGTGCTCAAACCTCTTCTACCTTCAATCTTGCCTTCCACGATAAGCTGTAGCAGACTGTACATTACGGAACACATGGCCCAGGTATGACGCTTTCCTCCTTTTAACACTTGTTAACAATTCCACCTCTTTACCCATTCGTCTCAATACCTCTGTGTTGGTCACTCTGTCTGTCCAAGATATTCTCAGTATGCGTCGATACAGCCACATTTCTAGAGCCGCTAACTTCTTTATAGTTGCTGCTGTTAACGTCCACCCTTCTACTCCGTAAAGTAGCGTAGAGAGTACGTAGCATTTCGTGGTGCGCCATCGGAGGTTAACGCTTAGGTTGCGGTTGCTTAAGAGCTTTCTTATTTTTATGAAAAGTCCATCTCCAACAATTAAAATACTTTGGACATGTTATGAGAGCAAATACAGAAAACACGGAAAGACTCATTATACAAGGAAAGGTGGAAGGCCGGAGATCGCGAGGAAGATACCCAACAAGATGGATTGATCAAATTACGGGAATATGCAAAAGACCTATGCATGAGTTAAAGAAATGACCAGAGACAGAGATCTTTGGAGACGGACAATACACGATATCACGTCGACCACTACACTCCCTCCGGTGGGTCAGGATTGAAGAGAGAGTACAGGTAGAAAAGCAGTGGCGAAAGAATACAGCCCTGTCTAATCCCTCTAGAAATGGTTTATGGAGAGTTATTAAGAAAGGAGTACCTGGCGAATATGTAAAGATTGTGAGAGATATGTATGAGAGAGTAACGACTAGTGTTACTACAGGTGTGGAGAGACTGATAAATTTCAGGCGAAATTAGGATTGCACCGAGGCTCGGTGCTTAGTCCTTATTTATTCTCATTAGTTTTGGACCAGATAACAGCGAAACTACAGGGTAGCAGTCCATGATGCCTAATGTATGCTGATGATGTAGTGTTAATAGGAAATATTGAATGAGACTTAGAACAAAAACTGGAACAGTGGAGACAAGCTCTGGAGGAAAATGGTTTAAAACTTAGTGGGACAAAAACAGAGTATTTGGAATGTTCATTTAAAGATGGAGTTACTACAAACAAAATGGTATCTTTGGATGGTGAAATGATTGTGAAAAGCAATAGTTTTAAGTAACTAGGATGGTATTAAAGAGTAATGAAGAAATATATGGAGATGCATGCAGTAGAATTAGGGCTGGATGGATGAAGTGGAAAAAAGCGAGTGGTATGTTGTGTGACAGAAATATTCCAATGAAGCTGACGGGAAAATTCTATAAAACAGCCATAAGACCGGCTATGATGTATGGAACTGAATATTGAGCAGTGAAAAATAAAGAGGAACAACGAATGCATGTGGCGGAAATGAAATGCTTAGATGGATGAGTGGAGTGACAAAGAAGGATAAAATTAAAAATGAGTATATTAGGGAAAGTCCAGAGAGAGAGCATAGGTTAAGATAGTTTGGTCATGTTCAACGTCGAGACGTTAATCACCCAATACGAAGAATAGCTGAAGTGCAGATTCCTGGAAGGAGTAGGAGAGGAAGACCAAAGAAGACCTGGGGGGAGACGATTAGGCAGGACATGTTGGTGAAGGGGATTAATATTGATATGACCCAAGATAGAATTATGTGGAGAAATGCAATTAGGGAAGCCGACCACGCATAGGGATAAGGTAAAGGGAATGATGATGATGAATTGGTTTAAATTGTCTTAAAATTATCTGAGGAATATTATGTCTTCGTTTGTCGGTAGAGTATCTGGACACCCTGTATAAACATAAATATCCTACCAGATTTAACTAAAATTTCATGCAGTGATTCGCGACATTCTTAAAACCTTAAATTATGTTAAAATTGATGTCGCACTAAAAGAAGGGTTTGGGATAAACTGTAATGCGAATGAAAGACGAACGATGGCCAAAAAAGGCCTTAAACTACACTCACCGGAACAAAATTCCGCCACCCAAAATTTTTGATTAAGTTTGACAATCTGTAACTTTATTATTTTTACTTCTATTTTCAAGATTCTTGCATCAGTTTGTAGGTACATGTATTGGTGTCGTTTGTTATTATTACGGTAACAAAACATTTTTGCTTAGCTGTTATTATACGGGGGTCAATGGAAGCGTTGTTTTTCCTGCTAATTTTAAAAAATTCTGTGCAAAAATTGGTGGGTTCATTTTTTTTCACACTGCTTTTGTGTTATACCGGAGGTATCACTAAGATTTTGTTGTTTGAAATATCCGAATATCTCTTCACTTGTAAGAGCTGCAATAAAAACAAGGCTTTAAAGGTTTATTTAATAATAACTATCAAACTCACTAAAATTAACAAAAAAAAATTCAAAATTAACAACAAAATAAAGCAATTCAATAGCTGGTATATTCACCTCTTGCAGCAACGACTGCTGGCAATCTGTTTGGCATCGAATAAATATGTGTTATCCCTGCCTGGGGAATAACCCGATATACCTCTACCAGGGTCATAACTGTACCAAATTTTCTGGAGGCCTAGGATTGAGATCTGGGCTGCATGCGGGCCATTCTAATCTTATCAATCCAACCTCCATTTTATGTGTCAATCAGTGTTTTTATTTACAAAAAATGGTACAGCTCTTACAAGAAAAGAGATATTCGGATAATTTAAAAAACAAAATTTTAGTGATACCTCCGGGATAATATGACAAGACTATGAAACAAAATCAGCTATTCCATTTTTCCACAGAATTTTTTAAAGTTAAGAGTAAATACAACGCTTCAATTTACCCCTGTATAATGCCTTGCAAGACAAATTTTTAGGTACGATATGGATGAATGTACCTACAACCTGGTGTAAGAATCTTGAAAATCGGAGTTCAAATAATAAAGTTATAAATTGTCAAATTTAAAAATTTTTTGGTGACAGAATTTTGTGCCAGTGACTGTATGTTCCATGGAGTAGAAAAAGTAGAGGAAGACCAGTATTAGAATGGAGAGAAATAATCACAGGAATAATAGAGATAGAGCCAGAAATGACGAGGAATGGACCGACCGAAAAAGGTAAAGATCGCAATGCTGGACGCGGCGGAGGTTGTAGGATGCCAGTAAATAGATATATTGAAACATTTTTACTAAGATGTTATTCTTTACCCTTCCACTTTCCAACAACGTTTTAAACGTCACGAACCTACGAGCCGTCAATATTAGTCCAGATAGAGAAATAAGATTTTTATCGTGACACACCCCGCTCCAGGTCGAAACCAAATTTTTTGAATAGTATGGACATTAATAACCTATATGTTTCCCGCAGCCGATTGTGATAATATACATAGTTATAAATAAATGAAGATCAAAAAACGGTAAATTTTCGCTTTTTTCTTCTATTCTAAAAAGTGAAGCATTCTAAACAAATTTGAGAATAAGAAGCTCATAAATCATATAAAAAACTTCAATATGGCGTTCGCTAAATATGTCTATCTTTATTTGTTGCTTAGAAAATTGCAAAGTAAGTCATAAATTTTGAGATTTTATAAATGTTCATAACTTATGTAAAAATTAAGTTAGAACCCTCTTATTACACGGAATGCTGAAACCACTTATGCTTAAATTATATTTTAAATTTTAAAGCAATTGGTCAAATAGGCTAAAAGTTATTCAATTTGTTTTTCCCAAATTCATTTCTTTTGCAACAATATAAGTCAGAAAATTATAGGTCACAGTAATACTTCGGACAGTTTGTGAAAGAAGAACATTTATACTATTAATTTAACTTAAAAAAATGACAAAAAGTAATTTTAAACAGTGTAAAATTATTTTGCAAAAACTTGTCGATTTTTTGCTTACTTATAAACAATTAGAACTTTTTAACCGTTGCCCGTTAAAAAATTAATTTTTCATATTTAGAAAGACTGAATTTTATACACATTTAGACAGAAAAACAAATGTCCTATGGAAATTAGGGACGAAGTTAGCCTCCCATTTTTTTTTAATTCACATGCTCTTGCAAAATAATTTTGCAATATTTAGAATTGTTTTTGTCATTTTTTAAATTAAATTATTAATGTAAATCTTCTTCTTTTATAAACTATCCAAAGTATTACTGTAACTTCATCATTTTCTGGCTTATAGATAGTGTGACAAAAAAAATTAATTTGGGAAAAACAAATAACTTTTAAACTAAGTATTTGACCAATTGCTTTGAAATTCAGGGTAGGATTTTACCACCAGAAGTCTCAGAAGTGCGTGAAATAAGAAGGTTATAAGTTAGTTTTCACATAATTTATGAATATTTATAAAAACTCAAAATTTATGATTTACTTTGCAATTTTCTAAGCAATCAATAACTATAGACATATTCAGCGAACGCCATAATGAAGTTTTTTTATAGTTTTTTATACGATTTAGAAGTTTACTTTTTGGTAATAAACGAAAGAAGCGAAAATTTACCGTTTTTTGATCTTCATTTGTTTATAACTATGTGTATCATCAAAATCAGCTGCAGGAAACATATAGGTTATTATTATAGATGTCCACACTCCTCAAAAAAAATTTGTTTCGGCCTGGAGGGGGTTGTCTCACCAACAGGATATTTTTTTCCTTATTTCTCTGAACTATATAAAAAGCTCAAAAATTGACCAGAGCGAACCTTAAATTTTGGTGGATGCGCCCAGGTTAAATCTCATTGCGCATTCACCAAATCGCAGTTGGTTCTGCGGCTATGGCCTAGGGATGGCGGTTTTTGACAAAACACCGGTTTTCGGTTATACCGGTTTTTTTCTTACGGTTTAATCTGGCGGTTATAACTAGTCAAAAAACCGGTTATTCCAAAACTCGTTGTTCGGTTTTTTTAATCAATATCTAATAAGCAATAGGTTAGAGGTAATGGATTTTGACAAGATACTTTGCAAATAACGCGTAAACTTGAGTACTGCATCGGCCTGACTCACAGCTATTGTCAAAATCCATTACCTCTACCCCTCTACAATGTCACATTTACATTGCACTTTAGCTTGCGATACTTCATTCGGATCGATATCAATATTATCGGTATCGATATCATCGAAAGAATATATCGCACATCCTATTTTAAACCGTAGTCAAAATATTACCAGAGAACGGCAGTTCTCGTCAGTGGCGCACAACCCCAACAACAATACACCTACAAGCGACACTATATATACACGAAATTTTCGATTTTCTAAATCTGACTGAATTGAAAATTGGACCAAATCCCATCTTAAAGTTTAGGAAAAAACTCACTCGTCCATATGTCAACTCTCCATTTTGGTCCAAGGGTGTGGATTTTACGGCCCTTCCCATTTAGGGTCGTTCTCGTCCCCAAAACTCCCAAAAATCTTAAAAATTTAAGTCCTACCTTTACGGCTTCTGATAGTACTGATCATTACTAGTCCAAGTAATGAAGCTTAAAATAGGACAAAACCTCGCAATTTTTACAGAACGGATCGATTTGCTTGAAAATTTGAAAATAAGTAGTGGATAGTCGAAGGATCAAAATCTATATCATGCCGAAAGGCGCTTTTACTATGGGGGTGGTTGCCATTTTTTATTATATTATAATTGCAAAAGGTGATAAAAACGTTCATTCTAAGCAAAAAACGTTCTATACATTTATTTGCTAAAATTGATAGTTTTAGATTTATTCGCTATCGAAAGTGTTAGGTTTATATTGAAAAAATCAATGTTTTTAATCAGTTTTCTGCTAATAACTCCAAAAGTTTTCGTTTTATCAAAACAACTTTGTCTAACAAAAATGTACCTTTATAAAAAATAAATAAAACCGTTTTTTTAAATTTTCTTTAAGACCAATAGTAATCGAGCTATACTTTATTATATGTTGGCTTTTCTTCGTCAAATGCTAAATATTCTAGATTTAAAGTCAAAAGACTGGAAAACTATGCATTTTTCGAAGACAACTTATTCAAATTAATTTAAAGTACTTAAAATTATTTATCACGAAATTAAAAAGAAGTCTCTAGCTTAAAAATTAAGTGACTTGTAATGAAAAGAACGTCAGTCCACATTTTTTTCATCGAAAAAGAGATCGCAAGCAACACCCTAATCACCACCCTAATTAAAATTAGTCATTAACCTTGTTTGGTCTTTTTTATTTATGTATTTTTAATAGGTTCTAGAAGTTTGATCGGCTTAGAATGATTAGTTTTTAAAAAAATGGAGTTTAAAGTGAATAACGAATTTTTGTAGTTTGGAAAAAAATGGATTTTTCTTCAGAATAGCAAGATTAGCATCAGAGATATAAAAAAGTGTTTAAATATGAAATTGTAGCTTGTTTAATTTCCAAGAACACAGTTTATAAAAAAATTTTCTACGTTAAAAACTGAGTGAGCTATTGACAATTAAAGCTTGTAATAACATGCAAAAACCACCTTTACCATCCCTCTAAAAGTCACCTCTTTTTGCGATTGAGGATTACAAAAAGATTTAATATTAATAGCCTTTTAGATATTGTAAAAGCCTACAAAATTAGGTTTTACAAAACTTCCTACGATAAAAAATAAAAAAGTTACGATTAAAAAATCAATATATCTTTTTGAAAAAAAAAAAAGGAGAAATCCAATTGGAAGCATAATAATGTAAGTTGGCGGTACTTTTAGTCATTGGGCTTATTCATTCTTATTTATTTGGTCTCCATGTATTACCATCTTAGTCCATCTTTCATCCTTCTGCCGAGGGTGTGTCCGGCGAACTTCCATTTAAGCTTTGCTACTTGGGTAGAGACGTCTTTCACTTTTGTTTTGTTACGGATCCATTCGTTTCTTTTTCTGTCTGATAATTTAATGTTCAGCATTAGTCTTTCCATGGCTCTTTCTGTCTTTGCTATTTTTCCATATTCTCTTTTGTAAACGTCCATGTCTGAGAGCCATATATTAAAACAGGGAGTATACATTGATTGAAGACTTTTGTTTTTAGGTATTGCGGGTATTTTCTGTTCTTTAGAATATAAGACAGTTTTCCGAATGATGCCCAGGCCAACCTTATTCTTCTCTTTATTTCTTCGGTCTGATTTTCTCTATTTAATCTAGTGATTTGTCCTAGATATATATATTCCTTTACTTGTTCTATTCTTGTGTGTGCCACTGTAATTACTAGTTCTTCTTGTTGATTGGTCATGGTTTTTGTTTTACTGTAATTCATCTTCAGTCCTATCTTTGTCGATTCTCTATCTACTTCTTCCATCATTCTTTATAATTCTTCACTTCTTTCTGCTATTAATACAATATCATCAGCATATCGTAAGTGATTCAGATATTGCCCGTTTATGTTTATACCCAAACCATCCCAGTGCAGTTGTCATCCAGATTATAGCGCCATCTATCCATAATTGGAAAAAATGTTGCGAATAAAAGTTGCTTATCTTTACGTCAAGAATCCAAATCTGCAATAAAAATTGGGGGCTCCTATTTAAAATTTTAAAGTAACCCCCCACCCCACCTCCATGGGGGGACGTGTTTGGTGCCATTCGATAGATTTTTGAAAAATAGTGAATACATGTACGTTACAGTTTTACGATCTGATGTTCATTTCGCGAAATATCGTATTTAAAATTTTTAATTTACCCCCACCCCTCTACGTGGGGTGACGTGTTTAGTAATATTCGATAGATTTTTGAAAAATATTGAAACACCCACGTATTTTTTTGTTTTTCGATCTGACGTTTATTTCGCGAAATATTCGCTTTTTTTTGTGAAACTTTGTGACTCACCCATATTTTTACGCCCCGCTCAAATCGTCAGATTTTTGAAATATACACTATTTTGCATGCACTTAATCTGACGATTTCGAGCTTTTCTATGAATAGATTTTTTTTCGGTCCCCCTTAATCAATTCCCCGGTGTTAAGAACCAATATAATAGATATATTTACAGGGTACAAGGTTTCTACCCATGTGATAATCTAACGCGCTCGAGTAACTCCAAAAATCCCCGCTTGGGCTCCCCTACCATTATTATCTGCTTAGTTTAATAAACAAGCCTAAAGTAATTCAATAGATGTATTAAATAAATAAATTAATAAGCGATGTAAGCGATGTCACAATGACGACCTCCTGTGGATTTCAGCTGAACTAGCTTCGAGGGGGTTTTAATGTCAAACGCTGAGCGCATATGCGTTGTAATATTCAGTATTTATTTTTGAATGTTTTTTTACAAATTTTATATACAACATCGACGAAAAATGAACATCAGATCGAAAAACTGCAAAATACACGTATTCAACATTTTTGAAAAATTTATCGAATGGCACCAAACACGAGCCCCACGGAGGTGGGGGTGGGGGATTTAATTTAAAATCTTAAATAGGAGCTCCCGACTTTTATTGCAGATTTGGATTCTTTACGTAAAAAAAAGCAACTTTTATTCGACACATTTTTTCGAATTATGGATAGATCGCGCTATAATCGAAAAAAAAAACGATTGTTTCAAATGGAAAATTAAATTAAAAAATGAATAGTCCCCCACCATATGGAAAATTTAACTTAACCTTTTTCTGGTTTTAGCACGTACTCTTCACAATCCAATAGGTCCCCATAACGCTCGAGTAACTGCAAATTTAGCCTACTTTCCTCCCCTACTATGAGGATTTATTGATGAAAAACGTGGATAGTTGTTAACGCACATAACTTTTTATTATCCCATATAAGTAAATGAATCGAAAAGGAGAATGTTAAGAAAGCCCAACTCTACTGTCGAGTTTTAATTTTAATATTTTACATATGCTAGAATATTCCACAGGTTGTTCCAAACTTTAAGCAAAAAACACAGTATGATTGGTACACCCGGTATAAAATGATATTTACCTGTCTAGCAACAATATCATCACAACGATATTCTTAAATAATAAGGCTATAACATAATAAAAGAATCACTCAAATCGAACCACTGGTTTAGGAAATTCGAGACATCAAACATGTCCCATTTTTAAGGTGTTCGGCTAATTTTGCCGGTGTGTGTATTTGTGCTTAAAGCACTCAGCTAAAATTATTATTTTAAATATTTTAAGAACCCCTGAAAACTGGCTGGAACACGGTGTCATCGACAACGTCCACCATGCTCTGCCGGCTATAGCATTTGTACCAGCTCCTCCACCTAACGAGGAGTCCACAGAATACTTGGCCTCTAGAAGCAGAATAAATTTGGTGTTGGGTGAAATGTACGACTGGATTAACGTGGCTGTGAGCGATTACAATCCAGGAATCAGACGTTGGACTGTCATGACTTTAGATGGATATCAACGAGTCTTCAATTTGCACAGACTGTATATTATGTTCTATGCTGAAGATCCAGTTAATTTCGTTAACAGGCTGAAAGAGGCGTTGAGGCTAAAAGCTGAAACAGAAAATTTAATAAGGTAAGCCATTTTAATATAGGTAATCTTTAGAATAAATAGTGTAAATATACCAAGCTAAAAATGCGACCATTATCATAACGAAAACTTTATTTATTTAAGTATTTAAATTCAGAATATGGAAAAATGCTCTTATAGTCGGAGAGATAGAAGCGGAATTTGTGCGTGATAAGTAATATGGAAAAACTATACGGGGATATGTTGAACTAGTTGTGTACATGACTTTCCCCAACGGCCGGAAACCAGAGTGGCGGACGAGGGTAGTTATAAGGGGTCACAGTCGCGGTTTTTATTATTTTTTTTGTGACGCTCATGATCGAGATACAGCATCAAAATTTGGGAATAAGTAGGACATGACGTAACTAAGTAAAACCTCTAGGGGCGGAACGCTGCGTGGTCGACAAAGGAGTGGAGGTAGGGGTGAATATAAAAAATATAAAGGGTTTTTGTGACGTTCGTGATTGAGAAAATGCACCAAAATTTGGGAATAAGTAGACCATGACATAACTAAGTAAAATCCCCAGAGCCGGAAACCAGAGTGGGGGACGAGGGTAGTTATAAGGGGTCAAATTCTCGGTTTTTATTATTTTTTTTGTGACGCTCATGATCGAGATAGTGCATCAAAATTTGGGAATAAGTAGGTTATGACGTAAGTGCATCAAAATTTGGGAATAAGTAGGTTATGACGTAACTAAGTAAAATCTCCAGGGGTGGAACGCTACGCGGCCAACAAAGGGGCGGGGCAGCACAACATTTGCCCCCAGACAACGTTCCGCCCCTGGAGATTTTACTTAGTAATGTCATGGTTTATTTATTCCCAAATTTTGGTGCACTATCTCGATCATGAACGACAAAAAAACCCCTTATATTTTTATACTTATCCCTGCCTAACACCCCTTTTTACCCCAAGCATCGTTCCGCCCCTGGAGATTTTACTTAGTTACGTCATGACCTACTTACTCCAAAATGTTGGTGCACTATCTCGATGATGAGCGTCACGAAAAAAATAATAAAAACCACGATTTTGACCCCTTATAACTACCTTCGTCCTCCACTTTGGTTTTTGGCTCTGAGGATTTTGCTTAGCTATGTCACGGTCTACTTATTCCCAAATTTTGGTGCACTATCTCAATCAAGAACGTTGCAAAAACCCCTTATATTTTTTTATATTCGTCCCTACCCCACCCCTTTGTACGCCACGCAGAGTTACGCCCCTAGAGATTTTACTTAGTTACGTCATGACCTACTTATTCCCAAATTTTGAGCGTCACATGAGCCAAATGAGCGTCACAAAAAAAATAATAAAAACCGCGATTTTGACCCCTTATAACTACCTTCGTCCCCCACTCTGGTTTCCGGCCGTTGGGGAAAGTCATCTATACAACTAATTCAACATATCCCCGTATAGTTTTTCCATATTACTTATCACGCACAAAATCCGCTCCCAGCTCTTAGACTATTGTGAAGAGTTGTTTAGAATTAAAAACTATGTTTTAATGTGCAATTGTATCCTTTTAATTTAAATAGGTATTGTAAATTATTAAGCTACTTTACTCTTGAGCGAAATTCATATTTTTTGACATACCTCGTATAAAATTGATAAAATTTGATATATTTTATGATGGTTGCATCTTAAGTTTTAGACCATGCAGAGCTTTTTTTGAAGAATACATTTTCTTCATAAAATAAATAATAAAAGAGTTGTCACAAATGAAAACGATGTTGGGTATTCGTAATTTGAGAAAAATTTAAAACAATTTTTTTTAAGTAGAAGCCTTCCATAATAACAATTTTCAATATTGTGAAAAATAAAGTACTTTACTCTTAACATTTATTTGTGTCAGCCGAAACATAGACTTGCATCTCAGGATAGCAATAATTGAGGGCCCTGATCACATGTGTTTATAGCCGATGTCAGCCGAAGCCACGCGATAATTTGAACCAGGAAATTTCTATTTGCAATTTTACGTACAGTTTATTACGTTGAATTCGTTTTTCAGCAGTGTCTCCATTGTAGAATTATTTACCTATCCAAAATTGCTAAACGACCCTAAATTACTGTACCGATATGCCAGATACTTGGGGAATTATGACGTCACAATCTTCGAATTTGAGGTCGGTTATCTAGCTGGAAGAGGGTTAGAGATATCGAAATGCCGTTTTCAGGTTTGGATTCAGGAGAAAAATCTACATGGGTATCCATCGGTAGATCGGCTCCAATTATTGCATGGCTGGCAGCTCACAAACGAACGGACATACTTGGCATATTTATAAACGAAAATACAATTTTCGTTGAAAATATAAGTAAACACTATTACGAATAGCCGTTATCGAAGATCCTAGGTCTTTAGACGTTATTTATTTTCTCACAAATATGATGTATCGGGTATCCCAATAAGAATGGCTCTCGGCCATATCTCAGGAACCGTTTATAGTACAGCTTTGAGAAAAAAATTATAACAAAAGTTGCCTCGAGAAAAGCCTGGAAATTATTTTCATAATTGTAGGTCCACCGCTAGAGGGCGTAATTGAATGTCAGAAATTAAAAAAACCAAATATTACAAAATTTGCCCAATAAAAGAGCACTGGAAATCCGATCATCGTATTCTTCATAAAATTCTGCTTATATTTAATTGCACAAGTTTAAGTCTACCTTTGCAAATAAGAGGTGGGGGTGAGTGGAAACCTTGTTATGAAAAAATCGCTGTAAGTCCGATTCTGCTAAATCGAATTTTGCAAAATTGGACTTGTTGAAAACAGCTCCTTTTCGTTAATGTAACTGTTATAATTTAGAAACAGCCTAATAAGTAAAATGCCAGCTAGGGGGCGTTATTTAATTTTTTTCAGGAATCTAGTTTTCTTTGGAAAATATTAAATACAAGTATGCATTTTTAATCCTATATTACAAAATTAGAACAAATTAGCAACAGAACAGCGAAAACCGCATGTCGATAACTTTTTTCTATCTCTAGATATCTAGGGATGGCAGTTTTTGACAAAACACCGGTTTTCGGTTATACCGGTTTTTTGCTTACGGTTTAACCTGGCGGTTATAACCGGCCAAAAAACCGGTTTTTGGAAAAACCGGTTTTCGGTTTTTTTAATCCAATAGGTTACAAAGTTACATTTACAATACACTTTAGTTTGCGATAGTCCATTCGACTCGAAGTCCATTCGACTCGATATCACTATGATCAAAATTAGTACTATCGAAAGAACATGTATTACTTTTAACACGTTTGTATGTTTGTAGAATAGGTACATTTTAACTCATTTAATACTTCCTGTATGAGTGTATCGTTTTGAAAACGTAGCGAAATTCTTGGAGATTCGTATTCGTAATCAGTAATTCGATATTCATAGTAAGAGCATTATTTTTGGTAATCAGAAAAAGTCATTCACCCACTTTCAATGTCAAGAGTTAAGCGTGAAAAATAGATGATGTTTGCGTCTAATTCAACCAGATCACTTCTTCTGTAAATATTATGATTACAAATACCTTTTCCAGGAAATATTATAATAAAACTTAATAATTGTTTCTGGCTGATGTGAGATTGCACTTTCAATTTGCTTCTGTATTTTATAACATAAAATATAATTTGAATTATGGTTTTGTTTGGAATAATTACTTGAGAATAATAATTATGATTGGGATCCAAAATAATACCTAACCTAATCCTAAACACCGTAAATACCTAATAACCGGTTTTACTTTAAAAAGAAAAAAACTGGTTATAACCGGGACAAAAAAACAACCGGTAAAACCGGTTATTGCGACGTAAAAAAACCGGTTTTAGGTTTAAACCAGTAGGTTTTTCCCATCCCTAGAGATATCTTAAGAAACGTGTAAATTTTAAACATAACTGTTACTAACAATAAAACACTGAAAACGTTTATTTTCTATACTTCCACAAAATTTATTATAACTATGTGACTACATCTGTTTCAGCGGAGTGCCTTTCTCAAATGATTTCGTTTACTATGTGTTTGCCTTTTTAAAGTCTTTAACTGAAGAGGTTGAGGAGTGGGGGGTTGTTTGTCTCGAGTAGGTCATTCGGAATTATATCTGTATTTTTCAATTTATTAATTTCCATAGATTCTAATAAAGATAGCTTAAGGCCTTTATTTTGAATATGCAGAATTTGAAACTCTTCGTTAAAATAATGATTATGATCTAGAAGATGAAGTCGTATGTAGAAGTGTCTGTTTTTCTATTGTTGAAAGCCATTTTGTGTTCTGCTATCCGTTTGTCAAAGGTTAACATAATAGCCAGGGAGGTAGTGTCAAATTTTACCGGAGCATTTTAGCATGGCTGGTTTCTTATTATTTAGATAGGTGCTCCAAAGCTTATTAACAAATGATGTGTCAGCTGGCTCAAAACCGGGGATATTAGTCAAGAAAAGGTAAAACATGAAAGTTGATGGACCAACGCTACAGCTTAAATGTCAAATATTTATATACGTTACTCAGAACATTTAATGGACTTGCTTACTTGGCGCCTACCTTTCACTCAAGAGATCGGGGTTCAAATCCTGGCGCGGAAAATTCTTTTTGTTTTTTAAATTGACATTTTATTTTGAAAGATATTTATTTTTATAATACCACGTTTTTATTATTTATACGAGACAATATAAAAAAATCAGTATGTCTTTTATAGAATTATGCATAGAACTTATGAAATAGCATAATATATACATCTGATCATAAATATTATGATTCACCTTAATAAGCAAAATTACTGTACATGAACCCCTGAAGCTTCCTGAGTTAGTACGACCAATCTAAGTGAAAAAGGGGGTTGGCCTCCCCACCCCACCCCCCTCCTGACATTTTTTTATCTTTTTAGACAAACTGTTTTTTGCATATTTTTATGTGATGTAAAACCAAAAAATACATACAACCCTAATTTTTCACTTTTCTATCACCAACCCCCATTTTTAATAGCAATCTAATTATTTCCCTGTTCTCTATAATATATTATAAAAATGAATTTTTGTCTGTATGTCCCTTATAGAATCGTAAACTATGCATTTAATCATATAATGACCTCAAGCAAAGTTTTTGTACTTACATGAACCCAGGAAGGAGTTAATACGACCAACCTAAGTAATCATTATTTTGTGATGTCTGCGTAAATAAATTATTTACGCAGAAACCACAAAACAATAAGTATGTATTGTTTATTAGAAAAAAGTAGACGCAATATTTTTGAGTATTTTTTGGCTTTCTGGTAATTTTTAGGTATTTAACTTTTAAACATTATTTGGTTCTAAGGCGGTACGAAGTTTGCCTGGTCAGCTAGGTAATACTAAAAAAATATTCTTGGACTAGTTTGGCAAAGACTAAAAAGTATAAATCATTAATTTATGAATTTTAGATTGTAAGAAAAAAGCGTCCACGTGGAACAAGTGGAAGAAGGTCTGAAAACACTTGAGATTACCAATTGGAGGAACAAAGCAAGGAACAGAACAGAATGGCGGAAAATCTTAGAACAAGCCAGGAGCCAAAAAGGGTTGTCGAGCTACTGATGATGATGATGAAGAAAAAATGATACGGGATTTCCGTATTTTTCTGTCACGTTCACTTGGCCAGCTAACATTTTTTGCCATGTACCTACATAATGCAGCTGACGATTTTTTCTTCATCATCATCATCAGTAGCTCGACAACCCTTTTTGGCTCCTGGCTTGTTCTAAGATTTTCCGCCATTCTGTTCTGTTCCTTGCTTTGTTCCTCCAATTGGTAATCTCAAGTGTTTTCAGACCTTCTTCCACTAGTTCCATGTGGACGCTTTTTTCTTACAATCTAAAATTCATAAATTAATGATTTATACTTTTTAGTCTTTGCCAAACTAGTCCAAGAATATTTTTTTAGTATTACCTAGCTGACCAGGCAAACTTCGTACCGCCTTAGAACCAAATAATGTTTAAAAGTTAAATACCTAAAAATTACCAGAAAACCAAAAAATACTCAAAAATATTGCGTCTACTTTTTTCTAATAAACAATACATACTTATTGTTTTGTGGTGTCTGCATAAATAATTTATTTACGCAGACATCACAAAATAATGATTACTTAGGTTGGTCGTATTAACTCCTTCCTGGGTTCATGTAAGTACAAAAACTTTGCTTGAGG